>NC_048596.1:118817445-119179263 GCF_003668045.3 Cricetulus griseus | reverse complement strand
AGTGAAGGGTGGCAACCTTGTGTGTCTGTCAAAGCCTCTTGGGCAGCTCCAGAACTGCTGATGCTCTGAATACTGCCCACTGATGTCCTGAATTAACTGACTAGAAGCATATCCCATTCATTGTAATTTGTAAATTAGTTCCTAGTTATTCATGGTCAATGCTGTGAACAGTGACCAGAATGGAAGGCGTGAATTACTCATAGTTTTTGTGAATACAACAGATTCCCCCACCTCCAACCACGTTAACTGAGTAATTACTACATGACTAGTTGTTTTCTATGGACAACTTCACTTAATTCTCAAAACTCAATGTGTGAAGGTTAAAGGCAATCCCTCTCATTTGTCTGCAGAGGGAATGGAGGCTTGGAATGGTTAATTGGTCACCGCCAAAGTTCCACAGCTCTCAAGAAGCACAGCTGTGATTCAAACCCTACGAACATCTGATGGCAGGCTGCAATGAACACCAGTAGGGTGCTGAGAAAGGAATCCTACTCTTAACGATATATCAGGGAAGAAGAAGAAGCCACAAGACAGACCAGATCCTACAAAGTGGTGGGTGAAGAAAGGGACATTGTGTGAAGATGGGATAGACATGGCAGGGTCTCAGAGAAAGGCAGGTCAGTCTTGGTGTCTTCCTTTCCATAATGTATGAGGGGAAAGCAATAAAGAGCCTTGGATAAGAGCCCTGCTTCCATCAGTCGGGCCATTCACAAATACCAACAAGGAAACATACCAGATCCCATACCCTTGAAGCAGTAAGAAAAGTGGGTGCAACAAAGACATGCAGATTTTGGGGGTATATATAGAGGCAACAGTATTCATAGGTGTGTGAAGCTGTGTTTTGGGCATTCACTGGATAGTCTGACCATACAGGGAGGTCTATGGAAGGCAGGTGTGTTTGTCAGCCTCAGGAGGAGAACCTGAAGCACTGAGGGTGGAGAAATCCAGGGCACAGTTACGGTAGGAATGCATCAGGGTCAGATCACTCCAGGCCTGCATCTCTATGTCAGGGATGTCATCTTTTCTCCTAAGGAGCAGCAGGAGGACTGCAATGTCTAGAGTAGGTAGTAAGACATAACCTATTTGTCTTTCTTCTTCCTTCCTTTCGTTCTCTTTATTTCTGTCCTTCCTTTTGCTGTTTTGAGGAAGGGTCTAATTTTGTAGCCCACTACAGCCTGGTAGTCACTATGTAGACTAAGCAGGACTCAAACTTGCAATCCTCCTGCTACTCTCTCCCAAGTGCTGGGATTGCACTGGAGTGTTGCACCACAGCCATGCCTGATTCCACTTACAAAACTACGAATAGGTACTAAGGCTGCAGGCTAAAGAACACACATATGCAGCTAGAACCAGAGGAGTGGGCAGGTCTGGCTGGGAAACTGTGGGGAGGGGCGGGGTTCTTGGGAGAATGCAAGGGTAGAGATGTGCAAAGAGGAGGACAACTTGGGGAGGTTACTTACAGGAGGTCCATCAAACTCCAGGTGATGCAGAAGAGCAGGGAGGTTGATAGGAAGCGATTCGGAGAGAAAGAGGCATCAGAAGGAGCCCCAAACCTCTGGCTTACTGGACATATGCTGACATGCAGATGGCAGGGTAGGGGTCTCAAAGGCATCCTTTAGAGCACTTGCACCAAGGCGTCTCTCTAAGAGGCTGTTTCACATCTGCCTTGGTTGCCCTTGGCATGGACAAGGCCCCCCGAGGCAGATGGCTAGAGTCATAGCCTCTGCTCAAACATGGAAATGGGGCCCCTGCCAGGGTGGTCTCTGTCATTTGTGAAACGCTAGAACTGCTTGTGTACTGAAATAAAAAATGAGAGGAGAATGGGGTGGGGGCATGGAGTAAAGGGCCAGGAACAAGATCACAAAGGTCTCCATTAGCTTGCCATCAAGTGTCCGCCTGAGGCTGGCTAAGCAGCTTATTAACTGATAAGAGGAAAACGTGCAGCTGTCAGCCTGGGGAGTCTGCCACTGGCTTGCCAACAGGCGGGAGGTGCTCAGCTGATAGAGGGGAATGAAGAACAATCTGCCAGGGACTGTCTAAGGGTCCCTAGATGGGGACCCGCCAAGGAGCCCAATAGCCCTTGGTCTTCTCAGAGTCTGTCTTTAAAATACATAATACACGATAAGTAGCTAAGAGCATGTGGCTTGGGAGCCAGAGAGATTAGCTGACCCTTCTTTCAGTGTGTCTCATTTGTGGAAACCAGGATGAAGATGCTGACCTCAGAGGCCCAGTGTAAGGATGCATGGTTGTTCCAATAAAGGAAATAGTTATGTAATTAGCCATGACACAGTTGAGCAGCCATACTGTCCCAGGTAGCAGGTTCCCGATTCTGTTTTATAACCATTGTCTCAGTTAATCCAAGTCTTCAAGACTTTATGAAATAAATAATTATCTCTTTTTTTTTGGTGTTTCAAGACAGGGCTACTCTGTATAAAATTCTGGCTGTCTTTGAACTTGCTTTGTGGACCAGGCTGGTCTTGAACTCACCTCTGCCTCCTGAGAGATAGGATTACAGGCGTGAGCCACCACACCCAGCTAATAAATCAATATCTTAAGGCATACAGGACTTTCTGTTTTTATAGGATAACCTAAGAGGGGAACAACATCACCCATATTACTGCCTGGCAAACCCACCAAGCAGAGCCACCTGTCTCAAAGGATGAATCCAGCTGAAGGGCTATCACCATGCGGTCTCCTTGGCTCCTGACATGACCGAGGTTTAGGCAGGTTAAGATGAAAAAGGAGTGATGGGGAAAAGCAAAGTGATGATACAGGCAACTAAAGGCTTCCTGACACTGTCAGCCACTCTGCTCCAGCACTGTCTGAACACAAGATAGAAATTATTCTGTCTCCATGGGCCCTGGCAGGTGGATGCTTAACACAGGTCATGTGGAAACTGGCCCGGTCAGCATGCAAAGTCTCTGCTGGAAATAGAATCTAGAGACTAGCATGGTAGTGCTTGCCTTGAGACTACAAGCAGGACTCAGAGACGTCCAGAAGATCATCAGAGCCTTTCTGTGGTAATGGTACCCTCTTGAAGAAGGAAAGTGCCCTTCAAAAGAAGGAATTAGACTGTCTCAGCAAGACCACTGCCTACAGCATCTGGCAGACCTAGGACTTCCCAGAACCCAGTCAGTGATGTCTGAGCTATCCTAGGACATGAGCCACCACCACACCTGAAAACGTGTGTTCTTCTTTAGCATGAGGAATTGGAGGGATTTGTGGGTGCCTAATGGCCTGGGAACAAATTTTAAAATTATCTTTTCCTAAAGACCAGTGGCAAGCAGGACTCTATTAGTACAACTTCCCTCTCCTAGTGGTGATGCAAACTAACTACTGTGCCATTGCTGATGGTTCAAGCCCATCACTGTGGCTGAGAATATGAAGCACAACTGCTAATGGCCATAAAAGCTGATCAACATTACTGACCATGCAAGCCAGCTACTGTTACTGGCCATGCAAGGTAACCACCACTAAAGACCATGTAAGTGTCCACCATTACTGACCATGCAAGCTGACCATCATTATTGATCACACAAGCCAATCACCATCACTGACCACGTGAGCCAACCACTATTACTGGCCATGCAAACTGATCACCATTATTGATCGTGCAAGGCAACAACTAGCACCAGTCACTGGAACTGATCACCATTATTGATCATACAAGCTGACCACCATTAATGATTTACAAACTCAAGCTAATCACATTGTTTGCCTCACTGTAATAGATCAATATTAGTTATTAGTTATTTGCAGAGCTTCTTTATAGTTTTAACTATGTCTACAAAGTGTCAGACATGTGGAACACTTAACTAATGCAGTTATTTATAGCAGGTCCCTCTTTGTTAAATATACAGTGCTTTGTTAAATATACAGGTTTCCCTACCTGTCAGATAATTTGTAAGTTAGCAGCTCAGTCTATACCAAGGCCTATAAGAATGGTATGCAGGCTAACTCTGACCTGGCACCTGTTTTGTAAATAAAGTTTTTGGGGGACAGTCATTCATCTGCATGATGTCTACAACTCTTTTTCTTTTTTTTTTTTACAGTAGCCACTGAGTGAATGCAGCTAAAACTAGAGGACCATCAAAGTCTAAAACATTCATCATCTGGCTCTTCATGACAAAGCTTGTCAGTTCCTGATCTCTAACATTAATGAGCATCAAGCCACCCTGAATGTTTTCAAAGACAACACATTCACAGGGACTCCACAGGAGTCTCAGGGTCAGGAGATGTGGCCCAGGAACCTGAATCATTCCTCCACTACCATTGGTGACTGAGGACTGACTATGAGATACCTGTGTCTGTTCCATGATTCTTAATGATACCCAATGAAGGAGCAGGGTGCTCTGGATGAGAGGTGGGTCAGTGCCCTGAACCAATCAGGAAGCACAGCTGTCATCCAGGACTGTGATGTCCTTGTGGGATGCAGATCTGTTTTTGTTATTGCTGTTGCTTGTTTGCTTGTTTATTGTTGCTTGATTTTTTAAGGCTCAATATAGAAACCTTAGAAGAAAAAAAGTAAATGACATATATATATATATATATATATATATATATATATATATATATTCACAATGGTACTATTTAAAGATAATATTGTTTATGTTCTAAACTATAACTCCAGACACTTCCTGTATTTTTCCAAGATATACATATAAAAATACTTCCTCCTTGTTTTACTATTTCAACACCGAAATGGGATTAGAGAAATGGCTTGCAGTCTTTTCTAACAGGGAAATGTATTGTAAACATTTTCACATGTCAATAAATATTACTCAACAGTATCATTCCTGGCAAGCGACTGTAAAAATAGAAGGCAGAGGAGCTCTATACACTGAAATGAAATCGTCTCAAAGACAGATTGTTAGCAAAGATAATATGGCACAGAACAATGTGAACACAAGCTTGAATTCGTGTCAAAGCAATAGGGAATCATTCATACTAGTGTCTGCATCGATCATCTAGAACACTGCCAGAATAGTGACGACCTCCATGGCAAGAAATTAGGCAGAAACTTAAACTACTTTTGCTGCATTTCCTTTTAAACCAAGGAGATATTTCTACATGCATGTGGACTATTTCAGAAAAAAAATTCTCTTTAAAAATTGATGTCTCCTATGGAAAGGCCTCACCCTCCCCGGGGAACAGAAAGGGCATAGGATAGGTAGGTTGTTAGTTGGGGGTGGCAGGGGAGGAGGGGAGGGAGAGGGACCTGGGACTGACATGTAAAATAATTTTCTTTCTAATTAAAATAAAATAAAAAATTGATGTCGCAAGCATGAGAGACTTCCCTATGAATTTCTGGTCAGGGGGGTCAGAGGGCCCTAAATACAGGCTGTTGACACAGCTGTTGGCTTGCCACCATAACAATATGATAGGACCCTATTGCTGAAGACATCACACACGTTGGTTTCAGGATGCAACTTTTTCCCTACTGGCTAGTTTCCATAGTGCCAGAAAGCATTATGAAGGCTGCTAGGAAAGGAATGATATCAATGGTCTCATCTGGCACTTGACTGCTTCCTGTCACCCTAGACTTCAAGGCATGATGGTATCACTTGAGTAATGGTGCCAGGACTGTTATGGGAGCAGCCATTTTCTGAGTAGAGCTGAGGACTGCTCTACAGAATTCATGCTTGGTACTGTAAAAATTTCTCCTTAGAGTCATAGGAGAACCTACTGGCCATGTCATCAAACTTTCTTCTAAATATCTATACTTATATATTTATGTTGCTCTCAATCTTGGACAGAAAAGCATCTTTTTCTGTGGGCAGTAGCTCATATAGGGATTCATAACTGGCCCAACTGTTCAGAATAAGTGACTAAAATGTTCATCCCTAAATGACACACCTATTCTCATGCCCAAAGCTCAGGTGATATCACAGGAGGGGGAGTGGAAAGAGTCAGAAGGTAGAAAGGTTTGTGCTAACAGGTCTTCTGGACATGACATAGCTCTTACATTCATGAACTTCCAGAAGCTGTGTGTACCTGTACGAGACCTGCACAAGATCAAAACAGTCAAAATTCCATCACGAAAAGGGGGCAGGACTCATGAGGTCCCAACTTTAGCTGGATCACTGTTATTGGCAGCTGATGGGTACTAGAGGAAAGAGAGTTTATTCTCTTCAGTATGGCCACCGATAGTTTGCCCATGCTCCAGGTGATGATGTCACATCCGTGTGCACACAGGCAGCACTAATTAGACCCAGTGGGTTATTTTTTAAAGTAAAGAAGTCGTCATGAAGTTGGGAGGTAAAAATGCTGTGAGAGCTTTGTGGTGGAGTCTGAGGGAGTGATGAGGATAGTAAATGCAACGGAAAAAAAATGTACGCCCATATGAAGTTCTCAAAGAATAAATTTAAAGTAGTATATAAAAACATCTGACATCTTGAGGCTGGGGAGAGTTTTCAGTGTGTAAAGTCCTTGATATTTAAGCATGAGGGCTGAGTTCAGATTTCCCACACCCACACGTGCGTGAGCACACACACACACACACACACACACACACACAAACAGTCACACTGGCATGTGCCTGAAACCCCAACTTTGAGAAGCAAGGACAGGAGGATCTCTGAGGCTCACTGGTAAGCCTACCTAGCCAAATTGGCAAACGACAGGCTCAGTGATAGACCTATCTCAAAAATAATACATTAAATAGTGAAAGGCACATCATAAAGGAAGTTAGAGGAAGAACATTGATTTCTGGCACACAGGCATACATGACTGCACCATATTATATGTGTAAACAGTAATATACTGAGCCATTCATTTCTTGTTCATTATCTAAGGGACTGTTAGCAAGGTTGCTCCATTATTCACAGTACAATAAACCTCTGTGTCCATGAATATGCTCACCTATTTGTGACTATTACCTTAGATGAAATTCTCAGAAGTCCAGCCCTGGAACTCGGGCTTTCATGATGTTTTTCAACAAAAATTGCCAAGCCCTGTTCAAGAAGCATTCCCCAGTTTCACACTCAGAAACAGCAAGCTAAGTGTCCCTTGAATAGCCATGCTTTCTGGCAGCCAGGTACGCAGCCCAGTGAGGCAAGCATTTTCCCCTGCAAAGCAAGCATGCATGGAAGACTGGTACTGTTGGAGCCATTTCCATACATACCAGTTAATAATAGTGCTCAAGTCCTGCCCATACCGCCTAGAGGCCAGGTCAATGCCAGGGCGCCCTTCCCTACAACCCTCAAGTAATCCAAAGCCAACTCACTGAACTAGATTTATCTGGAAGAATTCACTTTAAAAGGCAGTTTCGGAACCTCCCAGGCACCATCCTCGGGCTGCACATCAAGACCTGCTGGCAGGTAGACAGACTTTGACATTCTCTCCTTGCCTGGGAACAGGTTTGCACAGCCAGCCACAATGCACAGAGGCCCTTTTGAACTCAAGATGCCTGTCAGGTAGAGAGGCTTGGCATGCCCAGGATTGATAAAGAAACAATTCCATTCTTTGACCAGCTACGCAACTCTTATTCCACAGTACATTAGAGGGCAGGCAGGCTTCCAGTGCAAATACCTTCCATTGCAGCAGCACAACTGAGAAGAATGAGATCCCAGCCATTACCAGGGACAGCATCTCTGAAGCTGGCAGAATGCCTGGGAAGTCCACCATGGGGCCTCCTCTGCCTGTGAAGACATGCCTTGATTCTCTCCTGACCATGTTTCAGGTCTCAGTAGCCTCCTGTTATGGTTTGAGGGTTAAATGTCCCCCTACAGGTTCTTGTGTTTGGACACCTGGTCCCCAGATGGTGGTGCTGTTTTGAAAGGCCAGGTCACTGGGGGAGGAAAAAGTCTTAGGGCTTGGTAACTGCTCCTCCCACCCTCACCCCACCCTACCCCAGTCTCATATGTGTCTTATCTCTCTAAGTCTCTCTCTCTCTTTCTCTTTCTCTCTCTCTCTCTCTCTCTCTCTCTCTCTCTCTCTCTCTCTCTCTCTCTCTCTCTCTCTCTCTCTCTGTGTGTGTGTGTGTGTGTGTGTGTGTGTGTGTGTGTGTGTGTGTGTGTGTGTGTCCTCTCTGTATGCCCCCTCCCCTAGTCTGTCAACATAAACCACTTGAACCACACTGCCTTCCCTGCCATAATAGACTGTACCCTCAACCTGGAAACTGAAGCAAACCCTCCCTCCCCTAAACTGTTTTCCTGAGAGATTCTGTCACAGTGATGAGGGAAAATAACTACTATATCCCAACATCACCTGCACAATCAGTTGCAGGAGAGAGGACAAATAGAACATAAAACTTGCCAAAAACAGATTTACCAGCAGCACAAGGGATTCTGTGGTGGGAATGCCCAACTGTCACCTGCACCTGCCCACTGGCCTCCTTGGGGCTCTGCTCCCAGCTCCCTCTTGAGTGGAGAACATCAGTGTTAACTGGCTGACCCCATCCACAGTGATCACTAAGATCAACAGTGTCATATGTATCCTTACAGAAAAGGAGGTAGAAGTTTGGAGCCTAGAAAGCCACGGTAGTCATTGTTTTAGACAATGACGGGTTTATTTATTTAAAGTGGAGGTTGTAGATAGTGACTTTTTATTTTTATAATCCTATAGTCAGTAAACCTTTGGGGAAGAAACACTTTTTTAAAATACCACACAGAAAGAAAAATGCAGAGCAGAGAAAGGAACCTAACTGCCTAATCCCAGACCTGATGCATTCACTCATCACTGGTTCGGCCCTTGTGGCTGGGAGGATGGTCCATGAGACAGAGTCTTCTGGAAGCTTACGGAAAGCCTGGTTCTTATCCTATCCCCAGGCCTGTTAAATCAGAGCCTGCTTAATAACAGGTGCACTGAATTCCCTAAGGTTCATACCCACATTCCATATAGACAGAGGATACTGACTCTCAAAGTCAGGCAAACACTAGGATCCCATAACGAAAAGGCTGTTCCCTTACTTTCCTCAGCTTTGGTGAGGTGGTTGTGGGGTGGATCCCAAGCAACTGCACTTAAAAGTCGGACAGTCAGACCAGCTGGTGTGTGAACCACTTAGCTGACCTGGGGACCTAGTGACATATGCTGATGTGTCTTGCCTTTAAACTATTGTTCCTCATCTTGGTCTGCACTGGATGTTAAAATCACCAATTGCAATTAAAAAAAAAAAAAGGAATGCTCATGCCTGATTTAAAGAACCAGGGGTTTGGCCTGGGTTCTAGTATTTATACAACTTCACCAAGGTTGAAAATGTGTTGCCAAGCCTGAGAATGCTAAGCCTGAGAACTACTGAGTGAGAGTGAGTTCACTTAAATCCTTGCCCTGACCCTTACCAGGTATATAGTTGAGCAAATTAGTCACTGTAAGCAGCTTGCATATCTTTGAAATGGAAATCATAATCAACTATAAAGACCCATTATTATAAGATATGTTTGGTTGTAGAGACAACTCAGTGTGTGGAGTGCTAGCTATGCAAGAATGAAGGCCTGCATTGGATCACCAGATCCCATGACGCTAAGAAAGGTGGTGTGTGTTTACAATCCCAGCACTGGATAGCTAAGACAAGAAAATCTCTGCGGCTTGCTGACCAGCCAGCCTAGCTTAATTGAGAGAGCTTGTCTCACAAAGTAGGTGAACAAGTCCTCCAGAACAACATCTGAGGCAGAGGTTGACCTCTGACCTCCACATACATACAAGTGCACATGCACACACATAAACACAAACATATGTACACATAAAAATAAAAATAGATATATTTGGCATATGTCATATAGTAGTAGGTCATTAATAAATGCTCAATGTCCCCCATACCCTATAATTAGAAGTGAGAATTCAGCTGATATTCTTATAAAGGAAGCATGGAAATATAACTTCCTTCATAACTATTCAGGAAAGGATAAAGAAGCCAGGACCTGAGCCATGCTGGAATTTGTATTTAGGGCAGCATCATTGGCCTCTCACCCAGTGACCTGACTCCACATTCAAAAAGCCCTGCACTTGGCCTTCATAGTTTGCTACAGCTGCTTAGAATGTTAATACTTTTTGAACATTTACCATTGTGCCCCACAAATAAGGTAAATGGTGCTTTGCAGGAGAAAGCCAGTGAATGAATCCCTCTCTGGTGTATCGGTGCACCCATTATTCGAGGAAGGGGATAAAGTGGTAGGCACAATGGAAACTCAACCGGTTGCTCCGTGAGGATGGAGAGGGTATCATTAAGCCTTTTGAGAGCAAGAGATGGGAACAGATCAACTTGGGCTCTTGTTCATGGCTCTTAGAAGATCAAGGTCGGGAGCAGGTGGCAAACACACCTGTATGTTGGGAGTACAGCCAGATAAAGGAGGTCCTTCCTCCTTGCACTTCTCCACCACCCCATCTTGCTCATCACCATGGTAGGTGTGCAGCCTGAGGGCTGGAGCTGAGAAGGAACTTGAGGGAGCATTCACAGTACTTGGCTCTGTGGTGGTTTTTAATAGTATGTGGTTTTGTTGTTTTGTTTTTTTTTTTTTCTTTTATTCCCTAATCCCAAATTGTGCTTTCCAACTGGCCCTTGTTTCACCCTATCTGGTTTGCTGTCTGTGTCTTCTTTGGACGTCCTGAAGCTTAGGTCACAGGGAACTGGGCTTCATAAACACAGGCATGGACACTACAGCCACATGACAATTTTTCATTAGCCAAAGCTAAACACCTCGTCTGGGCAAACTAAACCCCCAAGGTCCACAAGAGAAGTTGCACGAAGGGAAAGAAATGTGTCATGAGAACAGAGGTAGGGTTCTCCTGGAGCAGTTTCTGTCACTTGACTTTGCAGGGGCAAAGGCCATCTTGAGTAAAGAACACCATGAGAAAGTCAAGATTGGCAGCCCCCAACCTTCTTGGTTTTCCATCTTGGTACCATGACGTGATACATTCAGTAGGATGGACTAGTATGACGAATATATCACCATGAATTTAATAGATAATAAAATACAAAAGTTTGCGGCTATTTTAAGAGCAAAAATTAACATGAGGTTGCTTTCATTCCTAGTTCTAAAAAATCCCATTTGTTAACACATCTTCTGATGTATTTTTCTTGGGTGTAAAATTATTGTGAGCCCAAGACTTCTGGGAGAGCCAGGTTACACCCACAGACTTAAGACATGTGACTATCATGTGCTACAGGAGTGGCTGGAGACAAAAGGTTGAGACTTCTAAACTAAGCTATCAAAAGCCTGTTAACCCTATGGGAACCAGGTACAATGCCATGGATTAGAGAGCACTGCACTGTACTGCCAACAATGAATCCGAGAGGCAATAGCTTTTGAGTGTAGAGAGCCAAGCATACTGGCTATCCTTGGCACCGATGAACAGGATACAGTGGCCTGCCAAGAACAGAGCAGCCAGCAAGTATCCCTGGAGGAAAACATCTTGTGTCACACTACACATCCAGGGATTTCTCTTCATGTGCAAAACTCAGGGCTGGAGAACACTTGTCTTCCAAATCCCAGAGAGTTAGGCAAGGGAGGAGCGGAACAGCTAGGCCTCAGCACAACCACGGGTGACCACGAAGGGACCTCTGGGATGATTCACACCTGAAAAGTCCCACAAAGGACAGGGCAGCAAAGGCATGCCAGGAATCAATACATGCTACCTCCTAGCTGTCTTGAAGCTCTAGAAAACCAGTCTAGACTTAGTCTTCAAGCAGAACAAGGCTTTGTCCTCAGTCAGTCTTCTCAGTGATGTCCAGGCTGGGGAAGGGTCTTGCCGTAGACCTAACCTATTTAACCAAGGCAGGTCCAAATGCCAAGAGTCATTTATGGGGGTTTCCAAAAGAATCCAAAAACAAGGAAAGAGAGTGTAGGTACTCCTCAGGACAATGTAAGGGCCAGAAAAAGACAGCTGAAGCAGGAAGCAAAGCAGAAAAGCACCCTCGAACTCAGTCCAAAGAGTTACCTTATATCAAGGGTCCCAGGCCCAGAACGCTAAGTACAAGATGCTTGCAGGGGCCAAGATCATCTTCCTCTATAGCACATGTCAATTTGGAAGAAGATACAGGCCAAGAAGAAAAAAAAAAGAAAAAAGAAAAGAAAAGAAAAGAAAAGAAAAGAAAAGAAAAGAAAAGAAAAGAAACAAGCATTAGGAAGGACTGGGCACATCACATGACAGCAAGTCAGGAAACCCAACTCATTCTCCGGTTTCACTTCTGCCATGCATGGCTCTTAGTTTCCAATCTCCTATTAAATAGACTTTACAACAGTATATGTCACATAGCAAAGGAAGCAACTGTGAATCCATACCATCAGTGGCATGTCCATTCAGGATCCAGGCCCCCTCTAAAAGCCTCCAGTGTCTCCTACATATGGTATGTCCCTACACAGTCTCCTTATACTAACTCCCCTGCTCCCCTGCACAGCAGTAGACACACGGCCATGCTATCCCATGAGAAATAACGCCAAGAGTACATCAAGCCTAAGATTCTAAGACTCCCCCCACATCCCCACTTCCACCCACCTGGAGAAAACCCTTCTCAGTCCAATACCTCAAGGCCAGAAGGAAAATAGGAAACGACTCCTCCCGAGTCTAATTTGTTCTTAACTGAGTGATTAAATCAGAGGAATGGCAGCAACACTCCCTGTAACAGCAGCTCCCAAGATCTTCTGGCAGTAGTGAGTCCTTCCAAATCAAGACTCTGGCATGATCCTACCATCCGCTCAGAGGATAGTCACCATCTGCTTATGGGGGAAATGTTAATACTTCCCAATCGTAATCAAATAGGCAACCACTTTACTATAAGTACCTATTAACCAACTCTAATTTACAATGGAACAGCCTTGTACAGCTCCCTGTCACCCATGGGCCCATCAGGGCCACAAGCACACATCTCACTGCTAGGATGAAAAGCAAGCCGGCTGATGAAGCATTTAAGGCATTATGGGAAATCCAAGATGTGTTTCTTGACTCCCTCTCTGTCTTTCCTTCTAGCTTTCCTCTGTCCATAGGCTTTAATGTGTACAGAAGGAAATGAAGGAAAGTTTTTCAATCTGGAGAACAAAAATGAGACTCCGTCCATTCCTGCCTGTCCCCAAAACCAGGTGTGTCCCAGGTTGATCAAACAGAGTTACTAACAGGAGGTTTTGAAAGCCATGTTCAAGGGTAATGGCATTCAAAGACAACACTAGATGAGGCATTGAAAGAAGCAAGCTGATCTGTTTACCATCCGGTTGCATTACCCACCTTCCTAGCTCCTTTGCACTCACCTAGTCCATAAGGAGACAGAACCATGTACTCTAGGCAGCTCTGGGCTCTAGCTTCCTAATGCATGCCTCAGGTCTCAGTTTCCTCATCTGCACAATGGGAGCATTATCCTAATAAGCCCAAAATCTGTTTTCAGTTATATGAAACCATACAACAGCTTTCTCTAAAGGAATATCGGGAAGCCAAGAAGTATGGAGTTGACACTCCTAATCGTCTCTGAACTTCAAGTGGTCATGAAGAAGCCAAAGGTCACAAAGTTAGTTCCTCTTTTCGAAATGGCTTCACCCTACATGAAAATTAGAGGGCGTGTTTCATTATTGTTCAGACACATTAGCACTTTATCTGGCTATTGTTCTAACAAGGATGTGACATGAAGATTCCAGGTGTACTGGGAATACTCACAATAGGGCACTGACACAAAGGAGGGAAGCTGTAGGTAGGGGATTCTCTACCCAGCTTGCCCTAACCAAACAACCAGAACAAGTCAGGCCCTTTTCTGAGCCACAGTTCCTTCTAATGTGGGAACCCAGCCAGATCATAGTCCCAATCTCCTAATATCTAATTTTAAATTATTTTGTGAGGATGAGCTTGTCATTCATCCTGAACACTCTCTCTCTCTCTCTCTCTCTCTCTCTCTCTCTCTCTTCTCTCTCTCTCTCTCTCTCTCTCCTAGGCCAGCAAGCACCTAGCACAACATAATTGCTGTTAAAACTCTGAAATAATTTTGTATATTTCTGTGCTTCCAATAAACAGCTCCTGCCCTGAGCCCCACAGTACTCATGCCTCACCCAGCCTGGCCACCCCAGGATTTGGCAATCAAAGAGTGAAGGCCTAGAACAGTGGGGAGAGGGTTCCTGTAGAGCCATGCTCCAGTAGGAGGTCTGTCTGATTGGTTCCATCCCAGGCCATACAGACACTTCACGGATCAGCCCTGCCAGGCTGAGGCACTGTGCTTCATCAGTAGCAGAGAGAAACCCCTGCCGTATGCTCAGCATCATTTAAAAACCTTTATGATTCCAAAAGAAGATGAGCTCACATTCCCAGGCCAAGACTTTGATGGATGTGTTGGAAGTCGTTAAAGAGGGGCCTGAGACATTACACTTCCCATTCATGTCTATAAGATCTGGCTAAGATGCTCATCTTCCATAAAGTGGGTGTCCATCCGAGCCCATGGGCAGTTCTGAGACAATTGGTGAGTCAGTAGGGAAAAGGCAGGTGAGTTAGAGGAAAAACATGCATTTAAAATAAAACACACACAGAGTAATGCATTTTTGTGAATGTACTCAAATACATGGCATGTATAAGTCATAAGTCTACATGTGGGTGTTTATAGAGATATGTACATGCATATGCACACATATACCCATAAATACAAAAATGAACTGGTTACCAGCCTCTAACACAGTGTTATCATTTAGTGGAGGTGGCTCCCAATCTAGCCACATATGGGATATGGATTTTTTGGGTAAATGGCCCTTAGCAGAAGGGTTGGTATTTAAAAATAGCAGTGATGAGAAAAAGAAAAGATACAGAGGAAGAGTAAGACAAGAGAACTGGCAGGTGCATGCTAGGCCCAGGCCAATGGCTACCTATGAGGACAGGGTCAGAGGTGGAGGTTAACAGGGTTTTCATCATATCTACCATGGCATACTTTGCCCTAAGAATAAAACTTTCAATGAAAATATAAAATAAAATCCCAGATAGTTTAAATAATAGAAATGTGAATGTTGTATTCATCTGTCTCTGTATTTTTCTGTACATTACATTTCCCAGAAAGTAATGAAGATCATTTCAATTGCTTCTCCATATCCATGTGTTATTATTGCCCAGTGCCCTCAGGGTGTAGATGGCAGGAGTTGTGTGTGAGCAGCTTCTAATCTTCTCCCACTCCAAAAGTCCTCAGACTTCTAAATTAGCCCAGACTAGCCCTTTACAGATTAGTAAGCCGGTTCTTTATGCTATTAAAACTAAAATAAACAGGGCCTGTTAGATCACAGAACTCTGGAGGCTAAGGCAAGAAGATTATGAATTCAAAGACTACCTGGGCTACACGACAAGCTAGAGTCCAGCCTGGGCTACACAGCAAGACCTTCAAACAAAATTTTAAAAAAGCAAATGAAATGCATAAAACGGATGCTGTTCATTTCTAAGTTCAAGCATCCGTCAAATGCAGCATGAAGTTTCTGGCGTGCTGGGCTGAGTGATGGATGGGTTCTGCCATAAGTTGCTCCCGGCCTAGGAGGACAGACAGATGATATGTGAGGGAAAAAATGAAAATGCACTGTGGGCAGTGTGTAATAAGGACATTTTTACTACTGCATACTGTCTGAAACAAAGAGGTTCATGATGGAGTCTTGGGGGCTATATTTCTACAAAAGGACATTAAAAGGGGTCTAGGAAGACTAATACATCAAGAAAATAAATAGGAGGGAAATGAAAGACATGGAAACCCTTTATATGCCAGTCCTAAGATGTGGATCCCAATGTCTTTAAAGACAGTGTGCTATAGGCTTGGACAGCAGCCTGTGGCACTAAAGGGAAGTGGCAGAACCTTGATTGGGTTGAGCCTAAAAGGAGGAAGTTAGGTCATTAATAATATGACTTGAAATAGACATAGGGGTCTCAGTCTCCTCCTGTCTGTCTCTTGGCTCCCATGCCACTATGAGGTGAGCACCCCCTCCATGCTCCATCACAACGATGGACTGCGTATCAGTGAACTAAAATCCCTCAAAACCATGGTCCAAAAGTAACTTTTCCTCCAATACATTGATTTCCTAAAGTATTTTGTCACAGCAGTGGGAAGCTAACTAACACAGTCAATTACCTACATATTACAGCATTCAACAACCCCAAAACAAGGTAGTAGTATTTCTAACTTACACTTAAGGAAATAGAGGCTCTGAGAAAGTAAGGACCCATGTGGAAGCCAAAGAGTAAATATGGATTCTCACCCAGATTTGAAATTTCAAGCCTGAAAGGAGAGTATATATAAAGACATGGGGTTCACCTAAGGCACAATTGGGAGCCTTCAGGAATGCATGCTGTCACTTTCCCCCTAGATTTGAATGCACAGTATGATAACCTCTAATATCAACTTGACTGGCTTCAGAATCACCTAGAAGATTGAGGCCACCTTTGATGTGTCAGTAAATATGTTTCAGAGAGAACTGAGGAAGAATAACCCACTTAGATTACGAGTGACATCAGCCAGGTGGTGGTGGCACACGCCTTTAGTCCCAACACTCGGGAGGCAGAGGCAAGCAGATCTCTGTGAATTCGAGACCAGCCTGGTCTACAAGAGCTAGTTCCAGGACAGCCTCCAAAGCCACAGAGAAACCTGTCTCGAAAAAACAAGAAAGAAAGAAAGAAAAAAAGAAAGAAAGAAAGAAAGAAAGAAAGAAAGAAAGAAAGAAAGAAAGAGAAAGAAGGAAAGAAAGAAAGAAAGAAAGAAAGAAAGAAAGAAAGAAAGAAAGAAAGAAAGAAAGAAAGAAAGAAAAGAATATGAGTGACATCATCCCATGGACCGAAGGTTTAAAAGAGGAGAGGAGATTAATCTCTCCATCACAGTGAGTTGACAGGTAAGTGGCCCCAGTCATTTGTTTCCACCCTGTTTCTTTAAACTCTATCAGACCCTCCAACCATGATGAACTTCAGAACACAAATCAAAAAAAATTTTTTTCGTTAGTGATCTGGTTGTACAATTAAAATGGAAAATGGCATTCATCGACAAGCAAAGATTAAAACTATTTGTGGCATATGGTATCTGTTTATTGATCCTAAAATGAGGTAAAACCTAAATTAAATGGAATATGATCAAGATCTGAGAGATGCAAAATTAATTCTACATAGTCAGTCTTGAACACACCAACTCTCTCCATTTGCCCCTAATTTCAGGTTGCCTGACTTTAGAAAAGGACATGTTTTACTTCTACCTGTGGGGACACATCCTCCTTGACACACCACGACTAAATAAGGCAGATCAGTCTGGAAAAGGAGATCAGGGGATGGGAGATGCCAAGGACAGCTGAGGGGAGGCACCGCCCTGAATGCTGCCTAATCCATCCGACATGGGACACACTGTTCCAGAAACAGGATGACAATTAATAGGAAAAAGCTGCTCTCACATGACTGCCAAGCCTGTTCCAGGGTCTCAGCTGCTGGTATGCCTCCTTGGGGGAAGAACAATAATGCCCCATTCTTCCTTTTGGTCCACATCCTGATGTTTTCTCGTGGAGAAGAAGGAAAAGGTTGCAGAAAAAATATATACAGCATCAGTGCTCACAGCCAAGGGCCCAAGGATTACCCAAGACGGAAGGCTTTGAGTCACTCAGCAGTCATCCCATCTAAACCTGGGGAGCTCTGCTTGACAAATGGTAAGTGCTGGCAGAAAAAAGTGTCTTCAATCAAAGTGCCTAAGAGTAGTCTGGACTTGTTTGAGCCATTAAAAACCTATTTCCTCTTTGGAAATTACCAGCATATGTATTTCTCTTGGTCAAAATATTTCAAATTACTCACAAACACTGGATATATAATTCAAAGGTAGAACAATTACCTACCATCTGTGAGGCCCCTAGGTTCAATCCTGACAGCCACGAGACAGGAAGGAGGACAAGGAGAAGGGAAAGGTAGAAGAAACAAGAGGAGAGGAGGGAGGAAAGGGGTAGGAAATGGGAAAGAGGGAAGGATGAAGAAAGGAAGGCCAAGAAGGAAAAGAAAACTTGGCTTGCCTTCATCTATGACTTCATCAAATTCGTCAAAAGCAAAGAGTTCAGAAGCAGAAGACTCCAGGAAGACCAGTCTATCTGGCCCCACATTTCAACCCATTAGTCATCTCTCAGTAGCTCTATATGCTAGTGCTACTAATTTTTAAGGGAGGCCCAGAATCTTGAAAATATAATTAAATCTTGCTCCTTTCATGTGCAATCACTCAGCCCTTCACCATGTACAGCCACTCAAACTTTTCTTTTTGTATATGAATCTATGGAATGCTGTCCCTGTGAATGTCACTCATGTTTTCTGCTTTAATCTGAGTCCCAAGGTCAGGATTCCTGCCACAGAAACTAGCTTCTAATATTAAAGCCTTAGGAGTTCCTCTTTCTGGATTTCATAATGTCACCAGCAAACATCAGCATGAATGTTGCTTAGGTAACCTTTAATTCTCCCTCCCTACCCACTTCTGCCAACATCAGCCATGCATGACAGCTCCGGCTGGGAGGACATCTTGAAAATCAGGTTTCAATTCTGGAATCCATAGTACCCAGTTTCTTTCAAATCATCTGGCCACATCCATATCTGAGACCATGCAGGTGGATGCTAATTTACCTTGTTAACCCCTTTTGTGCCAGATGTCTCACAGGAGCTTTGGCAGAACACCACACTCCAGCCTCCACTTCTGCCATACTGGGGTCCTGTACTCTGCTTTGGAAGCTGGCCAGCAGATTTAGAAACCGTGTTGCTCTTGGCATCCATTCTAGGACTCTGTACAGAGCTACGTGCTGAGCTACAACAGTACAGGCAGCTTTTCAATACTAGAGTTCACCACCCTCCATCTCACTGTGCTAAGCCACAACGTGATTCCAAAGATAGGTACAGATGAAAAAAGAAATCATGCAAATATGGTGTCCCATAGACTACCACTAGTGAAAAGAAATTGCCATTTGCCTCATACCCAACTTACTGCTCAAACTGTTCTTATCACACAAGTCCATTTGAGCAACCAGTAGTTTTCAGCATCCCTGTTTGGTTCCCATAGATGCCAACACAGTCTTCAGTTCATAATTACCCAGAACAGGGTACAGAGAGGGGTCTCCACCAGGACTACTGAGATCCAATGACCAGCGACGACTTCAGAGAATACATGGAAGTGTAAACAGCATCTTTTGTTGAAAAGGAGCTATGCTTCCACTATGGAACTCTTGGAACTAAAAAGTGCCATCTTACCCTTCATTCCAAATTTGGACCGGCGACCATACTTGTTGATCATGATAAAGAGAACCACCAGAAGGACGCAGGCAAAGGCAGCAAGTCCAACTGCTATGGATACCTATTAGGAGTCAAACAGAGATGGTCAGGAGAAGTGACAGGAAGCCTCAGAGATTCAAAAGTAATATATGTGCCCAATGAGAACCAGCCAGTTTCAGCAGAATAAGGTCCCCTAAAACCTTTGCTACTGAGGTTATGCAACCTGAAAGCTACATGCCCCATGCACCAGAGGACACGTATGCATATAATGCCATGGCACAATGTCAAAATATTGGGCAACCCTGGAGGAAAGTCTTTAGAAGTGGTTTATGAACCCCTAAGAGAACTTTAAGATTTTTATTTAAAAAATATAAATTAATAAGCTTGGTTATGGGAGGTTCCCTGATCCAATACTCTTAGCCCCTCTTATCTGGAGGCCATTCTAGGATTGCAAATAGCAAGCTGAGAGAAACTTCTGTCTAGGGTTTTAATTAGCAAGCAAATTTGGTGTCTTTCCACTGAAATCTTTGCATAGTATTTCTACTCAGAGAGATCTAGGAGTTCTGGACGCAACAGAATCCTTTCTTCTTCTCCCCAGGAAAACCTCAGACTCCGAGACAGGCATGGGAAAACTTATCCACAGAGATTCTCTGAGTAATTTGGGGTTTTGTAGAAGGTTTGCCCAGTCAGTAGGCCTTGCAAGCCTGCTGGGCCTGGCTCACAACAGACTGGGAATTTCAAACTATTCTCTTCCTAGCCCTGGGGCTTGGAGCTGGTCCTCAAAGGCCTCTTCAAACAATGAGGCACTCCCATCAAACAAGGACAGTTCAAAGGAAATTATTTCTCACTGTGTGTGTGTGTGTGTGTGTTTTTTTTTTCTACCATTGGTACTGAGGCTCCAAGTAAGAGACTATGTAGGAAAGTTAACACCTTGAATGAAGCATGAAAAGGACTCTACACTTCAGTATTTTCCTCTTAATCAGGAAGAAACTCACCCCAAAAGTGTCTTCCTCTGGTTTGTGGGTCACAGTGATAGGGGGTGTAGGGCTCGTGTCAGACTCTGAAAAGAAATACAAAGGAAAGGATGGCAGTTAGCTTACCAGCCAGGAGCCCCTGCTAAGCACCCGCTCTGTCCTTGGGAAGCAGGTCCCTAAAGCCATCCTCCTAGCTGAGCAGACACCCTCAGAGACTGAGTGAGTCCCAGTATAGCTACCTGCCTCATGCTTCAGTGCTACCACAAAATCTCAAAAGAATACAGACCTCCTAACCACAGCCCAGAGAACACACCAGTCTGGGCAACACACACCCTCAAGTACATGACAGAAACAATGAAAATGGCTTGGAATCCTGGCTAGCATGGGGATTAGAGTTTACCAGTGGCAGCAGTCATCACTAACATTGTTATCCCTTGTTTAGGGCATCTCTTCCATTCTCCCTTCCTGTCTCATTCCTTCCCCATTTCACTCTAACTCCTCAGTAAAAACCGGGCTAGAACAGCCTTCTAGCCAATCTCCTAAGACTGATTTCAGAACACTATAGGCAGTTGGAATTGAACAACATTCAATGGACCAGAAAACACCACCGAGGGTCATCCTCTATCTACCATCTCTTCCTTGCATGAAATGATCCCAGCTCTGAATTCTCTTAAGAGACACCTGTGGGATTATAAGATGGTTTTCATGACCAAGAACAAGTGAAGGAGTCACAGTTGACATTTACACTGGTGCCAAATGGCCAGGGTATTCCTAAATAGGGTTGTTCTACCATTTCTGCCCAATTTCAGGACCCAAATGGCAATGGTTGCTGCTGCTCCTATTGTGGGCGAGTAATCAAAAAGAAAGTAAAACCCCAACTCCATCAAAGATTGTCCAGAGCTACTCTCAACACTACTATAAACTGGGCTTCAGTGATGCCACCCAAAGACATGTTAGCCCCTGAGAAACCACAATTCTACCCAAGATAGGTTCTAGCCAAATTCTTGATCTCCTAAGGCAGGTGAGAAACACAGGCAAGTTTACAGGCTCTATGTTTTTTCTGAGATGATCAATGGGGTCTATTGTTCACCTTCTGCAGTCCCTTTTCATCCAGCTAGAGAGATTGGTAATATTGTCATACCTTAGAAAATGCCCTGAGTGGTGCAAAGTGGGGATATAGCTCAGCTACAGAATACTGTCTAACCCTGTATTTAATCCCAGCACAGAAGGAGGGAGTTGGTAGTCCTCTAGAGAAACTATGGTTCAGGGCAACTACCCAGGAAAAGTGGGCCTAGGACTTCTTCCTTTTCATAATACACCAACACCCTCAACTGCCAAGGGGCTGGGAACATGAACTAGGCAAGAGGGCAGTCTGAATTTAACAGTCCCCATGCTATATGGACAAAAGAGTTTCAAACCCAAAGTCAAGCAAACTTACCAAAGTCAAAGAAATCTGTGCTTTCTGGGGGAAAAAAAAGAACAGAGAAGTAATTAACAAACATAATAATAACAAAAAGATCAGTTGTTGTATAGGACAGCAACCTACTAGCTGTGACCTCTCCACTTCCCACATTCTCCATTCCCACAGCGAGGAATGCACAGAAATCCTTCCCAAGTCACCCTCTCCAACCACTGCAAACCTCTTCAGGGAATATTCCTCCAAATGGAGGCTGTACAGGTGCAGCTCCTGGTCTCAAAGAAGGAAGCCCACCTGCAAGCTAACAACCAAGCCAGTTTCATTGTGAGGCAGAGAACTGAGGCCCTGGCCACATACCAGTCCATACCTGTCCCTCTTCCGGTACTAAAACACAGGGGTTGGTACTTCAGAGCAGCTCCGGCGTAAACACTAAAATGAACTCCATTCCCTCAATACATGTAGGCAATGCTAATAGTTACTAAGAAGTTTGGAGCCCCCCGCCTCACGCCACCAGAATCTTATCATCCATGTGGACATGTGTTATCTGAACTTTGACTTATAGAAATGGCTCCCCCAATAATGAAAGCTAATCCTTAACTGGGCTAGGGGCTCTGCTCAGTGTTTCAGGTGTTATTGCCATTCAAGCCTTATAAAATCCTAGAGAATGAATAGCCAAGGTGTAGAGATTAACTAATTGAATACCATTCGTCTAGAAAGAGATTGGAGTTGATTCTAATCTAAGACTGGGCTCTTAAGCACTCTACCAGCACTGCTCATACTTGAGCACAAAAGGGAACGAACCATCAGGAGGTGACTGGCACCATCTTCCAATGAAAGGAATGAGAATTTCTTACAGGAATTGACTGTTTCATATCTGGGACGGGAAAATGAAAGATGTGCTTGGGATAGCTTGTGGCACCAGAAAACAAGAAAGTGCTTGAAGATACATGGTCCTGGAAAGAGAAAGCAGGCAGTGATGCACGGGTGAAATGTTTGATAATCTGAGCAACAAAATAATAAGAGTCGTGGTGTGCTATAGACTGCACCATGTTGCCTCACAATCTATATGACTAAGTTGTAACCCCAATACTTGAGAATGTCACTGTATTTGGAGATAAGGTGCATAAATGAAAATGAGGCCATTTGGGATCCAGATAAGAAGAGATTAGAACATAGATGTGCTCAGAGGGGAGGCTAAGTAAAGATGCAGAAGAGACATACCTACAAGCCAAGGAGAGAGGCCTTGGAAGAATGCAAGCCTGACAACAGTTGGTCTCAGATTCCCAACCTCCAGAACTGTGATAAAATGGACTTTTGCTATTTAAGAAACCCAGTCTATACCACTTTGCTATAACAAACCTATACAACAAATACAGGAATGGCAAAAACACCAACATGTCCTTTATATACACCAGTGTATAACTGAACAAATGAGTGAGAAAATCTCTTCTTCACAGAAGAATTCCAACTAATAAATGGAAGGTTGGAAACAGAAACCACCATCATTTGGTAAATATTATAGTGATAAATGCTCAGGCAAGAATCATTAATGAATATTAAAACTGCATGATGAGAAACAAGCTATTTGTGTCTTTTCAAATCCTTATTCTGATGAACTAAGGATGAAATAAGTCACAATGCAGTGGAGAACTGTAGCAAACAGCATCTTGACTAAGTGATAAAGTTGACCTCACCATTGATAAGCCACATCAACATCATTCATTCTTCAACAGGATGTACCAAAAAGGGTGGAGAAATACTTCCATGATATTCTTACAAGAGAGAGGGTGGGGGAGGCAGGGAAAAAAGAAAAGGAAATGAAAAATGCAAAAGTGGAATTTAATCATGAGAAATAAATAAGATGAAGTCTGTAACAACTAGAGACTTTTCTTCAGAGGATCACTGAGAACCTATCACAGAACCAAAGGAACTGAGGTTATGGCAAGGCAACTAAATTTGATGTCTAATCCTGGGTGTGATCCTACAAAACACAGGGCACTGATAGGGCCGCTGAGCACATGTTAACAGTCTATAAGTTAGGTAATACTGCTAAACCAATGTCCATGTCCTGTTTCTGAGCCCCAGATTGTGGCTGAATAAGACAGTGAAATCTGTGGAGGCCAAGTGAAGGGAAGAAGGTACTTTGTAGTATTTTGTAACTCTTGCCTTTTTTTAGAGCCCAAGTTATTTCAAAGTGAAGTGAAATCACATCAGTACTAGTAGTCCTTAACCCAGAGTTTCTGATTCATAAGGTCTGCCTGCATCTTGATGGATTATATGTGTTGCTGAAGATGGAATCCAGGGCCTCACACATGCTAGGCAAGCCCTCTACCACCAAACCATGCCACCAGGCCCTGTTGCTGTCTAAGAAAACCCTCTTCCACTGAGCCACACCTCCAGCTCCACACCAAGACATTCTGAACCAGTCCTCCATCACTGAGTCACCTCCCTAGCCCTGAGAATTTGCCCAAATTCTCAGGTGATAATGAAGTTGCTAATCCCTCTGGAAGTGACAGCACCCCTGTCACAAGTCTACCAGGCCCTGAAATAAAAGAACAAATCATTCACTGGCTGGCTCATCAGCTGCTTTGCTCATTCATTTATTGTGGTCCTCCACTTACCCAGACCCTGGGTCAAGCCCTTTTAGGAACTGTAGCAATATGAACTAGCAGGCATTTGTCTATCACTGTTTGCAAGGAACAGGGTTGCTTCTCTGGAATCCATCAGGAAAGGCTCACTTTCAGTAACTGTTGTCTGGCTGGATATTTTGTTTCCTGTTCTGTATAATCATGGGGAATATCTTGCTTGGGGGATAATGGAGGAAATGGGGCTTTCGCATAGGCTTCGGAGCATGAAAAGAGAGAGGAGCCAGATTAATCAACAGTATCCATTTACTTTATATTTCTCAGCAGGCTCCCATTTATCAGAGAATTTTTTTCCAGCAGTCAAATATTTTGGCCAAGTGTTTGAACCCTGTAATCTCAAAGTCAGCCTATGAATTTGAGTATAAATCACCAAGTCCTTTGCTGGAGCCAGGCAGCAAGCATACATGCAGAAGCTTGTGCATTTCAAAACAGGGAGATATGTTGGCTGCTCTCTAACCTTAGCAGGAATTTACACATTCATACAAGAAAAAAAAAGATACCAGGAATTGTCCTTCTTCTGACCACTACACCACAGGCTGGGACAAGGGCAGGACTGGGCAATGGGTTCCTACAGCCCCAGACAATAACTCTCCAAGAAGCACCCTTCCTGTGTGTGTGTGTGTGTGTGTGTGTGTGTGTGTGTGTGTGTGTGTGTGTGTGTGTAGGGAAAGAGAGAGAACATGCATGTGCATGAATATAAGATCTGTGTGCACAGCCGTGGTGTGTGTGTGTGTTTGTAAGGGAGTGAATGCATGTGTATGTACATATGACATGTCTGTGTGCACAGCTGTGTGTGCATGTGGAAGCTAGATGACTCACTGAACAGGAAGCTTGCCATTTCAGCTAGGCAGACTACTCAGCAGGATCAGCCTGTCTTGTCCCTGTCTCCCCAGTGCTGGGGGGTACAGTTGTATACATCATGCCTGTTTTTTTTTAATGGGTTCCAGGGATTCAAACATATGTCCTCACGCTTGTAGAGCAGGGGCTTTTGCCTTTAGAGTAATTTCTCCAGCCCCTCATCGAAACTCTTTCTTAAACGAGATTTGTTTTTATTATTGTTTATGTGTGTGTAGGTGGTCATAGAGACCATGAAAGGCCATCAGGTCCCACCTGGGTGGCTTTTACTCAAGTGACCTGAGTGCTGGGAACTGGTGTTGAGAGAGCAGCGAGAGCTCTTAGCCACCAAGCCATCTTCCAGATACCTCCATCTTAACTTTTGAGGAAGAAGCAAGTTAAGTAGTTTGTCTAAGATCACAACTTACAAGTAATTGTACCAATACTTGAACTCTGGTTTGGTGGTCCATAGTCACTACCCTAACATACCCTGGGGCTACCTGATAAATTTCTACCTGAACTGAGAATGGCTACTGTCCTGGAACTCCTGAATTCTCCTCATCTCTGCACCCCAGAAACCATAACAAGAGCCAACAGCAATTAAGTGTTTTCTTTGCTCCAGTGCACAGCTGAATGAACTTCATTTGCTCTTCAGTGCAACCTAGGCAGGAGCTACTGTGGCTATTCCCAGGCAAAGGACAGAAGCATCGAGCAGTTTCCACATTTCACAGAGCCCAGAGAGCTGTCCACATGCTAAGTCCCAATCTAGCATCCTGGGCAACCTATCTGAAAGAATCACAGATGGATGGGACTTGTACCTAAATCTGCCCAGCCTCAGAGATCTGGCTCCTAACCATACCACAAACACATGGTGGCCTAAACACTGTCAGGCCAACAAAGAGTGGGATCCACAGACTGCCTTTGCTGCCAGCACCCAGCCAGCACAAGCTTGAGCTGAGAGGGTTGTAGGTTATCCCTGCCTGCTCCTCCAAATAATTTACTCTTCTGAACACTTAGATATCTTGTCACTTGACATGGCTGGCCCATCTTTTCTGCCACTGCCCTTTCATCATCCATCAATTCCTTTAGTACCAAGGTTCATGAAACAAGCAAACTTCTCCACAGAGAGGTTCATCCTGAATTATGGGTAAGTCTGAGGAAGGGTCTCAGGTATGCCGCTTTCTTTTCCAACTTCTCTGGGGTTCCAGGCTCACTCCTTCCCTCCTCCTGGGGCTGACTTGCCAACAAGGGCTAATAGTAGCTGAATGCCAAAGGCAGGATTGCCAAAGTCACCTGGGGAATTGAAAATCCATCTCTACAGGACTCACCCCTAAGTCTCTGATTCAAGAGAACTAAGGGAGCTTGAGAATTTGAATTTTAGTTCATTCCCAGGTAATACTGACTCTGCTTGTCTAGGAACTTTGAAAACCAAGCCTGGGGTATATCAGCAACCAACTATGGTGAATAGACCTGTCTACATGGCTGGAGGATACTGAGGCACTATTTTCTCCTGTGAGAAGAGAGGGTAAAAGGAAGACTGCACCCATCATATCACCCATTGCCCCTGCTGCCCTGTAGCATTCAGAACATTCTCTGGAGGTAGGCGCTCAAAGTGGCTCACCACCCTATTTAATATTCTAGAGCTCTCTCTGTGTCCCAAGAGCTTCCCTTTGGAAACAGAAATGCTGCTTCACTCTACCCATCATGGAGTAGGGATGCAGATGGGTTATAGGGGCCATACTAGCTCTCTATGGCAACAACTTTGTGGGCCATGAGAGCAAATTATCTCCATAGTGAAAAGCCACTGATGCCACACTGCAGGCCAGAACTCTTCTTCCAGCCAAAAGAGAGCCCTCTGTGGTCCCTGATGGGAAATGTCTTGAGGCTTTGTGAACACACCTGGGTGGTGTTGGGAAGGTCAGGACCTAGAGACTGCTAGGGTCTCTACAATCAGCCTGTTATCAACCTTTTCTGAGAAATAACTCCATCATTCCCTGGACCTCAGCATTTAGGGCCACATACAGCCTCATGATACCAGTGTCACTTGTGGGGCCCCAGCTCTCCTTCCCTTACACTGAGATAAATAAGCTTCCAAGAGCCACCACCTTGTGGTTATTTGTAACTATAAACTCACATTCTTCCCAACAGACATAGCATGGTGTTAGCTTTTGGTGTGTCCCCATTTTGGAAGTGTGTGGTATCAGTCCTTACACTTCCCTTTGTCCCTTTAGGACCTCTCACTTCTGAGGATGGAGGACCAGGTAGTCACTCAGTCTGTTCCCAGTACAAATCACAAAAGTCACCAAAGAAACATAGCCACATGGGTATCAGCTGAATAACCCACCAAGCAATGTTGCAACCAGACTCTTTCTTTATACCCTTTTGGACTTTTCTTCTTCTCCAACTTCAGGAAGGTGTTTGGACAGATTGAAAGAGGCAGAATCACCTCCCCAAGCTCAGAGTTCCTCCATTCCTGCAACTATCAGCTCTAGTCGGTGTGACATTTGTACCATCAGTATCTGGTAGCATCAGCTACTTCTGCTCTAAGTTACCACGGAACAAGAGCAGCCCTGGAGGCCAGTTCCAGGGCAAGCCTTGCTTCTGACTAGCTGGCTGAAACCTGAGACAGCAATCTGTTAAATGTGAGGTTGACTTGGACCAACTCTGAAGTTCACTGTGATGTAGAATCACTGAGCTATTATCACATATCAAGCCTTACATCTTAACTCATTCAAAACTCTTAGTGGAGCAATGGGCTCGTGCATCTGCCTATTTCACAGCTGAGGACATTGAGGCTTCAGAAAAGCATACTGTCAAGCCCAACATAGCATGCTCAGGGTAGTAAAACACCGGGTCAAAATTTGTTACCGTATCATCCATCTCTAAAGTCCCTGGTTTATCTACTATAATACAGGACATCTTTATATGCACAGCAGGTTTTGGTGGGGGTGGGGGAATCCTGGAGATAGTTGTGGTAGCCATGGAAAATGGAGGTTATCCTAGCTAGACCAAGATGTACATGGTGGCTGCCCCATCCCAGTGTGAGTTCAGTTATTTAGGTAACTGTGGTCATCAGTGCTGCCTATTCTTTCAAACTACACCCCCTTCCCCAGCTCCCAGAAGAAATGTGTGCCTGCCTTACCTGGAAAGGGCTCCTTAAGGAAGTGGCCATTGATGGTCTGGTTGGCTGTGCCCAGGGCATTCTTAGCAATGAGGGTGTAGTTGCCATTGTTGTAGTGGGTGGGCTTGTTGAAGAGCAGGCAGCCCTCAGAGACCTCACCCTCCTGGTAGTAGTCCATGTGAATGATCTTGGACTCCCTCAGTGGCTGCCCATTGTACAGCCAGTGCAGTGTGGGTGTCGGGTTGCCACGCACCACAAACTCAATGCAATGCTCCAGGCGTACCTCGGGCTCCACCAGGCTCACCACACGTGGAGGGTCTGTGGGGAAAAGCAAGCTGATCTCGAGGGCACAGAGTCTCCTATGTACCGAAGAAGCCTTCTAGGAAGCAGGATGGGGATCCCACTTCTCATCCAGCTCTGAAAAGGCTAGGTGAAGCCGAGTTCCCACCACCAGCCAAGAGAGGAGAAGAGACATGTGTCTTTATCTAAGCTCCCTGCATCTATCTTAGCTGGAGCTCCCCTCTTGAGTCTTTACAGGGATGCCAAAGGTAGAACTGAATTGCAGAGGTATACTGTCCACTGAGGGACAAGGAAATTCTTCCCTGGGTTTATTGTCCCAGAACTTATTTTTTTAGTTTTGCCTTATGACAGCCTTTCTACCCTTGTTGGAAGACCAGGATCGGGGTTCTAGATCAGCCCTACCAATGGACCTGCCCCATCCCCAGCCTCCTCCTGGTACCTCTCTGTCGTCCATGATGGCATGCACTTACAGTAGACAGTGAGAGCAACACTGGCATTGCTCATGCCCACCACGTTCTCTGCAATGCACGTCAGGGTGAAACCATTGTCCTCGCTTGTCACATTCACCAGGGTCAAGTTGATGGCATGAACATTGGTCCAGTTCAGATTGGTCTGAAAACCCCAACCAGAAGATAATAACCAAACCATTTCCACAAAGATGGCTTCCTTTTCTAACCCCTAATACCTCCAGAAATCAAGTAAAAGGTGAATGAAGTCTAGCTAGTGAAGACACACAGACCATGTTCCAGATCCTTTGCAATTCAATTGATCCTCATGTTAATACTGGGTGGTAAATGGGAAACTTGGGTCTTTTTTATTTTTTAGTTTTTATTTTTGCAAAAGAAGAAACCTAAGTACAGAAAGTTGAGTAGCAAAGATGGAAATGACAAGATATCATGACATCTAGATAGAATCTTCCCAGAGGGGCAGGATCACAATTTCCCCCTTTATTCCATCTTTATAACTCAGGGATACTCGGTTCTTAACTCTTGCTGCTCTTGGTTGTAGGATACCTACCTGGTGGGTGTTGATGGACTGCAGCCCAGTAACTATCCAGTCCACATCAGGCAAGGGGGAGCCAGAGCCATTGCAAGTGATTACAGCATTGTCTCCTTCTCGGACGGTCAGGTTGACGTGGCTCACACTGATCTCAGGGAGATCTGGGAAGAGAGGAGAGGGAGGTAAAAAGCCAGAAGACAGTGTGCAGAGGAGTTCTGCCTCCAGGCCCTTCTTGCCTTGCCCCGTGACAACTGTAGCGCAACTTGCTTCAGCTCATGTGATAGTAACCTCATGACGGATAATATCAATTTGGCAAGCTCTAGAATCACCTAGAGACACCTCTGAGCATGCCTGAGGGAATATCTAGGTTAGGTTAACTGAGGTGGGAAGACACCATGTTGTGGGCTGGGTCCTGAACTGAATAAAATAGAAAAAGTGAGCTCAGCACCAGCCTTCCCACCACCTCTCCCTCTCTCTCTCTCTCTCTCTCTTCTCTCTCTCTCTCTCTCTCTCTCTCTCTCTCTCTCTCTCTCTCTGTGTGTGTGTGTGTGCTTCCCTATGGATACAAAGTGGCCAACTTCCTCAAATTCCCCCATGCAGCCTGACTTCCTTGCCATGGTGGGCTGCACCCTCAAACTGTGAATCATAAGTTGTTTTTATCAAATCAATGTGAAAAGAAATGACAATAAACCCCCACTGGTTCACAGCCTTTCCTCTGTAGGCCTCAGAGTGAAGCACATACAATGGGATACTTCTAGAGGGGCAGGGGGCAGGGGGCAGGGGGCAGGGAGCAGGGGCTGGGAGTGATGCACCTATTCATGGAATGTCGTTGTAGCAACTGAGCCTAGAGCTTCAACCTGCTTGGGCCACTGAGTCTCATAAACCCTTGTGTGTCAGGATCCCGTGGGAACTAGGGATTCCATCCTCTGGTGTCTGGTTGGGAATGGGAGCTGGGCCTCTAGAAAACAACTGGGAAGCTCCTGATGCGGGAATACCAGAGGCTACACATTAAGACATGCTCCTTCATGTTTGATTGGCAGGTGACTCAGACAGAAAGAGAATCTGATCTGCTGAGAATGGCACATAACTCCTTTCTGCATTCCTCCCTAAGACTAGCCTTCCCACAGCTGGCTCAAAACAGGAATGACCAAGAAGGGAAAGATCAGTCCCATCCATACCCACTGAAGATATCAAGGCTGGTGGTGGCTGGAAAGGAGACCCTGGCAGGGAAGCCTGAGGCCCAGTCCCTTCTCTGGGGTGTGTGGGATGCTGGCCAGATGAGGCAGTACTGCTGCTCACTCACCACACTGACTGATGTTCATGCGGAAGAGGGGGAGTTGGGAGCCATCAGCACTGATGCAGTAAAGACTCTGGCTGTCCAGCCGGGCCTCCCCCTGCTCCTGCCACAGCTGCATCCAGCGGATGTCACAGCTGCAGTTGAAGAAGTTCTGCTCCAGTCTCCTGTGGGCAAGAAGAGAGGGGAAGGAATCCCTGAACGGTGGATGACCCAGCTCCCTCCCAGGACCGAGGCCAATGGGCCCCTACTGCTCCTCCATGAAATAAGCCAGACTCAGACAGACAATCACTATATTTCCTCTCATTCGTGGATCTTAGACTTCATATAGATGCACAAAACCATGAGAGGAGAAAGAGACAGACAGACATGAAAGTAGAAGGAAAGCTGGAGGAAGAAAGGGAGGGAAGGAGGGAGGGAGGAGAGTAAGAAACTAGCTGGAAGAACAAGGAGAAAGAGAAGGGCATCTAGGAGTGAATATTGTCAAACACACGTTACACTTGAAATAAATTATCTTAATGGGACCCATCACTATGTGCAATGAATATACTCCAATAAAAAATTTAAAAATAATAAAGGAAAGGGGCTGGGGAGATAGCTTAGCTGACAAAGTGCTTGACATTCAAACATGAGGATGGGAGTTTGGATCCCTAGCACCTATAAAAATGCTATAAATGACAAGTGGGCATGGTGGCCAACCTGTAATCCCAGCGCTCAGGAGGTAGAGACACCGGATTCCTAGAACAAACTCACTAGTCAGAATAGCCGGCATCGGTGAGCTGCAGATTCCACCAAGGAAAACAGGCAACAGCAGCCTCGGGACTCACATGCAGGTGCACTCATCCTCACATACGCTTATGCCCACATACATACACATATTCGTGTTCCCTCCCACACACAGATGCATGCAAATAAAATCAAAATAATAGTGAAGAGGAGGTTAAGTGAGGTCACAAAAGAAGTAATAGAAATAACAAATAATAAATAAATAGCATTAAGTCCATGCACTTGGTTTCAAAAGTGATAATTTCACTGAAAACACAAATTTTACCCTCACTTAAATCACCGGGCAAAGAGGCCCTTTCACATGTGTCAAGTTGAGATGCTCATCTTCATCTTCTTAAAACCTCCCAGTGGCTTTCCCATTTCGTTGGAATTAAAACCCCTATGAAACCTGGTTTCTCCATCACCTTCCTGATGTCATCTGCTCCTCATCATCAGCAAACCATACTCAACCTATGCTTCTCCATCATCCATGGATGTCAACTCCAACTTACCCATGCCCTTATCCAGCCGCACTATCTTCTGCCCAACCCCGTCCCTATCCAGCCACACCTCCTGCCCACATCCAGCCACACTGATCTTCATATGTGTATGCTCACTGGTGTGACTAGTTTGGACCTGATTCAGGGCTTCTACCTGCCTGCCAAGCTCTCTTCCAACATATCTGCAAGAAGGGTTCCCTCACTTCATTAAAAAACTGTAGGACATTCTCTGACCACCATCTATATCAAAGCTGCTACAACCCTGTCCTTACACTATCCAGCCCCTCACCAGATGCATTTACCTGTCTAGGATTTATTACAATGCCATAACACCTTAAATATTCATATTAGTTTGTGTCTTTGTCTTCCCAGATACAAAGTTAAGCTCCACAGAGGCCAGAGACGTAACCTGTTTTGTGCATTGCTGCAATCACAGAACCTAAAACTGATCCCCAGATATATTTTCCCTGGGGGAATAGATAGTTAGCTATTTCCAAGACATATTCCAAGGCCATCTTGGGACCAGTTTTATTCCTTCATGAATTCAATGGTTCCTTAATGAGCACCTGTTCAGTCTCTGGCTGTGGTTGAATGCTGTTAATAGAGAGATGAATAAGGCAGTCCTTGTCCTCTGGGAGCATTCACCCCAGTGAAGAAGAATGGCTGATGAGGAAGAGTCAAGTCCAAAGCCCTTGTTCTCTGCAGATTCTCCTTGTGCCTTAGAACAAGTCGAATCCCTCCTCCACTGGGTAATTAGGAGAGTGACGAACAGTGCTAATCAATCCCCCAAACCCTCAAAGAGCACAGGGTGAATCTGAATGCCCAGGCCATTAGGGGAACATGATTCTCTCTCTGGTCTATTGAAGGGATTGATCCATTGGCACTTGGGAGGAAAGGCACTTGGGTCATTGAATATTTTTTAAGCACTGGCTATTTTTGACAACTGGCAAATTCTAAAATAGTTAGGCATGCATCAGCATTTGTCAGCTTGCAGGAAAGGAGGGGCACAGAGAGAGGAACTCTGTTCCTGATGACTAGGACAGCACAGGTAGCATTACAAACAGCCACATGGCTTATCATTCTCTTGGTCTGTGAGCATCCATTATTTGTCATTCTTCGGGATCTTTTGGGGAAAAGGCAAGGCAAGGGACCCAACATTTACTGGGTACCTGCTTCTCACAGAAATCTTGAGAAGTAGCCAATATTGTCCCCACAAAAACAAGAAAGTCTATTAATAATGTCTAAAGGGTTTCATAGTCAATCTTTTCTGTCAGCTTGATGACCAGATTTATAAACAATATGGAGACATACCTCTGGGCATATAAGGGCAGAGATGAACAGGGGATCCCTGCCCTGAATATGGGTGGATTGAGAGAACCTGAGAGAACTGAGTTAAAAGAACACAAGTTTAGCATCACTACTTGTCTCAGTTTCCTAACTGTGGACGCAGTGTGGCCAGCTGTCCTGTGCTCCTATCATCATAACTCTCCACCATGATGGAATGTACCCTCAAGCTACAACAAACTCACATAAACTCCTCCTTAAGTTGCTTTTGTCTGTTATTGGATCACAACAATGAGAAAAATAACTAAGACAAGGAGTTAGGATACATGTTCCATGCTCCATCACACAAAACTGTCTTTATACTTCCCACTGCCTCTTCCCTGGGCAAATGCTATAAAGCCTGGGGGCAGAGGAGGCACCCACAGTACTCCCTCGACTCCTGGGGCTCTCTCCAAGAAGACTAAGTGGTAGAGGAAAGTGGTCATGGAAAGCAAAGGGCAGCAAGGTACAGAGGTCATGTCCAGGAGCACAGGAAGTGGGCATGGAATTCAGTGGTAGAAGATTTTGCCAACACATTGGGGAGTTTGGAGTTTGTGCACAGAGAGGTGAGGAAAGCACTGGACCACCAGTTACCAGTTGATGTTTTATAAGCATGGGGCCACCATGTACAGTTGTGTGGTGTGTGCATTTCTCAAAGAACCCAATGCAATGCCAGAATTCAAACCAAGTGCCCTAGAATGGAGCTACACCACTCCTGAGAGGACATCTTCTCTAACTCAAGAATACAATACGGGCATCAGCTGGGCTGGCTAGTAGGACCTAGACCTATGTTGAACTTTTGTTCTCCAGACTCCAGTTCACACTTAAACTTTTCCTGGGCATCCCAAATAATGTTTGTGCATTTGGGCTTTATCTCTCATTATTTTTTTTTTGGTCAAGGTAGTTTTTATTTTCTATTTAATGTCATTACAATGAAACTGAAAAATTTAACTATTATCATGAACTTTTCATTTATATTTAAAATTAATGATAGTTTTAAATGAAAATATTAGAACATTATTTACTATATTAGAAATTGAAATAGCCATTTTGACAGTTAGATAAAATCTCAAAGTTGTTTTAATTTTCATTTCCCAGATTACTAAGGATGAAAAACAACTTTTGAGATATTTCTTAGCCATTATTTTTCTTCTATTGAAAACTTTCTGTTCATATCCATAGTCCATTTTTAATTGGGTCATTTATCTTCTTGACTCTGTTTTTAAATTGTGTTCTTTGTTTACAGTAGATACTAATCCTCTGCCTGATACATAGCTGGCAAAGGTTATCTCCCAATCTATGAGTTTCTCCTTCACTTGATTGATTCTTTCCTTGTCTACACAGAAGGTTTTTGTTGTTGTTTTATGAGATCCTATTAATTGTTGGCATTAATTCCCAGACAAATTAATGGATTCCTACTTAGGTGGTCAAAAAAGTGTTCTACACCTAGATCCTGTAGAGTACTGCCTAATATTTTTCTAGCAGCTTTAAAATTTCAGGTTCCAAATCTCAGGTCTCTGTTGCTCTTGGAGATGATATTTCTGCAGGGTGGTAGATACGGGAATAAATTCATTCCTCTGCATGAGGACTGGATATTTTCCCAGTATCATTTGCTGAAAATTCTGTGTTTTCTCCAATGTATGTTTTTGGGCTCTTTGTTAAATATCATATAGTTTTGAGTATTCAAATTTGACTCATCTATTTTGTTCCATTAGTCTACATGTCTGCTTTAATTCTAGTACCATGTTGTTTTTATTACTATAACACTATAATATACCTTGTAATTTGCAATAGCAATCCCTTCAGTATTGTTCTCTTTGCTCAGATTTGCTTTGGCTATCCAGGATCTTTTCTGAGTCCATGTAAATTTTAGAATTTTTTCTCTTCTTGTGAAGACTGCTATGGGTATTTGACTTGGTATTACACAGAACTGTACATTGCTTTTGGTAGAATAGACATTTTCACAATAATAATTTTACTGAGCCATGATCACAGGGTGTTTTACCATTTTCTAGTGTCCTTCTCATCTCTTTGGAAATTAGAAGTTTTTGTTGAAGAGTTCTTTCACTAAAGTCCTTGGTAAGGTTAAGTTCAAGACATTTTGTTGTCTGAGAACATTGTAAATTTGAATGTGTTATGATCACTTTCTCATCCTGTTTGTTGTTGGTAAGGTGAAAGGCTACTGATTTTTATAAGTTGATTTTGTATGTTGTCACTGTGCTGAAATTATTTTTGCTTCTAAAAGTTTTCTGATGGAATTTTGGGGACCTCTTATATATAATATATCATCTGCAAATAGGGAAATTTTTCTTTTCCTGTTTGTGTCCCTTTAATTTCTTTCTCTTGTCTTATTATTCCAGCTAGTGTTTTGACTATTATACTGGGAGGGAGGGAGGATAGTGGGCAGCCTTCTTATTCTTGATTTAGATGGGATTGTTTCATGTTTTTCTTCATTTAAGATAATGCTAACTGTGTGTTTGTCATATATACCCTTTATTGTTTATACATACTAACTACATTCTAAAGGCACGTTCTCTTCAGTTCTACTCTCTCTAAAACTTTTGTCATGAAAGTGTGTTAAATTTTGTCAGAGGCGTTTTCTTCGTCTATTGATATGACTATGTGAATTTTTTTTTGTCTCACTGTGGTGAGAAAGTTAGAATGGCTAAAATCAACAAAACAATTGACAGCAAATGCTAGCAAGGGTGGGGGAAAGGGGAACCTTCATTCACTATTAGTGGGAATAGAAGCTGGTAATACCACTCTGAAATCAGTATTAATAATCACCAGAATGCTAAAACTTAACTTACCATATGACCCAGCTAAACTATCCTTGGCATATGCCCAAAAGACTTGACATCCTACTCCACAGATTCTTGCTCAGCCATGTTCAAAGCTGCTCTATTGACAATAGCTAAGAAATGGAAATAGCCTAAATGTCTTTCAACAGATGGGCGGATAATAAAAATGTGATATATAAACACAATTGGAATACTACTCAACTGTAAAGAAAACAATGAAATTTGCAAGCAAACACATGAATCCATAAAATGTTATATTGAATGAAGTGACCTAGACCCAGAGAGACAAAAGCCACATGTTCTTTCTCATCTGTGGTTTCTAGCTCCAAATCTTCAGTGTGAGTATACAACACAGAGTAACTAAAGAAATCAAGGAAGTACAACAGGACATGTAGCAGGGAAGGGAAGAGTTTCAGGGGGAATAACAGGACAGAAGGGAGATGAAAGGGGGTAGGAGAAATGGAGAAGAAGCTGTAATTGCAAAGCAGTGGCATAGTCAGTACAACATGAGAAGGAAGGGGAGGGACAAATAACACCCAAGCAAGGAAGGGTATCATTTTGCATCTACCTAAAACAATACATACCTATGAAGAGAAGTTATGTCACCTGTGCTGACAGTGCTCCCCACAAGAGCTACAGACTGACAAAAAACCCCAGTAGCAGGCATGAGAAACCCCATTAGAGACTACCAAAATAATATAGACTCTTGCTGTTGCCCTTGGTTTCCTCCTCTCAGAGGTTGAAAGTAAGCTCCTACTGTGGAAGACACAGATCCAAGACTTGGATTATTGGAGTTAGATCTAGTCCAGTGGTTCTCAACCTGTGGGTCATGCCTTCCTTTGGGGGGAGGGGAGGTCACATGTCAGCTATCTTTCAACAAGATATTTGTATTGCAATTCTTAACAGTAAAGAATTACAGTTATGAAGTACAATGAAATAATTTTAGGGTAGGTGTCACCACAACATGAGGAACTGTATGAAAGGGTCACAGCATTAGGACAGTTGAGAACCGGTGGCTTAGGCTAAAAGCCTGCTTCCTGTAATCTAACTTGAATAATACCAAAAAGTTCTATGCAAGTTACCAGAGGAGGAAATCAATCAATAGTCCTATATAGCTGTGATGTCTATCAATCACAACAATGACCAGCATGACAAGATATCCCTGAAGGTGCAATAGTGGCACCTTCTTGGTGGTAACCAGCAGCCGTCGAATTGGACTGAAGGCTCACCAAACACGGGAAATACGGCCTAGTACAAGAAACCTAGTTAACTTCCTGTGACTAGTAAGGTCATAGGTCTTAGAAGGGAACCTACTACTCTTACTTTCCTAGACCAGCGTAATTTCTAACTACATTCTAAAGCATAGCCTTATAACCACAGATTATAATAGCTCTCACTCCTCATCAAAAAAAGCTCTTTACAGCAAATGGAGACCATCACAAAAAACCACAACTAGACACAATGTAGAAACCAATGAATCAACAAGAGCCCAACCCAACAGGCATATATACAACATGACTGGTACACCTAAGGTCCACTGAAGAAGGGGCAGAGCAATTGTAACAACCAGAGAACCAGGAGGTCTGCTGTGAGGTTGTGTCCCCTATAAATAGCTGCCTAAACAAGACCTGAATTATGTATGTATGTATGTATGTATGTGCTAAAGCAAAAGGGAGGAATCCCACAAGGTCTGATTCCAAGACAAAGAACAGCAGGAAATTCATGACTGTTGAGAAAAAGGGAGAATTGGCCTCTCCTAGGGCTGAGCCTCATCCCCAGTTGTTTATCTAGTATAGAGAGCTCAAACCTGAAATCGTATACATGTAACAAAAATGGACTCAGCAGGTTATATCTGTATGTTTGTACATATACAGGTATATGTAACAATAATAAAAGATTAAGAGGCCACCAATGTAAGAGGGAGTAAGGAAGGATCATGGGAGAGGTTGGGAGAAGGAAAGGGGAGAAGTGATAGGATTATATATTTTTAAATATTTAAAATAAACGTATAAAAAGAAATTGAAGCTGAGGAATATGGACAGCACCACACTACATTATCACAGATTCTATTGGTCATCAAGGCAGTGGTGCTTTCATACCATGCACCTTTTGGAAGGCTCCGCTGTCACCTCAGAAGAGGATAAAAGTGGAGAGAGAGGACAGACAATGTCTCAGGGCTGTTAAGAAAGTAAACATCACCCTAATTTCTACCTTCACCTGAGAGCATCCTGGGGACCCTGTCCCGGGTCTCCCTGGCCTACCATTTAAGGCCCTGGACTACAGTGATAAAAGCTGGGGAGAGAGACAGCAAGCAAGTGTCCTGCAGACAACACAAACATAGCAAGGCATGTTTTGATATGCTGCTGGGGCAGAAGGAAAGGGAAGAGTAGAAGTCACAGGAAAGGAAGGATGAAGAGGAAAGAAAAGTTGTACGAAAGATGGGCTGATGGTCTCCAGAGGGTGGGAAACAAGCGGTAGAAGAAACATTGGGTTGAAGGCAGAGGAGAAAGTGTGAGTCGAGAGGGGAAGATGGAACATGGCAGGAATGAAAGTCAGGGCAGGGAAGGGAGAGGTCAAGGGCCTGGAGAAGGAAAGGGTAGGGTCAGTCAGGAAGTCTTGGAAGAGCTCCACTCAGAGCCACGTAAGATGCCTATGTAGCTGAGAAATGAGACAGAGAAGAGAAAAATGCGAAAGAGAAATAGAGGAAGAGTGTGGGGGTGTGAACACCGGTCACCTGGCAAAGGGCATCTTGTGCAATCATAACGACTTAATGGCGGGCCCCAGGTCCATGAGAAAAGGTCAGGTGCAGTGAGCGGTGAGCACTTGGAATCCTAGCACTGAGGTGGCTGAATCAGAATCTCTGGAGCCTGATTAGTGATTGGTGAGCCCCAGACAACTGAGAGACCCTGGTCCATAAAACAAGGTGAGTGGCACCTGGGAAATGACAGGCTGACCTCTGGCCTCCATGTGCACGTTCAATACATGTGCACTTGCAGCCTCACATATGCGTACATGGAGAGAGTCACTACAATAGCATTTGTATCATTCTGTTGTGGTACTGCCCTCCACATAGGACTTTGTTTACCCTTCACAAGGGAGCAGTGTAGGGAAGGCAGGGACATCAGATGACATCCTCAGGAAAGCAGAAAATCAAGATCAGTGTTGATTCAAGGTAAAAAGAGGTTTAGCATTGGAATGGAATGGTTTGGCCTCTTCTCGTAGAACCAGGCAACTCTGTTGAATGGCATTGAGAGTCCAAATGTTTCAAGAAGTGCAAACTGAACCAGGTCAGCCCGGATTTCCCCAGCTGCTCGCACATCAAGATGCAGCCATTCATTATTAAATAGATGTAAAACTACAAATTATTTACCTGTGTTGGGAAAGCTAGACAAGTGGGGAGTGTTACCAGTGTTGCCTCAAGCCACATAGTGCATAATACAGTCCATCCTCTTGTTGAATTCTATGTGTGGGCACAAACCAGCATCCCAGTGGCCCAAAAGGCAAACCATGCCAAAGTGCCCTGAGGCTGGCAGGAAAGTCAGCTGAGCTGCCTTGGATGTGCCACAGATGCTGCCAGGCACTGGCTCAGTAACAGTTCATATCCTTTCATCCTTTCTGTCCCAGGCTTTGCTTATACAGCCTGGTCCAGCAGAAGGGATGCACTTGAAGATATGGTGCCTTGCTGTTAACCAGAGTATGTTAGGAACTACACAGGAACCCTGTGGGCTCCTCCTCTTAGGAAGACAAACCTAGCAAAAGACATTTTAAATCCTAAAGTTCCAAACAGAAGTATCCTGCATGCCCCATGAATCCAACCCACAATCACCTTTATGTCCAGACCAAAAAATAAAAATGCTGTCAAAACACAGACACAAGAGTCCTAGTTCTTAGCTGGACACTGCAACTCTCCCAAGCAATCAGGGCTCAGCAAAAGAGTCTCAGCCATAGCTGCAGGGGCAGACTTGCCAAGCTTAGAGTCCTGCTCTGTGTTCCATCAATAATGCAAGAGGCCCCATGAATAATACAGCAGCAACTGCTTCAGGACACAGTTTACTGGTGCCCAACCCTGGCCTCAAGATGGCCCAAGGCCTAATCGCAGGGCCCTGGGGAGTTCCCACAGATTAACTCAGCCCATTCAGGCACAGACGGAAAATATATATATATATATATATATATATATATATATATATATATATATATATCACTTTGCAGGATCAGCCAAAGTCATGACTCTGTGTTCAGAAAACATTGATTGCCCTCCAGTCATCATTAGGGAGGTCTCCTTCTCCTCTCTGTACCATCAGCAGTGCCAGGTATAATCCTGAGTCCAGGCTGGGCAAAAAAGGGAGGAGACTCATGTGAGCAAGGGCAAGGCCACTGCCACCAGACAAAGGGCACAGCCTAGGCCTCCTCAAGATAATAGACTGTGCTAAAAGTGCATAAATATGTATGCAAGGTGAGCTAACTCAGTTATGCAGAGCAATGGGTTGAACAGTGCTTTCCAAAAAGCTATGTCCAAGTCCCAACCCCAGGACTTATGAATATGACCTTCTTTGTTGACAGGGTCAAGGTAAGAAAAAGGGTTGTTATCATTCTGATGTGGGTTATCATCCTGAACTCACTCATAAAGGACTAGGATCTTTAGAGAGGATGTGAAGGAGGTTAAAGAACAAGGAGACAAGGAAGTCGGCCATGGAGAAGGTGGTAGAGGCTATAAGGAATGCTGCCACAAGCCCTAAAGCACCAGGAGAAGCCAGAATCTGGCAATGTCAAGAAGGCTTCATTCCCAGAGCCTCTGAAAGTAGAGGAGCTCTGATGATACCCTGACTCAGACTGCTGGCCTCAGAATGGTGAACAAAAACATTTCTGTTGTTTTGAAGTCGCCAGTTTTGCAGTGACTTGAGAAGGCAACTATCAGAAATGGGACTGCCAGCAAAACCTCCCAAGACTCAACTTTAAAATCTATAAGATGGGAATGAGTGTGTTCCACATCATTTCTCTACATTAATGCTAATACGTGTCTCCATGCTTTGTGGATTAAAAGGGAGTCATAAAGAAGCCAGAAATTACGACAGCAGCAATAGCATTGCTAATGCAACTACTTGGTGTCTTGCCTGAGAACTTTCAAAGTGATCACAGCCAAGACTAGGAGGAAGGACAGGCACAGGATCAGCTCAGCCTTCTATGACCCTGAGTTCATATTTACCAAGTCGATTAAATCTGCAAATTATAACAGAGGTAATTACCACTTTGCTTTAAGAAAATGAAATATTCCAATCTATTTCAATCATGTCTGTTCCATGCCTATGGAGTATGAAGAGAAGTCTGCTCAAGATACATTCATGATCCTCAGAATATTTCTGGAAGGTTTCTGTGTTGTGGGATGATAGACCTCTGGTGACCCTTGCTATTGCCTAAGGTGCACCATGGGATTCAGAACCCAAGCATCTTTTCTTCCTAATTCATCCTTTATCTCAAAGATAATCTCTCAGAATCTTGCTGAGTTTAAGACAGACAGTTCCAGTTTCAGAGGGAAAAAATAGTAGCATCTTGCCTTAACCAGAAACTCCTGGTTACAGTACAATGCCAAGCCAGACTCTATCAAATCTACCAGTGAATTTCTTCTGGCTACTCCATAGCAAAGCTCAGAAGATACTTTTGGCTCGCTCAGTAAGAAGGGCCCTTCCTGAGCTGGGGAGAGACTGAGTCAGGTGATTGCCAAAAGCCCTCCCTCCAATCTCACAAAAATCAAAGTACAAGAAGAGTCTTGGCACCCAGAAAGAGATGAGATGATTTGGGTTTTCTATGGCTCCAATAAGGGGAGCCAGCTATCTTGGCTCTTGAAAGGACATTCAGGTTATGGCACTAAGTTAGGGGCTGGAAGAGAATGGATTTTGCAAACAGTGCCTTCAGGTGGTGGTCATCCTAAAGATGATAATATTAGCCTCCAGATGACCAGTTTGCCAGCTATGTGATCCTGGTCTGTTTATATGACTTGGCTCAGACTTGAATCCCTCATTTGCAAAACGGGTTATAATAGCAACTGCCTTGTAGGGTAACTTCAAGGATGAGCCAGAACCCTGTATGTATTCATTACTCAATGAGTGTCTTCCTTCTCCTTTGCTGATGGGATGCAGTACATATTCAACCCTATTAGAAAATAAGGAGCCTCAACTATGTCAACTACAACATCAACTGTTACATCAAAGATTGTGCTTTGGGAGGGAGGTTGGTTGGGGCATGGCAAAGACCCTCAAAAGAGCCTTCATGGAAGAAGGAAATGTGCCAAGATATGGCTAACTACCCCATTTACCCTGTCTGTTTCTGCAGACATTCACTGGAAGCCTCGCCTGTCTGGCTCGTGACTCTCCTGGCTACCACAGCACATTGAGTCCCTCTCCTACAAGGCCAAAATTCTTCCTGACAACACTGGACACATCCGGAAACCCCATCCCACAGGCCCCGTTAAGTAGACCCTGGCAGTCTAGATGGCTCATGGCAGATGGTGCCATGTGGACTAATCAAGAAGTCAGACAAGAGAATCCTACCCCCTCTTCCATTTGCCAGGAAAAGCGATTGTTTGGATTTTAATCATAGCCACAGCTAAGAGCCAATGCACAGCCCCCTCCAGCCCAAAGATAAATTTTCCACTCTCAACATTCAATTCTTCCTGAAAAAATAGACCCCCACCAAGGTGATTGCTCCTTAGGGAGGGGCTTCTTCACCCACCAATATAATTTTTTTCTGATTTAACACTATGACAGAAATGAAATACTGTTTGGATATGGTGGCACTCACATACTGACTCACTCTGCAAGGCATGTCTTCATTCCTCCATAAGTTACATCTAGCTCACCGGTATATTGATCCCAGGCAAAGATGAATGCAGAATCCCAAGATCCTCTGGGAGAAATGTGACATTTTCTTTAAATATATATCCACAGAACAACTGTTTCTAAATCTCCATGAAGCAGGTCACCGGGGCAGCACACCATTGATTTCACATACAACAATTTCTTAGAAAAAAACACTGAACATTTTCTCAATAATTCAGCCTCTAACAGACCCTGACATCTTCTTGGGGGACACTGTTTCTGGCCTCCCCTATTTTAAGGGGCTAGAATTGTGAAGAACTAGATTCAAAAAGACAAACCTTGTGTCCCCAATCAGTTTGAGGTCATTATGCTTTGTGGTGGTTTTAATGAGGCTTTGGGAAAGCCTCAGGCATTTAAAAACTTGGTCCCCAATTGGTGGCTGTTTTGGAGAATTAGAAGGTATGGCCTTGTATGAATAGGTGTGTCACTAGGGTAGGGTTAGGTTTCAAAGAGCCACTATCATCCCCAGTATGTTCTCTTGGCTTCCTGCTGTTACTCTAATGTCATGGCTGCCTGCCTGCTGTCATACTCTGAGCCATGTTGGTGATGGAGTCCTATCCCTCCGGGGCTATAAGCCCCAAATAAACCCTTCTTTTTATAAGTCACATTGTTCATGGTGTTTTTCTCAGAAACAGAAAACTAGTTAGTACCTGCTTCATCTTCATTTTAATTTGGCTGTATTCAGAATCACCTAGGAGACCTACCTCAGAGTATATCAGTGAGGAGTTTGGGTTAGTTGAGGAGATAAGACATGCCCTATATGTGTATGGCACCATTACATGGGTTAGGGTTCTGGGCTGAGTAAAAGGGAAACAGTATGGGGTGGGGGGACATCACCATTCATCTCTCTCTGCTTCCTCACTATAGAAACTTTCTCACACTCTTGCTGCATGACTTCCTCACCATGATGGATAATATATTCTCAAGCTGTAAGCTAACACAGAGCCTTCCTCTCTTAAGTGTGTATTGTCAGTCTCACTTCTACCCACTGTTTTGAAAAGGCAAGGTTGTAACTTACCCATGCAACAGCAATGAAAAATGCAACTGATATAGAGAGACACCTAGCAAAGACTCATAGCCACACACTTTTTGCAGAATATATTAAATAGGCTGAAAGACAGTGGAGGACAGTTAAGCACGGTGATCCAGGCTTTGAGTCTGCACCCTACTGCTTATCTAATGGGTGACCTGAAACAAGACTCTTCCATTGCTAAACAACTCAGTGTCCTCCAAAGTGGCATGCTAGTGAGAATTCCTACCTTACAAAGTTTTCTTAAGGATTATGTTAAATATCATACATAATTTAATAGATTACTGTCACAGTGCCTGGCATAAAGGAATTGTTTAAAAATCGGTGATAGTAATAATTGTAGTGGCCATGCCAACTTACCCCTAAGTTCCTCCATTGAGTTATATCAAGTTCAAGGTGGGAATGAATAGAATACAGCAAGCACAACAGCCCTGATATTAGAGATCTGTGATATAGTCTGCTTGGGAGAATGTTTTATAAACACAAATTTGTTTACCTTCCTTTGCTATTTTAAGAGGTTATTGGTGCCCATCTCTATCTCAACCAAATGGGACTAAGAACTCCAATCACTAGGCCTACTAATGTCCATACCGGAATATCAGAGTAGGAGCCTGGCAGGGAGGTGCACAATTCTAAGAAGGGAAAGGAATATACAATAATATTGTTCATTTTTTTTAGACTAGGTCTCACTGTGCAGCCCAGACCGACTAGCCTGTAACTCATGTGTCTGAGGCCAAACTAAAACTATTGATCCTTCTGTTTTTACCTTCCAGGTACTGAGACAACCACGAATCCCAGTTAGCAACACCTTCAAAGAGACAATCCCTCTCTATCCATCCCTGGGATGGCTTTGGAAAGGATTATGTGAACAGTCTGGCCACAAGGATAATACGCAAAGTTGTCAAGGGTGATAAGTTACTGAGATGTAAATAGTCTCATTTCTATCAGCTGATCTGAAAAACCAAGGTTATAATGTATCCATGAACATGGGTCTGGGCAGGTGAAAAGAGGAGGTGAAAGGCCCATAGCCAAGGCAGAGGTCCAGGGTCATTGCTTCCTGATAAACACTATGATCACAGACAAGGAATTTGGATCTGAGTCACCAAGTAAACAGGAACACATGAGCAGTCTCTCCAGAATTCAGATTCCCTAACTCCATCCATGCCTCAATTGCTTTTCAATGTATTCCTTGATTTATTCCCTCAACATAATACACTGTCCTTCATGCACAGGGATGACCCTGATGACTCACACAGCAACATGAGTTATTTTCTCCAGTCTCTAGCAGTGGTCATGAATTTTCACTCATCCAGCCAACATCTGTTTGCACAAAATGGCTGGCTGGGGTAGGAGTGCACTGATCAACCTTGGAATGTAATGAAGCTAAGAAGTCCACACACAGATAAAATAAATACAAGCCCTCTCCCATGCTCAGAATGCCTAGACTTCAAGCCAAATAAGTTGATAGGAGATCGTGAGCACGGTAATGGCCTTACAATCTGAAGCTGGAAAGCCATGCTCAAGTATCCATTACGCAAGTCCTTAGCAATGCAACTGTAGCTGATTCTTGAGTGGTTTTCTAGGGCTTAAAAAAAGGCAGTAAATACCATGACTCTTATTACCGTAAACCTAAGATCATGTAAGCAAAAGCACATGTGATAAAGCAACAAAGGGATGTATAGCAAATATCATTGATTAGAAATTGCTTGGTATCTTTATTATTATGGATATTAAAACTGTTACTATTAATTACCTGCAGATGACAAAACTAAAGGCTAATTTAAAAAAGGAGATTCTGTCTTTTGAAACAGAGTCTTCTTAGATAAAGCACTGAAAGTCAAGTCCATGGATGGAGGTGGATCACCATCACTGAACATGGTATGCTCAATGCCACAAAACCCCAACAGCCCAGCCACCAGCCCGGCCTCCAATGCTTGACACTCTTCCCCACCCGACCATTACCAGTACTTCGCCACCTGGACAAAGTCTTCAATTCCGAACTTACAATTCCCGAAGACTCAGCGTCTGGAAGAGCTGCCAGGAAAGTGTGGTGAGCCGGTTACTTGACAAGTTTCTGCAAGAATTGACAAATAAAGGGGTAGTTAAAGGACAGATCCAGCATCAGCAAAACCCTCAATGGAGGATTTGTTCATCTGGAGGCAGGCTTTGGAGTGTTTCTTTTTCTTCATCCTATTTTGCTAATGGTATGTCTCTAATAGTTGAGACCGTGGGACAGGTGTGAGGGAGATGCTGAAGCCTTTTTCTAGGGCAAGGCTTTACACATCCAAGAAACAGTATGATTCTCTTGGCTACTCCTCATGCTGCCCTTTAACAAAAGCTCTGGCAGCCTGTTTGAGGCAACCTTCTCTAGACAATATTTTGGGGGATAACCAAGCCCACGCATCCTTCACATCAACACAGGCAGGAAATCCTCAGGTTCCTTATAAATTCTTCTCACCCACCCCTCCCCGAGAACACATGCCCATTCCAGAGATCAAGACATCAGCCTTTTGTTCACACATCTCTTCTCCTAATGGCTATTTAATTGTTCTCATTAGGATGTACAGGGGAAAGGAGCAGCCATTAGTCTTCTGAATAAAAGAAGAAACACGCCCACGGTTATTACTTTGCCAGGCTCAACAAACAACTTTTGGTGTGATAACAGCCCTTAAAGGCAGTAGTTCAGCACTGCTAGAAATGAAGTGGCAACCCAGGAACAATGTACTCATTTGCTGATGGGAATGGATGGCAGTGCTGGTTCCATTTAGATAAATATCCATACACACACAAACATGTATATATTTGTATCTATTAAACACATGGGTAACTATGCAAACACAGACTCTTGTTTACATACACACATGTGTGCACATACACACACACACATGCTTCCATGTGCACTTACATTTAGGTGACTTCTGCAGCAAGTAGAAGAGTCAAATATAGGCTGTGCTGAGGTCTGAGGGGGTAGACCATTGACAAGAAAGATGGAACCTTATCTTCAAATTACAAAGAATAAGCAGAAAGAATAGTATAAACAAAATAACAAGAGTAATTGGGAGTGGGGCTACTTCACTTGGGTGCTTGGAGAAAAGCCTTCTGAATAGTTAACATGGGACCTAGGAAAAGAAAGAACACTAATGAGATGCGAACCAAGAAGCTCAACCAGAAAGCAGTTACAGAGACTGACAGGGAATAAGCAGGAGAGGGATTCATGCCACATTTGTAGACCTTGGGAAGAGACTGGCGTTACTCCAAAGAACAACAGGAAACATTGGGTGGTTCTTAGTGGTGATGTATCATAAACTAAATACCACCTTTTTTAAATTGAAGACCAAGACTGGAAGTTGACAGGCTAGTTAGGGGACCTTACCTAGCTTCCAATCAAGAAAATGAAAAACAAAAAGAGGAGAGATGGGTTCAAGATAAGTGCTGGGAGAAACACTATCAGAACCTGCAGCTAGCTCTGGAGAAGGAGGAGAGTGAATTGAGTGGTGGTGGTTATGGTTGGAATATGAAATGGCCTCCAAAAGATATGTATTTTGAATGTTTTTTCTCTAGCTGGTGGCACTATTTTGAGAAGTCATAAAAAATGTTAGGAGGCGGGACCTACCTAGAGGTAGATCACTAGGGATGAGTCCTGGGAAATATATTACCTTTGGCCCCTTCTTGTAATACTGTCTGCCTTCTGTCTATCAAGAAGTGAACAGCCTTCTACACACCACCATGATGTGATGCTTAAGGACGTGAGACCAAGAGACCATGAACTCTCTGAAACCATCAGCCAAAATAATTTTTATGTCAAGTCTTATGTCATGCAACAAAGATAGTCATTAATATACTGGTGACCAGTAAGGCATTTAGTAAGATAAGAAGCTTACTAAGAGATCACATTTGGGCAGTGGGAACAAAATGGTCCTCTTGGATCAGGTAGCTGAGAATAGAAAGGCAAGAGAAGGTAATGGCAGATGGATATAATCAATTCATGTGTTGTATGCATGCATGAAAATGTCACCATAAACCCATCATTTGTACAAGTAATAACCTATGAATAAAAGCTAGTGTGTTAGAAGAAGAGCTCCCCACTTCTGGTGAACATGAAGCCTTGAGGTGCCTGTTAGATACCTAGAGAGTGAACCCAAATAGCTTGCTGGAGAGATGTGTTTGTACTGAGACCTGCAGAATTGAAAATGTGCTCAGTATAAAACAGGAATAGATACTCAAACCTAAGAACAGTTAAGAAATAGGGCATCCCACTTTTCATTAGATGCAGCCTATTTGTGATAAGACGGCTGGATCCTACACTGTCCTAAACCAGCTAACTTTCTAAGATAGTTTGTGATGGTGTTGGTAAAGCAACCCAACTCTAAGGGTACAGGGAGCAACTATAAAAAGGAAAGAGACTACACGTAGGTATCTCCAATGTCTGCTGCTCTGTTCTCTTCCCTGTGTTTATTGCTGTCTCTGTCCAAAGACCTTGAACCCACAAAGAGCTCTCCAGGATAACCGAATGGGCCCATGCAGTCCCACACCTCTCTGCAGATCTGAGAGTTCTGGTGTGATATTACATGTTCATTAAGAGCCATCTTGAGCCATTCATTATTCATGTTCTGCGTCACAAAACCCCTGTGACTTATTCCTACTAACTTCTACTATTACCCACCTATGAGAAGAACTGGGGTTACACAAGAACTGTACCAAGATGATTCAAGGTAACCCTCAGGGTGAGTTCCCCAAAGCAAACACTCCTGCTCAGCAGAATACGAGTTCAGCAAACCCTTACAGAGTCACTGACCCAGCATAACCAAAAGCCTTGAAGCTCAGAGGTTGGGATCAAAAACCATGGGTTTCAGTGCCAGTAGTCTCTGGAACTTGATTGTCATTAGCCTGTGTGATGTTGTAACAAATCTGAGTGCCCGGACCACCCAGGTAGAAGCCTTTTTACTATCTGTTTTTTCTCTCTACACAATAGCATCCTTGGGAGTGAAACTTGAACAATGGGTGCTGAGGAGATAGTTCTGTCAGTAAAATGTTTGCTATACAAGCATAAGAACCTGAGATAGAGTCCCAGAATGGACATCAAAAGCCAGGTATGCAGGAACAACATGTAACCCAAGCACTGGGGGATAGAAACAGGTGGATCCCTGGGGCCTGCCAGCCAACTAACCTCTCCTAATCATAGAACTCCAGATTCCAATAAGAGATTGTATACACACACACACACACACACACACACACAAAAAAAAAAAAAAAAAAAAAAAAAAAAAAAAACAGTACATATGGCTCCTAAGAAATGAGACCTCTTGCATTCACCTATTCGGGTACATATGTGTACACACACACACACACACACACACACACACACATCCAAATTCATGAGGGAATCCTGCCAAAAATTTGGAAAGATTCCCAGGCTGCACCTTTAGTTCCTAGCATTCTTCAGTGCTCCATTGAACAAAACCGATGCTTCAAAAGCTGAGCACTGGCAGCCTGCAGGGACCTCATGCTCACAGAGCCTGGAGAAGTACGTTCCTGATAAAGCACACCTCTGGTAAAAGAGGCTACTGGTAGGCACAAGCCATCCTGAAGGCAGGACTGGCCCAGGTGCACCGGGCAGCCTGGCTCCTTTCCAAGAAAGGAACAGGCAGAGAGCCTTCCAGGAGATCTGGGGAGCCCCAGGCAGAAAGCAGGCTGCCAGCCACGTCCTCTTACAAAGGTCATGCTTTGCTACATCAGGCAGAAATGTCAAGAGAAAATTGGATTCTGAAAGAAAGAAAATCATAGGCACTCTGGGCAAATAAAGAATAAGAAATAGCATTATTCCCTCCTTATTACAAGGGAAAGACGGCTGGGGGCCTGGGACACCAAGTGAGCTTCTGTTCTTCTGCAGGAGTGCAGCTTCATCTCCAGCCCACCCACTCCTCCTCCACACACCAAGCCCCACCTGAAGGCTTCTTCAGCTTTCTCAAGCACATTATGCAGTGGCCACTGCAGCACTCATACACTCTGTCCACACACACATATACCCTCACATACATTTCCAGATACAAGGACACCGCTGCAGATGGCCCAGGAAATGTGCAGTGTGCAACGTGTGCAGCTGGACCCACTGCACTGCCCTAGACACACAAAAGAAGTATCCAGGTCCAGAGACAAACATATACTCCACAAACACAAGCAGCGTATGCCTCTGGCTATCCTGCCCTCTTGGGCATTTCTATATTCCCAAGAAACAGGAGAGATGGGAAAACTGAGGTCTGGAGTTCTGATGGGCATTAGCACCCAGTTTTCCTTCCTGCTGACACCTCACCTGTATCCATCTGTCAGCAGTTATTGATGATCTGATTATATTGCTCATCAGGCAAGAGTTTAATTAAGAGTAACCCTGCCTCAGGGCCCCAGGCAGCCTCCTCCTGGTGCCTCCTCCTAGCAGATCTATTGTCACCTGCCTCTGACATTTGCTTGGGTCAATGGCTAGTATCCAAGCCACCTGACCATCAAATTAGTTTGGTAAGTAAGATTTTACAAGACGAGGCATCACTTTCACAAATCAATCTCTCTCTCCCCTCTCTCTCTCTCTCTCTCTCTCTCTCTCTCTCTCTCTCTCTCTCTCTCACCTTCTCTCCCTCTCCCCCCCTCTCATATCTGAGACTCCCAAACAAAGCCATTAATTTTGTCCTGCACAACTGGCTCTCTCCCAGCCAGACTCTGGGGTCCAGAAGTAATAAACAGTAATGATGGGAGCTTTGAAAGCAAAGAGATAAACACACATATGGCCACACTCTGGGCCCAGTGGAGAGCTGGGCCCTCCCTGCATTAACTATGCAGGATCCTCTGAGGCAATGTGCCACTCTGTCTGGTAGACAGGTCTCCTAGTGAAGCAGCCTGTGAGCCTTCCTAAGGGAAGCATCCATCTTTATTTAGCAGGAGTGGAGCCCTCTATTTCCCTCTAATCTAAGCCTGTTACCCTATGAAAGGGTCAGCAAGATGATGGGCCCTGCTAGAAGAAACCAAGCAGAGGAGCACTCCTGCCGCCCTTAATACTTGGGCACTGAGACTTGAGAGGGAAACAGTAAGAACCATCAACAGAGATCCTAAAGACAGAGGCCAGTGGATTTCCTGAACTAAGAACAGGACTAACTTTTAGAAGCAGTTCTTCTACTGGCAGACACACTCAGTGGGCGCTATGTCTCACTATTCCACTGTGTTGGGGATAGCTGTGGAAACTACCTGTCTTCTTCTTTGTGCTATTAAACCACTCTGTTCCACCCATGCACCACTCACCAAGCCAACCACTCACAGCCTTACACGCACCTCAACATCACAGACCCCTCTGTCTGATGGCTCCTGTTCTAACTCCTAGATAGCCATCCACCTCTACATCACCTCAGCCACTCTAACTTAGGTTTGGACTTCCATGGTCATGGGCTGAAATGGTGCCTTCCCTACAAATTTCCATGTTGGAATTCTAAGGATGTTAATGCTCTTCCGTAAAGAGGTAATTAAGGTTACAGGTCATTAGGCTTGGTCACAATCCAACTTGACTGATGTCTTTATAAGAAGAAGTGAAGTGAACATAGACACACTCCGAGACAAAACCATGTAGAGACACAGGGAGAACATAGCCACCAACAAACTAAGATGAGAGGCCTCAAAAGAAATCAAAGCTGGCAAGGCCCTTAATCTTGGACCATCGGCCTCCAGAACTGTGAAGAAATAAATGTCTATTGTGGAAGCCACTCAAGCTATAATGTTGTGTCATACTAGGCCTAGAAAATGACTACTCCTGTGTTTAGTCCTTTCATTTGACCTGAGGCCCTGACAACGAATTTTCATGCCCCACTGTAGTCTGGGAAGGACTCCAAGCCATGGTTTTCTGTCATCTCTCACCCTCTATATGCATGATCACACTGAGAAACCAGTCTCCCAGACAAGTTCCAGCTGCTAATATCCAATCTTCTATTGGTCCATTTGTTAACCCCCTAGGTATACCCCGGCCTCCCCCTGCAAAAAGATCAGTGAGATAGAAAAACAGAGAACTGGAAAGATGTTCAGCTCGAATTCCAAATTCTACCACTGCTGGATTTTCCTGGAGGATTCATTCTGCAGCTACTGAAGGGCATTTCCTCCATGCATCACATGTTTTCTGTGCACTCAGCACTGCTACTCAGAAACCCCCTCCTGGCTCCATGGCTCCTAAGCTGCAGCTTGCCAGTTGGAAACATCACAAGGCAAACCTTAGTTATTTCTTGCACAGAGGCCTTTTTGGAAAGGTGCATCTCTCCCCTCCTTAAGATCTATCACTTTCTCCACTATCTGTCTGCCCTCTTCCTCTCAGCAAGATACTTGGTCTTAGGCTTAATCCATGCAAGCTTCTATAATAAAATATTATGGGCTAGGGACCAGAAGGATAGTTAAGTCAAAAAAGTGCTTTCTGTGCAAGCATGAGGACCTGAGTTCAAACCCCAGACACACGTTAATGCTAGCACTGTGGAAGAAGAGACAAGTGGATCCCTGGAACTCACTGGCCAGAAATGCCAATGTAAAATCCTGTCACAAAAAAAAAAAGTGGATGGCTCATGAGATTGTCCTTTAGCCTCTACATGCATATATGCATACACACATACACATATATATGCATGAACCAAACATATAACAGCATGCAAATACTCACAGACAAACCATAGACTAGGGAGCTTACAAACAAGACAAATCTATCTGTCATAGTCTGTGTGTTCTTGGGATATCAAGGATCCAAGGGCAAGCGGATGAGTAGCAGCTTGTAGTGGCTGCTTCATCATAGGCTCTTCTAACCTCCTGTGCCAAAAAGGATGAAGAGTCTCACTCAGGCTTCCTTTATTAGAGCATTCATCCCATTCCTGGAGGTTTCCCTTCTAATACCATCACGGTAGAGATGAGGGGTTCAACAAATGAATCTGTGGAGCACTAACATTCAGACTACAGCATACACACACACACACACACACACACACACACACACACACACACACACACACACACGGCTCCTGACACACCACACTGGAATTCCTTTAAAATTACTGAAAGCATAGGAGGAAATGTCAAATAAGGAGAACCCCCTACTGTAGTACCAAACCATATATAGTGCTTCCTGTGGGGGAAAAAAAAACTCATGGGAGAAAGATGGGGCTGATTCTACTGACCACTTGCTCAAGAACCAGGAATTCACACCCCATGATCTTGACTCTGTGACATCTATGAGTTGAGAGTGATGGGGGGGGGTGTCATCATCAGGACCTAATGGCAGCACTGAGGGAACCCCACAATCCATCCCCACAAAATCCAGAGCCCATGACAAGAAAACAGGTGCTGGTGTCCAAGCCTTCTCTTTAAGGCCAAGAAATTTTCTACATCACTGATATATTTGCTTTTCCCTCAATTAAATTGTTGTAAAAGGGGTGGGGGCTAAAGCCATCCCAGCCATTTTTATTCAGCTAAATTACACTGGATGGCTCATTTAATGAACTTTAATGAAGCCCAAATGCTTTCTCTAATCAAATCTCAAGTGACGTGCCTGGAGTCTTGACCTTACATCAGGAGACTGGAGGCAGCTTTCGCAAAATTGCCCTCTGCTGGGCTAGGTCAGGGTTTCCAAGGGTGGGTCCCTGAGAATCTAAGTTCGTAGTATATTCACCAGTATTATGGGAGATTGGGATCATAATATTTGACAAAACATTCTACTACAGAAAATCAAAAAGGCTTATTTACTACAGAATCTTAACCGGGAGATCTTAATCTCAGGATCTTAACCGGGAGAAGTATCTAGCTGGCTTACTGGGTCTATCAAACTTATTAGATCACAGACCCTTCTCTAAAGCACATCCACCAAAAACCGACACCTCCTTCACATACTTAGAGAAGGCCATCCTAGACTGAGACTCTGCAAGCCCCAGCCAGCGGGCTGGCAGTCTATTTTTGCAGCTTTATTGGAAAGCAGCCATTCCTGCTTGTCTTTGTGTTGCCTATGGCCATATTCTAAGCAGGATAATAGCCTTCCAAAGATACCCACATCCAGAATCTGTGATACACACTGTTCGCTTCCAAACAAAGGGGACTTTGTGGAGGTGGTGAAGGTAACACCAGGAAATTACCCTAAGTTACTTTGTTGTCCAGATGTAACCACAATAGCCTTTAAAAGCACACACAAGGCCTGTGCAAGCTCAAGCCACACAAGATTACACAACAGAGATGGGAAGCAGTCACTGAGTCCCAGCCTTAGGGAACTATTGGTAAATGATAGCTGCTAGGGGAAGGACATTAGTTTTGCTTAAGGGTAGAACACAATTCAGTGGATGGCCAAACACCCAAGAATACATACCCAGCATTATGGGACTGGATATGTTTTTAAAAGAAAAGGAGAGCACAAAGTTGGGTGGGTATGGAATAAGGATTGCATCTGGGGGGAGTTTGGAGAGGTGATGAACATGATCAAAATTCAATGTATGAAACTTTCAAAGTATTAATAAAAATATGCATTTTAAGTGGAAGCAGAAAACAGACAGAAATGTAACCAAGGAAGCAATGCTCAGGAGGATAAGATGGTGGCTTTGAAGATGAAGGATGGACTGTGAGTCAAGGAATGTATATGGCTTTAGAAACTGCAAACATCAAGAAACAGACTCTCCCACGGTGTCCAAGAAGGAGCAGGGACCTACTAACACATTAATTCTAGACTGGGGAGATCCACTGCAGACTTCTAAATCACAGAAGTGTAAGATACTGTATTTGCATTGCCTTATATCACCAACTGTTTTAATTTGTTGTAGCAGCAACAGACAACTTATACAGGTTACATGCACATTAGCACAGAGGAGTCAAATAGGTGTAACAAAATTCCATAAGTCCAAAATACTATGTGGTCCTTCACAGGAAAAACATAACAACTTCCACCCTGGGCTGAAATTTTCTCCTTTTCTATCTTTTTCTTCCATTTCCTTCTTGCCTGCCTTTCTTGTGTGTGTGTGTATGTGTGTGTGTGTGTGTGTGTGTGTGTGTGAGAGAGAGAGAGAGAGAGAGAGAGAGAGAGAGAGAGAGAGGGGGATGTCTTTCTGTATATGTGTTTCTCTTATTGGTTGATGAATAAAACACTGTTTGGCCAATAGAGGAAGATAAGCAGGACTAGGAGATGAAGAGACTTCTGGGGAAGGTAGGCAGAGAGAGGCCGCAGAGAGGAAACCATGTAGACCACAAAGAAGTAACAAGACCAGGCATTCTCCAATAAGCCAAGACCACATGGAAATACATAGATTACTAGAAATGGGTTAATAATTAAGATAAAGCCAGCCAATAAGAAGCCTAAGCCATCGGCCAACAGTTTTGTAATTAATATAGCATCCGTGTGCTTATTTGGAGCTGAAGTGGCAGTTGAACCTGGTAGGACAAGTAACTCCAGCAACACGTGTGTATAGGTGTGCTTGCAAATGTGTGTAGATGCTTATGGAGATAACCTTAAATGTTCCTCACCATGGTCTGTTTACCTTCCACTTGAGACAGGTCTCTCTGGCGCAGAACTGGAAACTAGGGTAGGTTGCCTGTCCAGAAATTCCCAGAGATTCTCCTGCCTGCATCCCCAGCACTAGAATGAACTGTCTGGGAATTGAAATCAGTTACTTATCCTTACAATGCAGGTACTTTACCAACTGAGCTATCTCTCCAGCTCGTGGTTGGTTGGTTGGTTGGTTTGGAGACAAGTGTCTCACTATATATACCAGGCTAGACTTGAACTTTCAGTCTTCCTGACTTAGGCTCCCAAGTACTGATATTAAAGGTATACCACATTAACCTAGACTGGCACTTTTCAACAGAAAATAAATACAAGACCCATATGCCATTTGAAATTTTCTATTAATGTGATTTTTAAACAGCAGAAAGAATTGTCAATATATTGAAATCAATCATCAAGTCAACCTATCATCAGTATCAAAAAAAAAAAAAACCGACCATTGGAATGTTTTTCATTCTTATGTTGATATGTTTTTGTAGTAAGTCTTTGAAATCTGTGTGTATTTGGCATTCAAAGCACATCTCAATTTGGACTGGCCACCCTTCAAGTGCTCAGCAGCCACAGATGTCCAAGGCAGAACTCTACACCATCTGTGAAACTCAGTTGTTGACTGAAGTCCTTGGTGGAGAGAAGATGTCAACAGCTGGAAAAGTATAGTCACAAGCTCACAAAGTCAAGTTGGGATAACACTGTTCCAAATCCAGCTGTGATGAAGTTTGTTTCATGGAAAGGAAAGTGCCCCTGTTGTCCAGTGCCACCTCACTGTGTGCTTTCTCACATCCCCACAGGCTAGACAAGGTCAAGGCAGGAAGCGATGGACCAAGATTTGCACATGCTAAGTAGTGTGGGGTAGGACCCTGGCTGCATACCCAGGACACCAGCTATAAACAGAAAACTGGACTCTTCCAGAAGGGGTTTCCCTCTTGGTGTCAAGTCTACCTTATAATTCAAGCATGTCTATGAGAGGACTTCCTCCCGTTCCTTTTCATTGCCTATCTCCCTCCATCCTTTTTCTGTACCTCATGCCTTGCCCTAAAAAAATCACCATGAACAGACTGGTACCTCCATGCTATCTGTTCCTGACAGCACCCTGGCCCTTCTCCAGCACACCACTGTACCTTATGTTTCCTGCAACCTTCACAACTCTCTTCCTCATCCTACAAGCCAGTGTCCATGGTCTTCCCACAAAACAGGTTGTGTTTGCCATTCTGACATCCTCTCTGCCTCCTCTTTCCCTCAACTGAATTTTGAACGGGCATTGCCCACTGCCCACATCTCAGACTGTCAGCTTTGAATATCAGCTGTGTGTATACTGCCACCCCCATCACACTGGTTTCATTGGAAGCCAAGAGCCATTTCTCTCCATCATACACCCTTTAGAGCACCAGAACCCAGAAGGTGTTCAGTAGATGCATAGCAAATTCAACTGAAGTCTCTCAATGTTCATTTGAAGAGATGGATTTCCAAGGAGGGAAGGAAGTTCTTCCTTCTTAGCAGCCATGTGTAAGAACAAAGAAGACATGGCAAGGAGATGGCCAAGGAACAAAGACAATTACAGCTGCAACACCTGTGGCTTCTGCTTCTCCCACGTGGCTCTCTCACCTACATACTGGTCTTGAGACCTCAACTTTAATCTCCATTGCTGGGAATTTTCATAGCAGCTCAGACTCTCCTGGAGGGTGAGGAGGAGCCCTTCCCCTGTCTTTGATGTAAACACACATGCACATACACAGGAGTACAGCACATAAACATACTGCACACAGTCAAATACTACAAACAGGTACCTCACAGCACTAAACACAAACAAACCTACATTCATAAGAAGGTTCATATTCATGTGGATTTGCACACTCACCCTCACTCACTATCTCAGTTTGGCCCCACCAAAAGCAGAAGAACCACTCTTCTGAGGAGGATGAAGGAGCTTTTCCTCTTTAAACTGTCTTGCTTTTGGCATCCGCAAGAGGGTCTTTCCCATCAGGAGACTAGCAACAGCCCTGAACCTGGCTGGGAGTTCATCCCTCTCAGCCTTTTGTTCCAAATTGCCTGTCTGACCTCAGCATGGCCAGAATATCAAGCGGAAAGTACAACAGGACCAGAGCTGAGCCCACCTGCCAGGATGTCCCCTTGGGGTAAAAATGCTTCCCTGTGTCCACACAACCTCAGTGTGGAAGGGTACACTAAGGAGATCAAGAAGTCACCTGAGCAGACCTCTTTCCCTATGACTGGACACACCGGTGTTGGAGCCTGGACACAAGAAAGGAAAATGAAGACCAGAGTGGTTTGTAAAATTTCCCAAGATAACCCAGAAAACAGTAACTAAAGTGAGGGTCAGGAAGTATCCCATCTCCTGATACCCACATCAAGGCAGTTGAAGGATCCTCCCCCTATCAACTGGGTTCATTTCTGGTCCAGTGTGTGATGAAAAGGGGCAGGTAGATTGTGGTCTTTGGTACCATAAGGAGATTTGTATGCTTGTCCTTGTTTTGCAGTTCCCACTCCCTGGATTCTTGATTAATTTATACAATCTCTTCGTCTCTTGGTACCTCAATTTGTTCCCCTGTAAATGGGAGTGGCAATAGTAGGCCTGTCCTCACCTCACTGGAGTTCTGAGATGTAGCAGGAGTATGGGAAATAAGGAGTGGAAAACAGCTGTCACAAGGCCTATCCTATGTTCCTTCCTTCATGGCACACCCTCTCCCTTAATGAGAAGACTCATCCCTAGTCATTATTAGGTCCAAACCCAATAAACAAATACCACATCCCAGGCCATGATACTTAAAATTTTGTGAATTTTGTTAAAGGACTTTCCTTTAACGAGGCAGCAGATAGCATGCCTGCTTCTCCAGGGAGTGGGTGCCTGGCAGCATTTCTATGGCATAGCCCTCTCCTCCTGTGGGCAGAGCCCAGATAACCCTGGCCTGCATCCCTTTCTTGTGCAAAGTGAAGAAAGGGCATTCCATACAATTTTTGTCTCCTCAACTGGACACCTCACACCAGACCGAGTGTTGCTGAAGCTATTCTGGGAGAGTCTGCTCCTCCGGAGTTTCTTTTCAAATTAACCAAAAGCTAATTGACCTGAAGCACGTGGGCTCTCTGGAACCCCAGGAAGGCACTGAGCTGGACTCAGGCTCTCAGCCAGGGCCACCCACGTGGTGCATAAGCTGGGCAGTCAAGGCCATGTCCCTAAAGGGGCTCCGCGTGATCCATGACGTGTGTTCATTTTTTAAAAAAAACTCAAAAGCTGTCGTGACCAGAACAAAACAAAGATATGGTCTGCAGAGCCTCTGAAGGAACCATCAAGAAACCCTACACAGCCAAGGGAGGGGACTCTCTCTGGAGGAGGAAAGGGAGGTCCTGCAGGCCACTCCCCAGGCTGGGGAGGAGCTGTGCGAGAAAACTGTTGCCCTTGGAAACCTGAGCCCTGGGAAGGACTGTGTGGGACCGACCTGGCAGGAGCACTCTGCACTTTAGGTGGAGACTCTATTCCTTTTAGCAAGGCCAGCAACCTGCCCTCTTTCTAGCACCCACCTTTGAGCTGAAAGGAAAATCTATGATTGTTCTTAAAAACATTAAAATTGTGAACACGAAGCTGCTTGGAGCTTCTGACTTAGGATCTGATTCTCCAGCTTCTTGCAGAGGCTAACAGAAGCACCCAAAGGCTAGTAAAAACCTCATCATCCTCAGGGAGTTTCTGAATAGGTAGAATGGGAGGAAATTTGCATTTCTAAGAGGTTCTTGGAATGTTGCTGATGTCCCTGTTTTAGAAACACACTTAGAGAACCAATGATCTGGTATCTCACCCCCCTCCATGAGTTGGCTGTGACTCCAATCAAATCCACACCCTCAAAAGCTGGTAGATCATACACTGGGCTGCTGGAGAATATGCCTATTGGGACATGTGTCTTGATATAAAGAGACACCTGTTGGGAACCAAAGACTTCCTGCACAGTAAAGGAATGTGCAAATGCCATCATTAACAACTAGGAAGGGGATTTGGCATACCCCATCCAAAAGTTGGAGGAGGATGCCCCAATTGGATGGTGTCATTGTCATTGCACTGAAAACTAACAAAATGAACAAGATAAGGCCTTGATGTCCAGAGGATAGGCAGACAGGATATGCCTGCTGTCTGCTTGCTTGTGCACAAATGCAGAAAGACAGACAGGCAGACAGACAGACAGACACACACACACACACACACACACACACACACACACACACACACTGCAGGGGCATTTTCACAGAGGGTTTTGTTGTCGTTGTTGTTTTGGTTTGGTTTGGGTTTTAGGTTTCCAAACTCAGGCTCTGAGTTTTCCACAATCTAGAGACAGCTATGAAAGAAAGCCTGTGGGGTCCCCCAGGAAAGATGCCTTTGGAAATGCCATGAATTGGGGACCTAAAAGATAAAAGCAAAGGTTATAAACTAGAGATGATGAGAGGGGCCACCAGGAAGGTATAGGAAGCCCCAGGACTGAGAGAGGGCACAGAGGAGGAAAGGAAGGATGGATGTAACTGAGCCCAGGTGAGCACCTGGAAAGAGGGGCGTAACACCCCAGCTGTCTAGCTCCAGAGTTGGTGGTCTTGCTGCCTGCTAGGGGCAGGAGGAGGCACTGTGCTACTCAGACTCCTTGTTTCTGGTCATCTTATGACCCTCAGCTGTCACCACCTCCAGGATAGTATCACACTGTCCCTACCCACAAGCACAGATATCTGCTTCAGTTCTGCAGGCACATCAGGTTTTGGACACAGCAGGGGGAAAAAAATGCAAGCCCAATAAAAAAGGCCTGGGCTGCCATGTCTTGTCAAACACAGAGCCCAGGACTGAGATTGTAAATGAGATCTGTTCCAGGCTCCTCCCCTTGAGTTCAGGAAGAAATACCAGCATTGTAGCAAACGTGGACATAAAGCTCTCAGAGGACTTCATCCCTGCTCAGTTTCTAGCTCTATGATGCTTGGACAGCTCCATTGGTCATGCCAAGTCTCATCCCACTCTTCTGAACTGGATGGAGTATTAGGGAGTGAACATCAAACAAAGCAGTGTGGATGGGCACCCCATGTAGTCCTTGTCATCTGACAGGCACTGGGTGGTAAGGGACTATTACCAGTGAGGGTGCACAAAGGGAAAATCTGATGAGATAACAACTCAAAAGACAACTGTGAATGAATGGGAAGCAGCCAGCAGGGAGGGTGGGAAGAAGGGGGAGCCATGCTCTAGCTTCCAAATCCTTGGAAGAAATAGGCACATGGAGGGAGCCATCATCACAGGGGCAACCAAACAAGAAAACTTGCACTATACAAGCTCACTCAGCAGACGCGGCTAAATGGTTTCCAATTAATTAACTGATTATATGATAGAACAGAAGGGGATTCGAAAGAGCGCTATTGACCTTTAAGAATAATTAATATCATCAGGATAGCAAACTCATCCAAGGAAAATAATGAGGAACATTTTCATATTGCATTCGAAAGCCCTGAATAGTGAGGCAGATGGGCTTTATCTAAGCAAAGCCCAACTTCCTCCTAGGGCTTCCTGTCTCCTTTCTCTCATCACCCATCTCTCACTTCCGGGAAGCCCCTGCAGACCTGTGTCCTTGCTACCACTGCACATGGTTCTTGCTGCCTTGGCCAGCTCCATGGCCCTCTGTTAGCATAGGCAGAAAAGTTGTCCAAGGATGCTAGGCACTGTATCACTGACTGTTGTATGGAACACTGAAAGCCTCAGAGCTAACTTGTTCTTGGTTCTTGGGGATCTGGAAAGGTTTCTTTCTCCTCTGGTGCCTCTGCCAGGATTGACAACTAAAATTCAAAGCCCTATGCTTGCAGCAGGGACCCCATCCAGACCTTCACCTCACACTGTCATCTTCCATAACAGCTCTGATGGATGGTATGATATTACATCTGATAAGAATCAATCCTTGTGGTCTGGGGGTCAAGCATCTATCCATCTTGATTATCATTCTGTCCTTCATATTCAAAAATTTGGTGTTGAGGGGCTCATGGCTTGACACTCTAGCTCCTCCCAGAATGGCTGCTGGGTTCTTGAGCCTCTTCTATGATTCCCTGATACAACCTTCCTCTTGGAAGTCTTTCTTGGCAACCACCTCTAAGATTACTAGTTTCCCCACCTACAGCTCCCAGAACACTTTATCCATCCCATTAAATAGGTTCTTGTCACACTGCTATCTCAAGAAAGTATCTAGCTTCATTAGAGAAAGGGAACCCTAAACGTCTAAATCCAGGTCTTTTCTCTATGTACATGGATCCCCATGCCTCCCAATATACCTGGAACACAGAAGGTCTTCAGTAAATGTCTGTTGAGTGGGCTTGAGCATATGTGAAAGTGACGTAAATAAAAAATATAACAGAGATAATTGCAGGCACAGTAGTCCATGCCTGTAAGCCCACTGTAAGCCTCCTGTAAGTGCAGACTCAGTAGCTGGAGGCAGGGTATTCACAAACTCCAGGTCAGTTTGGGCTACCCAGTGAATTTCAGGCTAGCCGGAACTACACTGCATGACACAGGCTCAAAACTGAAAAACAAAGAGAGATTGAGACCTTGGTTGTTCTCTACATAGCCCCCAAGGACACAAGAGTAAGGCATCCTGATTTGCCCAAATAGTCCAGTTCACACCTGTTGTCCCAGAATCCCATTGTGTTAGCTTCCTCTTCACTACCCATGTCCTACTTTAGATTTCATGTTGTAAGATTACTTCACTTGTTGAGTGCCTACTCTGTGCCAAACACCCTTTCAAGTGCTGGCTCACATCTATGATCAAGGAAGGAGAGAGAATTCTCTAAAGTGGTAAGCTTTAGTGTTAGCCTGCTTTCCCTGTATACAAAGGCTTTCTCTACTTACTCCACCATTCAACATGTTCTTATTTGGTGGCTGTCCCAGGCTAGGAAATACCAGTCACTGGGTGTACAGGATGAATGAGCCATGGTTTCCTACAGCAATCTGTTCATTCACTGTGTTTCTAGAACAGCCCACAGAAGAGGTCTTGTCCCAAACAGACAAGAATTTACCTTTCTCCATGGTCTCCACTCTTTGTTGACTCTATAGTGTGACAGCCTGGCTGCAGCACCCCTATACTCAGGTATCTTTGCCCTGAAATGTTTGTATTTGAAACAGTAGAGCAGGAAAGTCACAGAGCATTCTTAAGAAGGGCCCACAGCAAATACAAGAGACCCTGGAAAACCATTCCCAGAATGTGGTAACTCCACAGAATCCCAGCTCCAACCCTGACCTCACTCCCCCCACCTCCAGACTCCCATCTGTCTTTACCAGGCTCTCATACCCAAGCTTATTTCCAGCTACTACAGAGTTCGAGACCTGATAGTGGTCCTTCCTCCTAAAGCCCACATGGTTTAACATCCACCAGAGTACTCCTTCCTTCACTGTCTCCTGAGCATGAGAAGCACTAGCCTCCTTCTTCAGCCTCCCTGGCTCTAAGAGACAGCCAAGGCCTCTTTCTAAGCCACAGCTGTGGGGAAGGACCTGCTGTCCTCCCCAACAGCCCTGCCTCATCTCTGTCTCACTCCCGGTGTCAGCTGATAGTCTCTTTTTCTCCTTTAATTATACTTTTCTGCTCTCTCTGTTAGTGGCCTCATGACTCAGGGCTTTAATTTATTCACAAAACAGTGTCATTACACCACTGTTTTCTGTAATTTATACCAAGCACAGGCTTTTGGCCTCTGTTGCCCAATTCTTTGCAAAAATGTTTGGGAAAAGCAATGTCCATTTTTCCCCCATGGTGGCTCCAGGAAGACTTGCAAGAAAGAAACAAGATAACATTTTCATCTCCTGTTGAACATTTGGAACAGAGAACCCACCCCTACCCCACTGGGTTTCATTACCTAAGAGCTGTTTCTTCCCTTCAAGCTGAGAAATGAATAGAAACTGCATTTGGGAGGACCCTTTGTTTTTGTTTTTGCCTTTTAGACAGGGTCTCACAGTATCCCAGACTGGCTTTAAACTTACTATGTAGCCGACAATACTGTGATACTTCTGGTCCTCCAACCCCCACCTCTAGAGTGCTGAGATTACAGGCGTGCACCACCATGCCAGCTTCCTGTGGTGCTGGGAATTGAACCCACGGCTAAACAAGCCTTGTATCAACTGGGAAGCATCCCCAGCTCCACCATGCTTTTTGGTTGTTTGGTTTGGTTTGGGGGCAGGTGTTTGTTGTTGTTGTTGTTGTTGTTGTTAACATCTCCAAAAAGGATCTCTAGTATGATCTCGAAATTGCAATTCTCCTACCTCTGCCTTCAGTACTTGGATTAGAGCTATGTGACACCATGCTCAGCTCAGGACATCAGGCCCTTTGAATTGAACTTGGAGACATGAGGAAGGAAATAGGACAGAACACAGGAGTTCGTGGGCTGGACATCGAGGTGTGACCATGAACATCGAGATTTGTATGGACTACAATTCTGACATGAAGTTCTTGGCACAGAGGAGAGGGATGTCTGTATGCTGGCCATGATAGCTGCTGAAGGAAAGCGTGTATGCAGGCATGGTGTGATCTTCACTGACCAAGGCAGCCAATTGGGATAATTCTTCTTCCTGCTCTGCTTCGGTTGACCTCAAATTCATTTAAGACCTTGAACTTTGTACAGCAGTGAAAACAATTAATTAACTTGCTACTCATTTCCCTGCTATGGGGACTTTCCCATTCTTAGTAACAATAATCATGTGAGCAAACTGAAGAAAATTGGGATACAGAAATCATTTTCAGGGCACCTGAAATAACGAGCAACGTTTATTGAGTGCTTGTTAGGCACTAACTACTGTGTGCTTTAAAGATATTTCCTCATTGACTTTTCCTGACAACATTTTATAGTCCGTGTTATTATAATGATTGATTCTCATCTGACAGATAAAGAATCCATGGCTTAGAGGTGAGGTAGCTAGTTCAAGGTCACAAAGCTGGCAATGTTAAAATTTGGCTTAAGACTACTGTGTTTAGTTCCAAAATCCATACACAATGTACATGCCAATATACTATGTGTGTATGTGTGTGTGCATGCATATGTGTGTACATGCAAATCTCTCTCTCTCTCTCTCTCTCTCTCTCTCTCTCTCTCTCTCTCTGTGTGTGTGTGTGTGTGTGTGTGTGTGTGTGTGTGTGTGTTCATGCATATGTCCACATTTTGGAAGATGTCTACATCTCCAGACTGGGATTCTGTTTTGTAACATGTACATGAAAGCCTTCCAAGAAGAAAGTAAATCTATCACTATGGACAATGCAACTCAACCAGTTCTGCTGAGCTGCTCCCATAGTTTGGCCTCCTCTGCCCATGCCTGTGGGAAAATCTATGCCACGTTCACTTGCTCCATGTCCCACTTAACAGGAGGAACACAGAGGGCTCACCTTGGGAGCTTGCCCTGAAAGAAAAAAAGATCATGGTGGCTCACAATGATCTTTCAGAATCCAATAGCCCTACTCTATTCTTCAGTTCAAGTCAATCTGAAGCCTACATCACAGCCTTGACTCACTCTGGGCTACCCCTGGATAGGTGATGGGAAGAAATCTACCCAGGCTTCCTGAAGGTCTGAGTCCTGCCTGAGAGGCTAGCAAACAGAGAACAATGCTCCTTGACTACTGCATGTGAACAGCTGTTGAACATACACCATAGGAGTGTTTACTTAAAGGCTCAAGTCAGCCACCAGCAGCTGTGATGATGCCTCAAGGGCAATAAAGTCCAGGCTGGATGTATCATGAAGATGTGCACTGGTACCCTGGAGGTAAAGGAGGGGTTTGGGCTTGAACCCTGGCCATGGTGCTGAATCTGTGGGGTGGGCACAAGAAAAGTGATTTTTCCCAAAGGAACAAACATCACAATACCCCTGGGCTTGAAAATTCTGGGTTCCTGAGCAGGCTTAAGAAGGTCAACTGATCTTTTCACTAGTTGCAACAGAAAACATGAGATCTGGAGCTAAAACTAACAGATAGAAATCCATCTTTACTCGCTGTGTGACCATGCACAAATTAACCTTTCTGAGATCCAGAGTCCCCTGCCTCCCTCTCTCCAGCACTCCCTTGTAAAGCAGAGATAGTACCAGTTATGCAGCTATTGTTGGGAAAGTGCCTTGCCTAGACACAGTCTCCCATCCACCCTCTGGCTTGCCACCCTGATTGTTTGTGGATATGTACACACACTAACCATTCATTCTCTCCATTTTACTATATGTTATTACAAATGTATTCTACGGACCTTCCTGAATTCTTTCCCAGAATCTCGAGAGTACAAGAATCTCTCTGCCTGCAACGGTCAGCACCATCCAACAGATGGTGATATGTTTATGTCACTAGCTTAAGAAAGCTAATTTTATCTTTCCAACTAAATTGAATACCCCAACTCTGCCTGGGACAAATCTTACCTCAGTGTCCTCAGTTCTCTCCCCCACCCCAAGGGGCTGTCACAGGGAGTCATTTCCTAAGCACCTGCCACCTGCCTTTGATAGCTGCCATTGCTGTGCTATTCATATAACTGCCTGATGGAAACTTTGAATTGGTCTTCAGTGTTTTCAAACTACTTTCCAGCAATTGCTCAACTGTCATAACATCACCATTGAAAACTGTTATGTGTTTCCTGTGTCATAGAAAAGGAACAGAAAGAAAGAGCAAGGTGCAGCTGCCCCCGGTAAACCTTGAATCACCACCAAGTTGTTCAAGTCTAGAAAGAAGGTGACTGTCCTCCTAGGTGTTGGTGGTGGCTGAAGAAACTGCCCAATGCACCAGAGAAGACACAAGACACAGAGCCAGAGGCCCAGGTCCCTCTACACACTGCACTAATTCTAGATATGTGGCTTTCAGCCATTCACTCACTCAGATTCCTCCCTGATGAACAGGGACGGTAGTAATTGCTACTTCATCTTAGTACTGCATATATAATGAGATGGTCCTTGGGACATGTGTTTATAAAGCACCACAGCCTGTTGATTAATGCAGCGTGTTACTCAAGTAATTAACCATTGAGCATTAAAGGAAGCATGCCAAGGAGACCCTCAGAACAGCACATGGAATAGAACCACACAGTGTCACTGACGATGCCCTCTCTGTGCCCTTTTGAGGCCCCCCAAAGATGCACCAGTTCTTCATAGTTTCTTCACCATATTTAACTGGGCATCTGGAAAAGCTGAGGTCCATCAATGAAAAAGCACAAATCCTGAGCAAAAGAAATAAGACACTTCCCTAGGATTCTGGTACAAGGCTTCACCCAGGGGTACAGAAAAGAAATGAGCATATTATACACCAGGAACTCAAATGTATTTCCTCTCCCAGGACCCTACAAAAGCCTAGGAGGGACACTACACTAGCAAGAACTTAAAGAGATTAGATGACTTGACCAAGGTCTCCCAGCTAGTCAGCAGTCAGCTGCAAACAGAACCCAGCTCTACTCTGCTCCAATACTCACAGTATCAAACCAAAATGAGAGAGGCAGTAGCAAGACAAGAAAATTCTAGTACAGTCCCACACCAACGGAATCCTTAAAATGCACCATCCATAATCTTTGCAAAGTCCAGAGTGGGCATTGCATGCTGCTGACTCAGGCAACCAGGTTTTCTCAAGATGGCTGGGGGCTATAAAAGGTCTGCACCAAACAGGAAGACAAAAGAGAGAAGGAACAGACATGGCTGGGATGATCCAGGAAGAGAGAGAGAGAGAGAGAGAGAGAGAGAGAGAGAGGGAGACTCTGGAGCTCAGGGCTCAGTAACACAGTTATTAATATCCTAAATGGAGTTCTGACTGCTTAAGCTTTATTTAAGAACACGCCTGACTGTATAATTACAAGGGCTTAATTTGTTTTCTTTTCCGCACAATAAATAAGGAGTACACAGTAGCTCTTAGCAAACACCACCCTTCCTGGTGTCAGGGGGAGTTCTTGAGCTGTGGATGGTTGTTTGGTACCTGGGATGAGAGGAGCAGGGACAGTCCCACTACCACCCCAGGGGGTGAGCTGCTCACTCTGAGTACAGATGGAGTAACCAGAGACTGGAGAGGACAAAAAAATGTAAAAGTGCCCCTTCTCTCTGGGTGTGAGTGGGGACACTGAGATTACTTTAATTCCCCTGTGAGATGGGCACTGCTGGTGTCCTGCTCTGAGAGGGACCAACACCATCTTCAGTCAGGTTCAATGGGCTCAGGATGCACTAAACAACTTACTTCCCATTGCCCTGGAGCTTTGTGCAGATCCTTTGCCTCCTGGGCCTACTCAATTGAATGGAGATGAAGAAGGTACTAACTGAGGCAAGCTGAAACCGACTGAAAAATCCCACAGTGGAAGCACAACCCAGGTCAAGGCTGTTCTTTGAGAAAGATTCGACATAAGTTCATTGAGGAATCTGGGAAGTCCAGGGTAGCCAGCCCAAAGAGCACCAGAAAAGGCAGGGGCAGATGTCAGGGTGGTCCCAAGATGTTCTTGCACTTCTAAGGTGCTATCCCACCCAAGTCTCTGCATGGGCCAGACAATCACCTCAGAGACTGACACACAGGCTTAGATCACACCTTTAAAACATCAGAGTCACATTTGGGAGGATGCTGTTAAAACATTTAGGTAGCACAGACTGATAGAGAGAGAAACCACTCTAGGGAGAGTCTTTAGGATGCTGTGACACTTAAAACAACTGAATTGAGAGAGGCTGGGTTCCTGGTGAGGAAACACCAAGATGTCCTTGTGGAAGGAGGCACAGAGTCACTACATGCATAGGGCTGGCCACAGGTGTGGCCATAACAGAGGAAGCTGTTCTTCTGCAGCCCTGAATCCTCTTTGTGCTCAAAAGTGAATGGTTCAGTGACTGCTTCAGTGAGTAGGTGTCAGACCACAGGGCCCACCTGAGTCTGGACTCCTTAGAGGCAAAGTGCTATGGTTTGAAAGTGAAATGTCCCCTATAAGCTTCTGTGCTTGACCTCTTGGTCCCCAGCTGGGGGTGTTTCTCTCTCTCTCTCTCTCTCTCTCTCTCTCTCTCTCTCTCTCTCCCTCCCTCCCTCTATCTCTCAGCTTCCTGGTATTTCCAGGTGGAACAAGTCAAGCCACAGGCTCCTAACATTATAGCTGGAGTTACTTCCTGCTGTGTTTTAATCCTCATGGTAGATGATAGACAACAGTCCCTCAACCATGAGCCAGTATAAATCTCCCTGCCTTAAGTTGTTGCTTTCAGGCATTTTATCACATTAATGAGAAAAGTAACTGATAGCCAAAGATTTCAATCCCTTTGCAGGACTGTCCTTGGGGGCTGTGGTGGTTCGAATGAGAATGGCCCCCATAGGTCCATAGATTTGAATATGTGGTCACCAGGGAGTGACATTTGAAAGGATTAGCAGGTATGGCCTTTTGGGAGCAATTATGTCAATGGGGTAAGTTTTGAGGTTTTAGAAAATCCAATTCCAAGCCAGAGTCTCTCCCTTCTTGTTGCCTGAGGATTCAGATGTTGATCTCTTAGCTACTTCTCCAGAACTATGTCTACCTGTGCCTCCATGCTTCCTGCCATAATGCCAATGGACCTCTGAAACTGTAAGCCAGCCCCAATTAGATGTTTTTCTTTATAAGAGTTGCCGTGATCATGGTGTCTCTTCACAGCAATAGGAAACCTAAGACAGGGCCACATTGCAGAATGGTTGTGAGTTGTGTTGACAGCCCTCATAGGCATGTGACCCTACAAACACATTGTGTCTCTGGACATACAGCATCTAGTGCCCTCTACCTAGAGCTGTTCTCCTCATTCCCTGCATCAACTCTTTCCCAGATGTCTATTCCCAGACACTGATAGGTTTAAGGATATCACCACAGGGATCTGTCTCTACCCTTCCCAAAATACACATCATCTTCCTTTGCTAAATGATATGGGGGGATCCAACCCCCATCTCATTGTATAGCTGTCTCTACACTGTACCCTCCCAACCCAAACTCTTTCTATGAAGTCAATGCCCTAAACTTAGGTTACTGGCATCTTTGTCTGAGGCAGAGTAGAACATCAATAGATGTCCTTGGAAGCAATTAATGCATTCATATTTCAAAAGAGTACCCCATGGCTCCAAGGACTATTGTGAGTGGGCTTTGTAGTATTCTAAATCGCAAAAGCACCAACTGCTAAATGTCAGGTTCTAGGGAAGGGAGAAGCTTGTCCCTGAGGAATGAGGTTGGTGTCATTTTTATCAGCAAAATTCTTTTCGAACTCTTTAAAACTTGATCTTCAAACTGAGACAGTAATACACACTCATCAACATTTTTACACAAGTACAAGAGGACAAAGTATTTTAGTCAAGATTCCCTAGAGTTGTGTGCTGTGATAAGGAGGAGACATCTCATGCAGCAATAATCTCTACATTTAGGCACTGAGCTCACAGGAAGATGGAAGGTCCCGGAAGAAGGGCCTCTCCCTAGCTCAACATTGCCTATTCCCCCAAAGTGAACATAGGCTCCAGCATGCCCCCAGGTATCCTCTGGGGTGCTTGTCAAAGTCCCTTCCCATCAACGTTCACTCCATCTTCACAATGATCCTGGCATGTGTGGAGAGTGACAGTTTGAGATTAGACAAATTTTATAGATGAGGTATGAAGAGGGGCATCCCCTTGTTCGCTCTTGACAGGGCAGGTCTATCCTTCTTCATTCCTTATGGCAACATGGCAGCCATCAACCAGGGCATGAGAGGCATCAGAAGGACCAATGTCCACACTTCAGGACTTAGATTCTGGATTCCAGCTCCCAAGAGGCCCACTGTAGAATTCTCAAGGACTCCTGGGCCCCTATCAATCTGTAATTCTTGACACACAAGAAATGACACCCCCCAACTAACCTCAGCTCTCAGTAAAGTCTCCAGCACAAGCAAGGGAGATGCCCTCTACCAACACTCTAGAGAAAAGCAGGTGAACTCAAATGGTCCCCTGAATCCCAGATCCTCTGAGGAATTTAGCCCCCTCAGCCTACATAGGCTGGCAAATTTGATGAGTGTTATCCTGGGAAGAAAAAAAAAACACAGAAAACACACACACACACACACACACACACACACACACACACAGGGAGAGAGAGAGAGAGAGAGAGAGAGAGAGAGAGAGAGAGAGAGAGGAAGTGTGTCAGAATCCCAGAAGACCATCAAATCCCTTGCAGAGCTTATCATGGACTGAACTTCTGAAACAGATTTGGATAGAGGAATTACCTCCTCTGTGCAGCCACAGGAACGGGTGTCCTGTGACAAGCAATAATCCCCAGTGGTTCCAGAAAAATCCTAGGACATGGTTCTTTAGCCAAGATGATAAGAGGAAAGAAGTGGCATAGCTAAACCAAGGCTCATAATCTCATTCATTGTCACATTTTCCAGTCACTCCAACTCATTTTTCAGATATTCTCTTAATGTTGAGGAAGCATGATTTCAGGAGACTCAGTCCTTGTCACTGGGGTTGCTTGTCATTGCTGCAGAGATAGGCCTTTCAGCATGTTTGTTTTAGGATCGGGGCTGGGCTTCAGAGTGTGTTGAGGGAAATGGCATCTACAGCCAGAGATGAAGTCAGCTGGGGCTAGCACAAGGCTTACCCCTCTGGGAGGCTTGGGGCCCTTCAAGCTCAGGGCAGTCTCAGCAGCTGGATCACCCAAAAGATCACCCAGGAAAGGCAGAAGCTCTGCAGAGCCAAGGCAGTCCCTCAGAGGCAGAGGAGTTAACCTAGGAGGAACAGAGGCTTTTGCAAATTCATCAGGAAGAAACAAGGGAGGAGACGTGAGACGCCAGCTTGCTAAGGAATGAAGTGGAACTGAAATTAATGATGACTCCAAAACAGCCAAGGGACTAAACTCATTTTCTAAATCTGCCCTTAACAAGAGAAATGGACAAAAGAGATGTGGACAAATGGGAAGTAATGAAGCCTTAGGGGAGAGGAAAAAAGAAAAGAAAATCTATCGAGAATAATCAAGACTAGAAAATATGAACAAGCCATGTAAGCCCCAAGGCTTGGAACCAGGCAGGCCAGAGGCCAGGGTGTTTACTCAGCAGTGAGCTGAATATTTCAACATTAAAAGTTGACAAGGTTGTATGAAAAGCCTTAATGGTTTGGTTCAGGAGATCCTGAGACCCCAGATGCCTGGAATCAGGAAGAACAGCTTCTAAAGTAACTTGGGGACTTTTCTGCTAAGAGGGCTGTGAGAAAAAACAGAGCAAGCATGCAGTGGGCCATCGAGAGCAGCCCATGGCTGCATTATCTAGGTCACAATGGTCCTGCCCTGAGTGGATCAGAATGCTGACCATAAAAACTGTAAACAAAGAGAAATTACCAGGGAGGACATGAGTATTCTGGACCACAGGAGACTGGAGGAAAGACACAAATGGACGTGAAAAGAGAAAAATCAATTGAGGAAGCTTGCCACCTGCCTCGCTAGGGAACAAGGAATAATTTCTACACAAGGCCCCAGGAGAGGCAATTGCCCAGTCAACTAATGGTGTCAGTGGACTGGGAATTGACTGCCTTTGCAGGCAGCAGATAAATGTGTAGCAGCTGAGAAAGTCAAGTTAGGAATCTGCAGTTTGGTGAATTCTACAGCACAAATTCATCTGGGGCTCTATAAGATGATCTGTTGTAAGAGGGACAAGAAAAGATATGCTCCATGTCGTCAACTGTCACAGGGGCTAGACTGTGGGAAGAATGAAGGGACTCCCACCACCCATCTCCAGGGGTCACACAGCTTCACTGGACTGGGAAGACATATAACTGCCCAAGCTGCACACATAGGTTTTCAGTCACAGCACTCTGGACCAGCGGCATTGGCACTCCTGTTTCCCATCTCCCATCACAGACGGTATAGGGGTGAGCACACAGAGACATGGGTCTGCCTGAGGCAGGGTCCAAGGAAGGGGGAGAGAAATCAGGCCTAGAAATGGAAATTCCAGGGCTCCCACAACTACATGGCACAGAACAGCTCATCGTTGATCACTGAGAATCTTTTCCTTTGCAGAGCATCCACCCAGTGTAAATAACTGCTAAGGGCCCTCAAAAAGCCAGCTAGTGAGTAGCAGGCACTGCCCACTCACCCACACCCGTCAGTGCCAGGTAGGAAGCAGGAATTGGCCACAGGTGCTCATTGCGTGGTCCCTCATGGACCTTCCCTCCTCAGAGCCTATTCTAGGGTAAGCGGTTTATCATCTTCCTTCTCTCCAACCTGGTTCCTGAAACTGACAACAGCCAGGGCTGAACAGAGGATAGAATAGGGCTATTATGAGAATGGGCCCTAGAGTCTTAGAAGCAGGTTACTTTTGGTTGGCTTCTGGCTTCGCCATTTGGTGGCTGTGGGATTAGGCAAGTTGCCTAAACCTCTCTCTGCTTCAAATGACTGTGAGTAAAACAGGGGGAGTGATTGCCTGTGCTTACTATTATGAGCAGAGAATGACATATATAGTGCATCAGTCCAAGCTCAGCTCCCAGCACTGGTTTCCAGAAGCACAGCCTTGGAAGTCACTGGATTGGAAGGCTTGACCCTCCAGAGAGACAAGAGAGGTGGGTAGAAGGCAGGCAACGGGCAGGGCCAAAACAAACTGACAAGAGCTTTCCTCTGGCCTTGGCCCCCTATGGTTCCAGCTGTGTCCCAGCTCAGACCTTTCTTCCAGGAAGAATTTCCCAAAATACTGTAAGGTCAAGACTGGGTCATCCAAATAGTGCCTCAATTTGTGAGGTGTGGAAACGGACTTAATCGGTTAAGCAGCTTATCCAAGATCGCCGTACAGTAGAGAGAAGCAAGGGAATGTGAGGCATGGTTGCCCGGAACCACTGCATTTAAACAGTACCTCTTACACACTGACAGCCATCCTCATGAGCCCCCTTCCCACATTTGGCTCCTCTCCAGGCCACCACTCAAATACACAACTGCATATGGTCCTGGCTCAATCCTCCCCAATCAGTGGATCTGTGGAAATCCTATCCCATGGGTAAATGGCTCCATTTTCAAGTCCTGTTCCATTGGCAGTTCTTTGTGTTTACCTGATGGCCAGACACAACAGCCTAGAAGCAGAAACACGTGTCTAAACAGCTCTAGGAGGAAGTCCAAGTGGATGTGTTTGTGAATATCCATGGGGGCAGCAACTGTGCCCTAAGCAGACTTCACACTAACCCAGACCCATAGTCCTTCCAAAGCCTGTCTCCACAGTCACCTCCTCCACTTCAGACCATCTCTGACCAACAACCCCTGAAGTTTTCAGGGTCCTCCAGCACCTCCTATGGGGAGACACAAAAGATGGCATCTGTCTGTACAGCATGCTAAAGGTTGCAGAACCGTAACCTGCTCTTTATCTGCTAGTTGGTATATTTAACTGATAGAAGGCTCCAAGATAGCCCTGTAAGACGAGTGAACCCCTCTCTGGTCTTCTTCCCTTCATAGTGGAGGAAGGCATGTAGTAGCAATCAAGGCACCAAGAGTGTGGTAGGTTCCTGGTGGCCCATCTACTTCATGTACAGAGTAGAGGCACTGTCATTTATGGCTTCTCTTTGTCATCTTCTAGTGACCATAGCACAAGTTTATTTCTCTCACACACTACATGGCCAGAGAAGGTCATCTGTGGTGTGACCCCATCATCTTCCCCACAAGATTCAGGCTAATGGAGCAGCCTCCATCTGCAGCATCACCATAGCAGAGTGAAAAGAGATACAGCAGCCTTGTGCAAATTCTTGAAACTTCTGCCAAAAAGGAGTAGAAAGGGTGTGTGTTTTGTGTGTGTGTGTGTGTGTGTGTGTGTGTGTGTGTGTGTGCGCGCGCGTGCGTGCGTGCGTGTGTGTGTGTGTGTGTGTGTGTGTGTGTGTTTGTGTGTGTGTGTGTGTGTCTGTGTGTGTGTCTGTGCGCCTATGTGCCTGTGTGCCTGTGTGTCTATGTCTATGTGCCTGTGTGTGCCTGTGTGTGTGCATGCATGCATGTACATGCACACATACAGATATACACAGTGTACAACTCAAAGGGTTTCAGGATATTCACACAGCTATGTAATCCTTTACTATGATCAATTTTAGAAAAATTTCCTTATTCCCAAGAAAGCCCCCATACCTAGTATAGCCTTAACTTATCTGACTATGGTGGAAATGATAAATAAAGACACATTTTATACTGCAATATATATGTCATTTTCTAAGTCTGAATACTTTTGAGTTTATTGGGGTTTTTTTTCTTGTTTTTGTTTAGCTGGTTGAATTTTTAAGACAGTCTTTCTTATATATCTCTGGACTGGAACTTGGGGTATAGTCCACTGTAGCTCCAGATTCCTTGTTTTGCCTTTTCCTTATTTGTCTGTGTGTGTGTGTGTGTGTGTGTGTGTGTGTGTTCATACATGTGTAAGCATACATGTCAGAGTATTCTTCAGTCACTCTTCTATCTTATTCTTTGAGGCAGGGTCTCTCAGTCACTCCCAGAGCTCACCAAAATGCAAGCCCTACTCACTCTGGGTCTCCCTGTCTCTACTTTCTGAAGCTGCAGTTACAGGGTAGCCATTGAGCCTACCAAGCATGCACATGGGCTCTAAAGATCTGAACTCTACTCCTCTTGCTTGACAAATGTTTTCCCTCTTGATCTTTCTGCCTCCACTTCCCAAGTACTGAGATTACAGAGGTATGCCACCACATCTAACAGGAATACTATTCTTTAAATAGCTCAACTGTGCACCTCTCTGGAACACCCTCCAAAGAAGCTTCTAACTCATGGATAAAGGAAGTTTGAACAGTTCTGAATTTTTGGGAAAACTGTATGTATATGTGCAGAAAAATGGTTTCTCTGATTATAAATATTCACATTATTTTGGCAATGCCAGGGATTGAACACAGGGAATTTACAAACTAGCAAACAGTCACTAGCAATGTCCTCATCCCCCTATATTGGGGTAAGATCTGTGGCTTTAATCACTCTCTCTAACGGTTAAAATAAAAATAGGTGCCACTGAATTGACACTGGTAAATCTTAAGGACAGGAAGCACATCTCATATGTTGATTAACTGTCTGCAGCATGCAGCACTTTGAGGGGACATGGAGGCCTCCTCGATCATGTATCACTACATATTTATTAAGTCACATGACGAGAAACTGGCCACCATACTGTCAATCAAAAAAAGTAGCAACTAATTTATATTAATTCTTATTATGGGCCAGACATTCTCTGTAATACTTGATAAGGCTTAACACATTTCCTCTTGCTAATTAGCATATTATGTCCGTTTTCCAAATGTGCAGATGAGGCACAGATAAGCAGGATGGTAGGCTCACTTTCCCTTGACACTCACATATATAGGACAGATCCAGAATCCAAGCTCAGTCAATCCATCTCAAAAACAAATACTCTCACCTGCTCACCAACACCATCCCCCTAGTGATGACATTTAGTGAGAGGCAGGAGATTTGGTGGAAGCAGGCAGAGCTAAGAAAGCTTAGAGATGCGTTGTTCTGTTGCATTTGTGCCCAGCATTGCAGGAGGGTGCTGTTGGCTATGACTCTGCAGTGTTCATTTTTGTTCATTCTGGTTCTTGTTGGCTTGGTGCAGTATGCTGTGTTGCATCTGTAGTACTGAGTGTCAAACCCAAGGCTTCATACACCTTAAGCAATTCTCTAGTGCCCACATTCTTAGAATGTCAGGAATTCACATACATCCTTATTTTTAAATTGGAATGTAATGGTTTCTGCGACACACAGAAGTCTGGAGGACTCTGGCAAGACAGGATCCAAGTTGGTAGGGTAAATGTGAAGGAAAGAATGTCACAGTGAGTACAGTCTTTGCCTTGCCCATGCTCTCACATGTGGAGATCTTGATAAGACTCATTGGTCAAGACATCTTCTCAGCCAGAGGGTAATCAAAGCAGACAAGAGCCACTCACCTTGTCCTAAGTACTGAGTATAGAACAATGAATAATACCAAGTCTCTATCCCACAGAAGTTTACATTCTGATAGAGGACATCTGCTACAAACTATTATACAAGTGACTGTGGTTGTTAATTTTCAAACAATCAGCAGTTTAAAAGAAAAGTCCAAGGAAACACTCAAGTCATATAATAAAAAGTGATAGGTTTGTAAAGAGAAGAAAAGTCACTAAGTTAGAGTGATCCAAGAAAGCTTGAAAAAACAGGTGACATTAGAGAAAATTGTGGTGAGCAGGATTAGGCATGGAGATCGAGGCTGGGGAATTTCTCTGGGTCAGATGGATTAGCAGATAGAAAAACTCACAAGGTGGGGGATAAGCCTGGCATGTTCGGAAAGTAAGAGAAGGCTCAAGGCTACATCAGAGAAAGCAAGGGGAAAGCACAAGGGAATTAGACAGACACAGGACCATGACTTGAACCCTGAGGTCACAGTGAGGGCTTAGGCTTTTACCATAAATAAAGCAGGAAGTAACTGGAGGGTTTTAGGCAGAGTGGCATTGTTGTATCTATGTGTTTAAAATATCACTCTGAGCCAGGCGTGAGGGCACACACTTATAGTCCTACTTGTGGGCGTTAGGGAGATCTGGAGTTAGAACCAGCCTCAGCTACACAGTGAGTGCAAGGCCAGTTTGGGCTACAAGATACCTTGTCTCAAAATATAGATAAACAAACAAAGAAAGAAATCATGCTTACAACTTTCCTGAGAGTGAAATGCAGCTGTGACAAGTGGAACCAGGCTGGTTGGGATGGACGTGTCCTTCCAACCTGTGGAAAGTTGAGGCTGGAGGACTTCTGGGTTTGAGGCTAGCCTGATCAGTGCGGTGAGATCCTGCCTCAAAACCAAACCAAACATAATCCCACTTTGGCCAAGCTAAAGTTTGATGTATGACTTAGCCACCCACATAGGGGTTTGGGACAGAGAGCCAAGAGGCAAGTTTCGGAGCAGCAATAAGAATCTGAATTTCAGAATTGGTTCTAGCAGCTCTTTCAGGTTAACTATCTGTGATCTCTGAAACTGGATCCCCATTTGCAGGGTTGGGGAGGTGGGGGGTTGGAGGGGTGAGAAGATGAGGGAGGAAGCTAAGCCTTTCATAATCTGCTGAGTTAAGTTCTTTGCATGCTTTGTCTTATTGACGGTTCAGAACTGTCCTAAGTAGGAGGGGATCTTAGACTTCCTTCCAAACTCTCCAAAGTTCACTAGCTTCCCTAAGGTCAACCTTGTAAAGTAAAAATCTCAGGTTTGACTCTCCAAAGCCCTTGGTCTATTACCATCAGTATTACTGTACAGTATTCAATGGCTGCATCCACCACATAGAACAGAGAAGGAAGGCCACTTGCATGGAGGCAGTAAGGGGACAAGTATGCCAGTCATCAACCCCACTGGGACTCAGAAAAAAAAATCTCAGTGCAGAGGTAAGGAGCAGGCAGGGAGGTAAACGTTTATTATTAAAATATCAGCCTATCAGCCTGGAATCCAAAATCAGGCTATTTCAACCTCTAGTGATTTATAATACATAATAAATCTGTCTCACCATGTTTCCATCCCTGTTCCCTCAGGAGAAATGAATTGCACACTGTCCAGTCAGCGACCAGGAGGGTGGGGCCTCCAGCCATTTCCTCTATCCCTACTCACCTAAACACTACTGACCTTCTGTCCTTGGAAATACAACATCGTTGCCACAATCATGCCCAAATGGAGGCATTCCCGCCTTATCCCGCCCTCAGACCCAGGGTTCCCAGCTGAACAGATCCAGCGAATTTCTGCTTACAGCAACTTAACTTGAGAGACATCCCACCACAACCAACTCCAAGGGATTAAAGAAATTCTTTTGGCTTGCTGGAATCTTACATTAAATATTCTTGGAAATAAGTAGGCCATAGGCTAACACTACGAAATCGTTCACAATAAAGATATTCAGTTAGTAATGCAACCATCGGTACAGGATCCGACCTGAATAGGGAAAGAAACTAAACAGCTTTCTCAGCCCGAGCTCTTTGAGGCTGGATGGTGCTAAATCTCCAGGGAGAAATTGCAGCGCTCTAATAAAAGTTTAAAGACCCCACATCCCTCCCATGTGAAGCACTTGCTAAGAAAAGCAGAGGGAAGAAACACTCTGAGATGTGAGAAAGTACACAGATTACAGAGACTCAGGATGGGAGTCCTCAGCCTGACTAACTCACGGTATGACCTTAGGAGAAATCCATGGTGACTTGTGGGACTCAGTGTGCTCATCTACACAACAGGGACAAAGGAGCTCTCGGGTAGACACTATGCAGAGTGACGTGAGCCCAAATCGACAAAAGCACTAGGTCCATTCCTAGGCTCATAGTAAATTCTTAATGAGTATTAACTAGCCTTTCCTTCTTTTTTGAGATGTGTGCATGTGTTTGTGTACGTACATGCCCACGCGCATGGGCCTATGTCTGTGTGTACACACACCTGTGTAATTGTGAGGGGCAGAGGCCAACTCCAGATATCATTCCTCAGGATCTAGTTCTGTTGTTTTTGTGAGATAGGCTCTCTCACTGGCCTGTGGTGGCTGATCCAGCCAGTCTGGATGGCTAGGAAGCACAAGCCTATCTCTGCCTCCCCAGTACCAGAATTGCAAAACCAACATGTCTGGCTTTTTTACATGGGTTCTGGAGATCAAATGCAGCAAGCACTTGACCAGCTAAGCAATCTCTCCCCTAGAGACTTGTATTCTTAATGAAATTTGCTAAGCATCTTAGGAGGTTTTGAGGGTGGGATTGGTCTGGTTGATTGTTTTTTGTTGCTGTTGGCCTTCTTGCCCAAAGGTATAATAGAAAGATTCCTGGGAAGAGATTCTTCCAACCTAGGCAGGCTTCTACTTCTGCTCCTTACCAATAAGACTCTCAGTGTCTATCAAATAAAGCTTCCTACCACAACAGCCACCAGGATGGCTGTGAGAACTTGGTGAGATGAAGTATATGAAGTTCCCTGGAAACCAGGAAGTACTCTAAGAGGAAAGGAAACACCATCACTCGAACACAGTCCATAGAAGGCACCTGCATTATTCTTCTTCTTGTGAAGACACTGCCCTGGGGACCCAAGTTGTGTGAGCCATGATACAGAAAACAGCTTTCTTAAAGGGGAAAAGAGTCAGATACAAAAGCGAATCTCAGAAGATTGGGGGAATAATCTGTATTCAACAGTGTTAATAGATGTGGCCTCTAAACATTTAGAAATAAGAAAGTTATAGAGTCACCCATTGCTGAGGTCTTACCCGAGATGAGCAGCATCTAGAGTGGGCTACATAGAGTGGAAAGCAAGAGAGACTGGGTAGAGAGAAGAAAGAAATGTATCCAGGTTGACTCATCCACATTCAAGGAAAGCAGACAGTAGATATTGAAAACAGATATATTACAGGCATATTGGAGGTGAAATGTGTAGAACAGAAATCCAACCATTCCATGATAAAGATAGGTCAGGGAAGGCACTGACCCTCCCATTGGGTTCTGTGATCAGCAATAGCAGAATACATTATCATTATCAGTAAGCATCATTTCTGAACTCTATTTGCTGGGCTAAAAGCTGTACAGGACATTAGCTGTGCAGTCTTTGCCTAGAACAGGCACTGCCCTTATGCTCAATTTACAGCTTAGCAAGCTGATATTCCCATGATCAAGTTGAAAAGTCCTTATCCTTGAGGCTCCTTGATCTAAGCAAGAGTGTTAAAAAAAAAATCCAGTCCCCAAGAAAGGTCTTTCTGAATGTATTCACCAATATCTCATTTGTTCAGACCCAGCAAAAGAGGGAGAAAGCTGAAGCAGTCACTCACAGATCTTAAGACAACCTAGGGTTCCAGTGTCCCGCCACGCTTGCTGCCAAAATTTGACCTTCTGATGTGGGGATGAATTATACTGGTGACAGGGACAGATTCAGAGATGAAGGACAGTTGTGTGTTGCCCCCGTTGGATGACTGAGATGACTTGGGGAAGAATATGACTTCCTGCTTCTTATTTTGTACAGAAAGGGAGAAGAAACATCTCAGCCGTTTCCCTTTAAAAGGGGGGGAGTGGAGAAAGAAAGAAACAGCCGCCAAGCCAGGGCTTGGCAATTAGTGTTGGAGTAAGTGATCGCCTTGTGATTGCTCAGCTGGGGCCTGAAGACTTGTAAATGCATTTAGAAGACAGAAATAGAAGATGTTGTGAGAGAGCAGTGAAACCTGGACCATTTGCCAGGAGAAAATGTCCCAAAGCTGCCGGGAAATTCACTCAGTAGGGATCTGGGGTGTGTCTTCATAAATGGATGAAGTTCACTCATAAAACCCATGGATGAGCCAGATTGTGGGCCTTGCCCTATGGTCTCTGCTTATCTGTAACCATAAGTCTCCTCTGGAGTCCCCATCATGTCTAACAGAGCCCTTTGAGTGAGTGATGATGCTTGAGCTCATCTTGAATAAACAGAAAGTCTGGTGATATTAGGCTGCACCTCACATAACAGTAGTCAGCTGGAACTGCCATGTGGTTCCACAGCCCCAACTGTCCCCACCTCCGTATGTTGTGAAAAAGGAGACCTCTCAGATGTCAAAAGCTCTTTCCCTTGGGAAGTTTTACAATGAAACTCAAATCCCCAATAAAATAAACACCTGGAACATCTGGTCCAAGGCCCTTCTCTGGTTGCAGCTATACCAATGGCTGTGAAGAACACACACATTGGGAGAATCATGCCACAGGGCGTAAACCAGGGCAAGGGAGCAAGAGCTGAGTTAGACAGTTAAAAGGGAGTTCTCAGTCCCCCATTGTTAGTACATGCGGCCCTGAGCAATGGCCAGAGAGCTTGCTATTTCCAGAGGAAAGAAAGAAAATTCAACACAAAGCAGAAGTGGCTGAAAGAGATAAATAACTATTCACCCCGTGCTTGGAAAATGCACAGACCTGAGAGTATATCCAGGACCTCTGCGAAAAGAAACCACTCCCCAACCATAATTGTTGAAGATCTCTTCTGATCCCTACATCCCCTGCTTGTCACTTGTTCACAGCATCCCTTAGAAGCTCTGCTTCTTTTTAAGAGACTTGGACCCAGCAAGTTGCCTTCCATTATCAAGTGCCAACTACAGGGGCCAAAAGAAAGACTAGTCAACCTGCCAGTAGATCCTCTGTTTCCATCCCACTTGCAGCAGATCCCATGCCATCGAGTTCATGAATACTTTCTGTTCTTGGGGTATATCCACTGAAAATCCACAAGGCTATTCTTCTTGAGAAAGAACTGACTCAGACAGCAAGTATAGCCCTGTGGAGGTAGTCTTGTCCTTGATCACGTACTGTAGGCTTTCTTTCATGCCCTCTTGCTTTGCAAGAAAGGACTGTCCTCCCTCCAAATCTCATAGTCTATCTACCCAGATCTAAACTAGGAGAAGGAGCATCCACATGGATGATCCCACTCCTGCAAGGTCTATCCAGAGCCACTACCTAACAAACCCATTCCATAGCAAGGAGAGACTACAGAGTGAGGGAGGCACTAATAGATTGATACCCATAACCATGTGTCCACTGTCTCATCCCAAATCAAGACCCGTGATCTTATGCAGATGTTTCCATTCCTCAAAGTTCTTCTATATTGAATCTAAACTCTTCTTGTTCTTAGTCTGGTCTTGCTTTCCTTCTTCCTATAATCCCCAACATCAACACATACACACCACTACAATCTTGCACATACTCTCAGAAGAGTCCTGTTCATATTAAGCCCCTGTCATTTACATTCCCATAAAATTGAAAATTACATTATAAAAAAGGCACAAGCTTGCTAGACAGGAGACTCTCCCACTCAGCCCTGGCTTCCTTCTACTGAAAACCTTTGAGATTACCAAATCCCAAATGTTCATGCTAAGGAGGCAAAACTGGAGGCCTAAGAAAGTTAAAGGATTTGGCCAAGGGCAACAAATACCAAAGCCAGCCTCATTGTCCAAGACGATCTCCATTCACACACACCCCACCTTCTCCTAAAATCCAGTTCTACTCACATATAACGCAAGTGGGGGTTCTTGGCGAAGGCTCTGGGCTGAATGTTCCGGAGTCCAGAGTTCTTGATGGTCCTAAGCAGAGAGAAAAAGAGGGTCAGCAGAATCCCAGGGGTTATAGCCAGAAGGAAGGCAAGCCCCGTGAGTGGGCTGTAGCTCTCTTCATCACTAGTCACCCTTGCTGGCCAACTGAGGGCTCAATGAGAGACATAAACCCAATTCCTTTGGAGAATTAGGTGAAGGTTGCAATATGAGCAATTATTGAATGCAGCTAGTCACTACCCATTCTGACCAGCAGTTGAGAACCAGGGCTCCTGGTGCTCCAGAGTCAAGGAGATTTCAGTCTCTTGTGCCTTCTCCTCCTCACACCTGGTGCCTCATGTATAAAGCACTGAAGGTCACTGCAGTGATGAAGGAGAATCCGACACTGGGGATGGGGTATAGGGTTGTGCCAAGCACAGGAGTGAAGAAAGAACACAATCCCAGGAGGCATTGGGGGCAAGGGCAAGGCTGCCTTAAGACACTAACCTTAGGTAACCCTCAGACCTGTTCAGACTGAGGTGGCCCCTGACAGTCCCTAAATAGGTGATGCCAACCATCCCCAGAGAAGATTCCTGAGAAAAAGCACTGAGACAGAAAACTTCCCATTACTGCTACTTCGCCATAGAAGACAACAGGTGGCATCCCAGTTGTCCCTTAGCAAGCCATCCCAGTGTACTCACAGCTTCTGGAGTCCTGTGTAGAGCTCCATGTCCACAGCATTGAGGGTGTGCAGGCCTCGCCAGTTTTCTATGTGTCTGCAGGAAGAGAGGAGAGGTCAGGACACTGTGGTTGCGGGGAGGGGTGCCAGCTTTACAGTCAGACATGAGCTTGATGCCTGGAGCATGAGCCATGACTTCTGACAAATCACCAATTAACTCTGAGTTGAGTTTCTCCCTCTGGGTGGACAGGAGTGAAGGATTCAGGGTTTCGAAGTGTGTAGCCTGAGGATGGAGTGCTCAGCCTCTGTCCCCAGCTCCAGAAAACTTCAAACCTATTGCTCAAAATTGTGATTCAACTCACTTCCTCTTCAGGTTTTTCTAAGGTCAAGCTCCTTTTAAATTCATTTTTTTTTAATTTCTTAATTCCTGCATAGCAAGACAATTTAAATGGTTTGGGGAATGGGGGTGTGGCTTGTCTGAGAGCATGACTTCTAGGCAGACAAGATGAGGAGAAAGACACACACAGTGGTGCATTTACCCACCAGGGCACAAAAGACCACTCCATCTGCATGACCACAGTTCATTCCATTTTGGAGCTCAAGAAAACCAAAGGTTTAGGATGGACAGACAAGTGACTCCAGAGATGGGGCCCCCTAATGATGACTCAGGGGCACCACAGGGCAATAGAAAGACTATTACATGGAAACTCTGGGAAGCAAGTTCAGTTTCATCTCTGAGACTTGGATGCAGATTAGGCAAGCACTTTAACCAATTTGTTTCTCTTGTTTCTTTGTGAAGGAGAGATACCCTACCACAGCAGCTCCTCATCCTTCCACCACAAGAGATTTCTTTCTAGAGTGTTCCTTCAAGAGATTTCAATGTTAAAGAAGGTTGTGTCCAGCAAGACTACATTTATTAATTAACAATTAATTCATATTCTGAGATTAATCAGAGACAAAAATCACTGTTAATTGAAGCTCTTTATCAACATGCATAAACCAGTGTTAACTGTCCCAGTGCATAAACTCCAGCTCAGAGCAAAGATGATCAAGACTGTTGCTATGATGAGAAGGCTGGTCATGAGTATGGGTCTACTTTTTGTCAGTCCGTCAACACTGATAAAGGACAAGTATTTATTCACAGCTGATTTTAGAGTGCCCAAGCTGAAAATCATTGCATTGCTAATTGCCAAGACCTTTTTGTTACTCTGATATTGTATGAAAAATGACCTTCCAAGAGGTCCCAGAAGATCCTAGGAAATGATTCCACCCTCCTAGAAGCTGACTCTCCTCAGTATTCAGAGGTTGCAATATACAAAGGGTTTCAATACAATTTCAGTAAAGAATACAGTTACCTAAGGCAAATGCTAGCTGGAAAAGTGACCACCACTTTTCCCCAGACAGCTCCTCCCTAGCCCTACCACAACAGTGGTTCTGCCATCTGCCACCCAGTCCAACTGGAGCCAAGAAGGCAACAGGGCTATAGTTGCCAGGACTTCTGGCGGTGTTTCAGAGCCGCACAGTGACAGGGTATGCCAAGAGCCCATTTTGAAACACATTCTCCCAGAGCCCCTATGGAGCAGCCAGAGACACTGGCATTTGTTGGGGACATTGACCAGGTGGCCAGGTTGGCATTGCCCTCTAATTCTGACGCCTTCTCTCTAGAAGCCTCATGGTTTCAAGGCAGTTTTCATGCCCTGGTCTCACCAAGGTAGGGACACTGACAATATTTCAGATGCAAAGGAAAGTCAAGAGGAATAGGACCACCTGTGCTACTAAGCCCCCTCCAGTGTATATTCCTGGGCCATGGGCCATGTCAAATACCAAGAAGATCACAGTGTTTATATAGCATGTTCTTCGTTCATAGATGTTTCCAACAAGTAGTTATCAATCAAATTGTTTAAATAAATGAAATCACTTTCTTGGCCCCTATTAGCATTCCATAAATGGGTTTTGATGATTGTAGAGATGCCAGTCATTACATTATGAAACTTCATTCATTTCAGTCTTTATGATTTATGCTTACAAACAGTCCCTTCCTAGACTTGCCACACACTGAGACGTGGCAAATGAGTGACACACTGGTGTGGAGTTCTCCGGTAAGCTAAATAACAGCCCCAGCATCCTCTTTTGCTTCTGATACTCCTCAGTCAGGGAGCAGCAGTGTTGCAACCAGATTGCAGAGTGCCGAGAAGTCAGAGCTCTGGGACGGGCATTGGCAAACTATGAGGTGGGGCCAAATTCAACCCACTGTTTGTGTATGTCTAGCTTCAAAACTAAGATTCGGTTTCATATTTTGTTTTTTGAAAAAATCAAAGAAAAAAACATACTTTGTGACCGGTAAGAATCAGATGAAATCTACATTTCTGTGCTCATGATGTTCACTGTCATTCATAGCTACTTTTAGGTTAGAAAGTTGAACCATCACTACAGAGACCGTATGGCCTGCAAGGACCAGATGTACTCTCTGGCCCTTAATAGAAAACAAATGTTGTCAACCCCTGCCTAGAGCAAGGCTGCCAGAGTGCTAATCCTAGGCCCAGGTACACTCCACCAATGACACTCAGTCCTTGCCACTTCACCTGTCAAATGGGGATAATAAATGACATGAAAATTGAAGGAATGTATTGAAGAGCTCTTGGGGGACTGGGGGTATAGCTCTACTACTCATCTAGATTACCCGAGACACAGACTTCAATCCCAGTACCACAAAATACTAAAAATAAACAACAACCAAGAGCCCTTGTAGAACTGGATACATAGAAGTCCTTGGAAGACACTAACCATGGGGATTATATGAGAAGTCTTTTCTTGGTTTTCGAGTACAGATAACATCATACTTCTGCTAGTTGTTGTCATTTCTTGGCCATAGTTAATTTCTTAAAAAAGCAGAAGAGTATGGTCATCATTGATATTAATGACCCATTGTGGCAGAAGGGTAGAAGGACAGGAAACCTATCATTCATGACTTCTAAGAAAACAACTTCAAGAAAGCACTCACGAGTCACCAGGTAAAGGCCACTAGGTCTGACAACCTGAATTTAATCTTTAGAAATACACAAGATGAAAAGAAGGAACTAACTCTGATAGGTTGTCTTCACAAGCACACACACAAGCACACACACACACACACACACACACACACACACACACACACACACACAATACACTACCAACAACAGCAGCAGCAGCAAAACTAAATACTTATGTATATTTAAATAAACAGATATTTTAATGGAAGAAAACACCCATGGAGGGTGATAGCAGGGCAGAGAAGAAGCATGCCAGTTGAGGTGCAGCCTTGACATCTGCAAATGGCATTGGCCGTGGCCTGACAAGTCTTCAGTGACTCACTGCTTGGTACCAAACAAGGGAGGTCACTTATGGTAACTCTGCTGGCTGCTATTAGAAGGCCACAAGTTTCCGTGGAAAAGGCCGGCTCTACGAAGTATAATAAATGAATAGGATGAGGTAAGAGAGTACAATTGGCATGGTTTCATTAATGCCAAATGGGGAAGGCAGAACCTAGTGCCAGTACATAGGGTTCTTCATGTCTGGCGCTTTTTCTGGGTACTCCAGTTCAATAAGTATGCATTTTTAAAGGAAGGTCAGGGCTGAAATAAAGGATTCGTGACAGGAGCTCTACTGGTTCTACCCACAGATGTCTCACAAAACCTGCTATGGGGTTCAAAGAGAAGAGAGCTCTCACGGTGATGGTGGGAAGATGGTAGCATTCGTGACAAGTAGGACCCCCACAGGGACCCACAGCCCTTCATCCACCTAGTGTCACCTGTTCCAATCAAGGACAAGGAGGAGCAAATAGAGAAATACCAAAATGTACTTGGATTCTCTCCCTTACCTTCTATCAATTGCCTCCACCTTAGGATGTTAACAGCGAAGTTCTCAAGAGGAGGTAACTTTGTCTCAAAAGGACAGTTGTGCCAATCTGCAGACAGTTTTGACTGTCACAATGGGGTAAAGAATAACACTAACAGCTGGTAGGTATGGGACAAAGATGCACAGGACAGACTATAGCAAAGTATCTGTCCCAGACGTCCCCAGCTCTGAGATGAAGACCTTTGCCTTCTCACATAAAGCACCTGCCAAAGTTGTCACTGAAGCTGGAATCCCACCGCTTAAAACATCATTTTGAAAATGACTGCTTTGCATCAAACACTAGGAGTCTGTGGCTCCAAACAAACAAACAAACAAACAAACAAAGCCTCTTCCTGCACCAGTGAGTCTAGGAGAGAAATTGGAAAGCAAGGCTCTCAGGACCCTCTCAAGTCAGGGGTGTGAAGGAGTTATAGATGATATTCACCTGCCAAGAACCTTTTCCCACATTCATTGCAATGTCCTGCCCCAAACTTTCACATCGCCTCTTCACGAAACTGCAAAACCACCCCTCTGCCTGGACCTTGTCACATCCTTCTTCCAGAGAGTGTGACAAAATGGGATGGTCCATGACCACACAGACCCTAGAGCCAGGCTAGGCTTATATGTGCAGCTCAAAAATTCCAATGGAGTCAAGATGGATCTCATGGAACAGGGGTTAGGTGGGGCATAGTCAAGCAGTGACTATTGCAGTCTCCCCCCATGAGACTGCATGAGAAACACAGCCCCTCTCCATAACCCACAACAGCATTTCTGAATCCTACAGCCCCAGGATCAGGGTCCCTGATTCAGATCCCATTTTGGAATATAACAAAGCATGCATTAAGCATTAATTGGAGATACAAAGCCCTTTTGTGCTAGAATAAATTAGATGATACTTTGTCCCAAAGCTTTCTCTTCCTCTTTCTGTTTCACTTGAGCCAATATGGAAATGACCTGGCAACATCCAAGAATCTGAAAATCAGTTAATACAGACTGTGTGGTCCATATTTGAATTAAAAACATGTCATGTGTCATTTCCAATCCCAGTATTTATTGTTTGTGTTCCTCTATCCAGAAAACTCTAGAACATGAGACATCCGCTGCCATATAGCTAGAGAAAACTAATGTATGAGGAATCTCACAAGAGGGTCAGGGTACCATCATCCAGACAAAATTTCCTAGTCGCTTGGATACTTGGCAAGGCAGGAGTTGGTGGATGGGACTTGGTATCACCCTTCCTGTGGACACAGTAGGCCCTGCACTGCCTTTTTTCCAACCTTTTCTCTCCCCTCCCTTCCTGTCACATTGCTGTTCCTTTCAGTGTGACTTCACACAGCTATTAACAACCTGTTCTTCATAACCAAATTTTCCAGACAACTAAATTTAAAATAAAACCTTTGCATTGTCAAGTTCCTTGCTACACCTTTTTCCCTCTCCCTAAAATGCAGTCCATATTGCCTGACTTCAACACAGCACAATAACCACTCTTTTTTTATTATTTTTTATTTGAATTAGAAACAAGATTGATTTACATGACAATCCCAGTTCCCTTCCCCCTCCCGTCCTCCACCCCAACGAAAACCCTACCTATCACATGCCCTTTCTTCTATTCTTCCCCTGACTCAACCTTTCTGCTCCCTCATGACCTCTGCATCCTTCCTCTTCTTCCCTTACCATTCTCCTAGCTCCCTCCTCCCTCTTCCAGTGCTCTCAATTTGCTCAGGAGATGGTGACCCTTTCCCCTTCTCCAGGGGACAATGTTTGTCTCTTTTAGGGTCCTCCTTGTTTCCTAGTTTCTCTGGCAGTGTGTATTGTAGGCTGGTAATCCTTTACACTATGTCTGAAATCCACATATGAGTGAGTACATATCATGTTTGTCTTTTTGTGATTGGGTTATCTCGCTCAGAGAAGCACATTCATACAACAAAGACATCTGTTCAATGATGTTCATAGCAGCATTATTTGTAATAGCCAGTAACTGGAAGCAGCCTAGATGCCCCTCTACAGAAGAATGGATATAGAAAATGTAGTACATTTACACAATGGAGTACTACTCAGAGGAAAAAAAAACAATGGAATCTTGAAATTTGCAGGAAAATGGATGGAACTAGAATAATTACTCTTGATAACCCTGCAGCACAGTAACAATGTCTGCTGGACTCAGACTCCCTGAAGGCTTCTCTAGGTGGACAGAACTCCTCAGACAGCCCTTTCCCCATTGGATTTCTGATTTGAAGAGCACATCCATTTTAGTGCTTTTCTAGTTCTTTCTTTGATATCACAATGGGGGCTGGGGGGGCTGCGGAGCAGAGCTGGAGCAGGCTAGTTCCTTCTAATGTGCTGTGGCCAGTCTCCTCTGCAGCCTCTCAGAGCACAGTAGCTAAAGGCTAATGGATGGAGGGAATCTTTCTTGGGTGGGCAAGCATCTTAGAGCTGGGAGCTGATGCCCACGAGCCAGAGACTCAAGCCTCTGCAATCCTTATGGAAAGCAGGAGAGTATGAGGGTTAGAGGGAGGGTTAGAGGGGTAGTGTGTTTGTGATCAAGAGCAGTGCACCCTGCAAGGGCATGATCAGGTAGTCCCGTCCCGTTACTAATGGCAGAAGCGTATGCTAAGTAAGAGTGAATAAGATCTGGAAAGGGTCTCAATGAATTTTTAAAAATTCACACACATACAAAAACCCTACACACACACATGCACAAATGGTAGATCTTTTTCTTTGCTTTCCTTCTCTTTCTAGATGATTCAAGTTACCGAATAATAGTGTTTTCCAGGAGGTGAAGTCATAATCCATAATCCATGTTTACCTGGTAACACCTAAGTGTTCACCATCATTGTACCTCTTCCTGGCTTGGCCCCCTGGCAAAAGGTAGTTGAAATCAGTGTTTCTTGGTGAGAGATAGATAGATAGATAGATAGATAGATAGATAGATAGATATTTTATATATGTGGTATTATAATTACAATACATAATTATATATAACATGTGTGTGTGTGTGTGTGTGTGTGTGTGTGTGTGTGTGTGTGTGTGTGTACCTCCACTCCTCTAACACAGAACTAAATAACTTCAAAAACAAAGTATTATATATACAGGTGTCTCTACTCTCCACAGTGTCCCCAGATAAGCCTGGGGCTCCCATCAACTTGCCTGAGTCTTGTTCTAAGAGGAAGGCCTCACCTGAAATGTAAGTTGACTGCTGGGAAAATGAGCCTGGAAGTCCACTTCCTAAAAAGTCAGCATTAGAATCCACATGCATCTCTCTCTCTCTCTCTCTCTCTCTCTCTCTCTCTCTCTCTCTCTGTGTGTGTGTGTGTGTGTGTGTGTGTGTGTGTGTGTGTGTGTGTGACACATTCTATACATACACAATGTGCCATGCATTTATTTGACTTCAGAGCCTTATGGGGCAATGAGGAAATTGATTAGGTACCTAGGCATATTCTGCATAGTGATTCAGACAGCAGCATTAGCTTTCAATTATCTGATATGCTTAGTATTATAAACAAACCTTCCCAAACAACAGCTCTATGGTATTCAGGCCCTAAGAAGCACTGGGGAGGAGCTGCCTGGGATCATACTACTCAAGTCACCAACTCTCTTTCCCTTAACAGCTGCTACTGGGGAATTAGATGCCTAGAGAACCAGACCTGAGAGCCAGGGACATGGGGAATGGGATGGGGCAGTGGTTTGAGATGGTGATTCAAGCATTCCAAGACACTAGGACACCAGCCTACATATGCCAAGGTCTATGACAAGCCAGCCCCACATCTGGGACGTGCCTTCAGACACAAAACGAGAGCATCCAGCTCCTAAGGCAAACAGATGGGAGAAAGAGCATGTGTGCAAGCTTCTTGATCAATTCCAAAGCCCATGCCAGGAATAAGGAATGTATGTGTACACACCTGTGCTCTTCAGGTGCTGAGACGCTGTGTCCTAACAGGAAAAGATCAAGGGCACAATCTATCTGCCACCACACTAAGATAAAGACTTAACTCCACAGTGTGAGATTTTTACCTGTAAGTCAACTGTTCCCTTTGGAGTCCAGACTCTTCTGCCTACATCTTCTGCCCTCCCCTCCCCAGCCTATCTGCCTCTCTGTTCCCACTGCTGTCATTTGGGCTGTTATAGGATATTGAACCTAGTTCGCCTATTATCAGCTTGCCAAATAACCACCACCTCCAGCCTCTTCCTGTTTTCATTCTTTTCTTTCATCAGACTATATGGCAGAGGGCTCAAAGCCTCCATGGCTTCCTCTTACAATTACAACAATCCCAAGTATCATGTCATGACATACAAGGCCCTGCATGGGCATGCCAGCAGAGTTCTTCCTCTGGACACATTCCCCTTGTTAGGTTGGCTCCAGCCACACTGGCCTGGCTTCTGTCTCTCCTATGAACCAGGAGTATCCCCAACTGGGCCTTCTACAAGGAACACTTCCCTGCCTCCTTTAACCCTCCAGGTCTCTGCCCAAGTCTCTCATGCTCAGAGAAGTCAGTCCTCTCTGCCCTTGTGCTCACCCCCTCCATCTCTCCTCTAGTTCTCTAACACAAGCTCTGCTTGTGTTCTTTGTGGCCTTAATAGCCATTTATAATAGTCTTATTTGATTATTTTATTACATTTTTGTCATAAAGGCATCTACACTAGGACCATAATGCATGGGAACAGCAATTGGATTTGTCTTGTTTACCACTTAGTTCCAGAATCTCAAATAGGGACAGCTGCCTCAGAGTAAGTACATACCTGGGCAGCCTCCAGCAGGGCACCCTATCGCCATACAAGATGGTCTCCATGATGGTTACCTGAATGGCCTTGATCCCTGATCTCTTGACTACCCCAGAGCTCATATCTGACCCCACACCACTCTGATAATCTCCAAGATAGATGTGGCTTAGAGTATAGGCTGAATGTCTTAGATATGGCAAAGCATCCAGGTAATCAATATGGAACTAGAAGCCAGAAGTAGATGCTCTGAAGCCTCAAAAGCCCCATATGCACAGCTCACTCTCAAGGCCATGTCTGATGGTCAGTATTAAGAATAGGTACATAAAGGGACTGCTGTATATCAATCAACAAAGAGATGGCCCTTGGCCCCTGAGTCTATGCATTCCATTGTCCCCTCTACGTGACTATGGCTGCTACCAGATCGTGAGTTTTCCAAGGACAGAGACTGGGAGCTTGCATTTCCAATGTTGTACAAGTGCTCAAATAGAGACATCTGAGTGAGTGGATGGAAAAGTTAATGAGTCCCAAAGAGACTCAACAGAACTTAAACGTTTAGCTGTCTAGCTGCCCTGTGGATCTTCTCCCTTGCCTTCAACCGTCTACCTCCCCAGAGTAACTCCTCCTCGTCTTCCTCCATCTTCCTCTCTGTCTTCCCCCCACCCATGCTTTTCCATCAGTATAAAAACACAACCCATCTAAAAATGAAATCTTCTTGATCCCCTACCCTGCTCCAGCTCCCAATTCATGCCTATACTCCTCATTGTGGACAAGATTTTTCAAGAGATTCAATCCATACTCACGGACCCTACTTCCTCACTGCCCTTTCATGTTTCATCTTAGTTTGTCTCTGTCTACTCTATAGAAATCACATCAAAAAGGCCGCCAGCATTTCTCATGAGTGATGACACCAACACTTTTCACCATTGTCTGGCTACCCAGTCTCTTCATAGCATGTCACCTAGTTGACTACTCTCTTTTTCTGGAAACAAACTATTTCTGGTATCCTTAGCTACACAATCTCCTGGGTTGCTGTCTAGTCTTGGACATCCCTTCTTAGCCTCCTTTGTTGATCCATAATGTCAGTATGTGCTGGGTCTAACCCTGAGTATCCCCTTTTCACCTATTCATGGCCAAGATGATCTCAGCCAGGTGTTTGCCTGTAAGTTCCATCTACATGATGCCACTGCCTCAATGACTGCCTCTAGCCAGACTTCCAATAGCAGTCCTTGCTCTCCACTCCTGAACTTTCTCTATCTCCATAAGTTGCATCAGCCTCATTCAGTTGTACAATCAGAACTCCACCACCCCTCCCCTCTCACTATCTAAGCTGCCAGAGAATCCACCTCAAGAGAATACACCATTGTCTCTCACAACTACCATTCCCTCCAAAACATGGCCACGGCTTCCACTCAGCCTGAGTAAATCTGTCTTCCACACAGAAGCCTGCATGAGCATTTTGAAACTCATGATAAATTTGAACATAAACAAACAGGTACACAAACCTCCAGTGATTTTATTTTCTGCACTTGGCAGTTGTGATAAAATTCAGACTTCATGAAGGCCAACAATGTGCTATGTGGTGTAACTCAACCCCGGCTCAAACAAAGCTTCCACCTAGTTCACGTGCCTTTTTCCTCAGTAATGTCTGTCTTTTTTCCAGGACTCCAAGCTTCCTCCCTCCAGCAGGACCTTTGCATTTGCTATTTCCTTTAGCTAAGATACCATTAAAGAGTCTCCTAAAACGTCACTGCCACTGTGGCCTTTCCTAACCAGTCTAGCCATAATCGCTTTCGATAACATACTAGATGAATAGTCATCAAGCCAGGGTGGCTGTGTCTCCCTGAGGACCTATGGCAATGCGTAGTGACATTTTTGCCTTTACCGGGGAGGTGGCACTAGAAAAGAGTTTTCCAACCCCAAATGTCAATAGCAGCAAGGCTAGACCATGTTGCTCTAGATTATTTCCTTGTCCCAGTGGTCATAATCCCTCACTTGTGAGATTTCTTGTGTATAGTGCCTCTCTTGTGGTGGAATGCAAGCTCCAGGAGAGCAGGCAAAATGTCAGTCTTGTTCATTATCAAACCTACAGTAGCCCTGGGGTGTGTAACAGATAATATACAGTAATAAATGATTGCTACTCCTCAGAACATGACCCTACATCAAATCATGTAAAGGCTGCAACTACCAAGGTCTTCATGGGAACCAGAATCTTTTACAGCTATCTGAAGAGACTATGACATAGAAAAAAAACTATGTCTATTCATTGGGATCAGAGCCTGGAATTCATGTGGCCATGGGAAATGAACTCGTAGCATGCAGATGAGAGTCAACTGTGTTATTAAACTCTGGACCCTGCTAGACATCTTAGCTTTGAACCAGGACAGAAAAGGAATGGAAAGAGCAAGACATTAACTTTTTCTTCTTCAGTGGGCCCTGGAGGAGAATGCCAGAATGAGAGGATGAGTCCCATTCTTTCCCAAGCAGCTGGTTGGTAAGAGATGTGACAATATGATCTCTGAGCCTAAGATCAGCTGGCCTCGGGGGTTGAGAGCACTGGCTTTCGAGCAGTCAATTTCCTTAGAAAAATATGAAATGGCCAGGCAACCCTTTACTGAATTATAAAGCACTTATCACTTCTTTAATAACTACCCGCATGGAGGACTTAATTCACTCAATATGGAAGTTATAAAGGCGAATTGGTAAGTGAGCATTAGGCTCAAGTGCATTGCATAAAGACTTACGAGGGCAATATTTCCCCCCATTAAAGGGTAGATTTTCTCGCTGCAACTGTGTCTCAGAGTTAATGTGGAGTAGTCACTCTAGAGCTCAAGGCATTTGCATAGTTAAAGGGTAATTCCAGGTCACTGAGAGGAAGGGGGACCTTGACTTTGCAAGAATAATTATAGCAGAACCTGAAAGTGTCAGAGTGATTAGTCAAGGTAGCCATCAGAAAGACACGATGCCATTCACGGTTCTTGGCTCCCTGCTCTGCACACATGAGGCTGAAGTGCGAACAGGCCAAAGAGAAGAAAAGTTGTAAAGGTGGAACCAAGAGTGGGATGGACTGGGATAGAAGAGGGATACTCAGGACCTGCGAGAGGAAGGCAGGCCCAGAAGCTACCTCCTTTAAGAGACACTAATTTTCATTCAGAATCTAGAGGGGAGGAAGTAACATTAGCTTTTATAGTCTATCAGAGAAGAAGTTCTGGAATTTCTGAAGGTTCCAAAGCACTCCGTGTAGGGGACTGCTAAGATGGGTTTCATTCCTCATCAAGTGAAGGAAATGCTCTTTGACCTTTTCCCTCCCCAGCTCTAGCATCATAACCACTTTCCTCCAGCCATAAGCCATTTGTTCTTTTCCCAGTATGTTCACTCTTTTGGAAACGGACTCTCTATTCACATGACTTCAATTACTACCTAATTAGAGATTAATTCCACTTCTGAATCTACACACATCATGCTTAACCTGTTCTGTAGTTCTTGCTATCACAATATGCATTTCCCCTCCACTCCAAAAAGCAAATATGAACAAAAAAGCCTGTTCTTAACCTTCTGAAGTCTCCCAAATACTTTTGTGTCCTCTGATGTACACGATACAGCAGGAAATGTGAGTAGACCAAGCATATACACAATACCAGTAAGTTAGCAAGACTGCTGTGTTTAAGAATCTATAAATCCATGGTAGAAGTTATGATCAGCTAGTGATGTCTGCTATGGTCACAATATATGGAGGAACAATGAGAGCAGCATCATTAAGTCTTGTCTATCCTTGAGGCTCTCTGACATCTTTTCTCCCAGACTCAGGGCCTATCAGACTCTCCTTCCTTGCATTTCTGGTCTATTTTGTCTTTGTGTCTAAGAGACTCTTATGCTCACAAGTAGATAGTGATATTTTAGCAAACCCTTAAATTTCCAGTCTTCATGTTCTAACCTGCTCTAGGCTCCACTTTCTGAAAATTGCATTGCACATGTTCCTGGCAGCATCAAGACCTCCCTGATATCAAACAAATAGTCCTCACTAAACCAGAATTTCTATTAAGAAGCTTTAAACCTGTTGGGAAAACTATAATGGAGGAAGAGCAGGTAGATAAAGAGCTGTAGAGCCTTGAAGGGTAGTGACAACTTTTCCAGTTCCCTGTGTACCACCTCACTACTGAGGAGATCCCCGCAGTGCCAATCCAGAGTGAAGCTGAGAGAAGGTGGGTTGCTAATGGGACCTGTGTGACAGCTTCTGTGACTCTTATTCCATTCCTTCCTATATCTTCTCATCCTTCCATCACATAAGAATCAAGCCACTTGGGGAGGTGTGATCATGTCAGCAGAGACATCAGAATGCCCGAAGCCTATTCCTGCCTGGACTTTTTGATGACAGACTTTGAAGGTCCCTGGTGGAGGGCCTCACTGTCCCTGGGGAGGAGTTGGGGGATGGGTTGGAGGGGTTGGTGGGGAACATGGGATGATGGGAGGGCGAGGGAATGGGGAGGATGGATATGTAAATATGAGTGGTAATTAAAGAATTTAAATAAAACATTTTTTTAAAAAAAGAAGTTTGGTACAGTGAAAAATTGATGGCCTTTGGTGTCATCAGTAGACTTGATATCCCCACTTGACACTAATTAACCATGTTATCTCCTGTGGCCTCAGTGTCCCCTTCTGTATAATAGGAATAGTGGTGACAAGTCATGTAGGCATTATAAAGCTGAATTTAAGTAGTCCTGGCAGGAGTCTCAGCATGTCACCTAAAATATGCTAGAGCTCAAAGAACATTTTTTTTCTCTTCCAGAAAGAAAACTGGTCCATGGATTCTGTAAGAATTGAAGTCAGGGATCGGGGCCACGGGGAGAATGTCTGTGTTTGTTATTTGTGGCCACTGTACCAATACCAACAGAAGCAACTGAAAAGAGGAAGGGCTTGTTATGTACCTCAGTTTCAGAGGTTCAGTCCATTAAGCCTGGGTCTGTACACTTGAGCAAAACATCATTGTCATGGTAGCTTGTGGCAGAAAGGTTTCTTCATGGTAAACCAGAAGCAGGGAAAGGATGCTGATACTCACCTGGCCTCACTTGTTTCCCCCTTGCATTCCATCTAGGCACATAGCCCATGTGTGATACCATCTACATTCAGAGCAGGTCTTCCTTCTCAGTTAAACTTCTATGGAAAGAGGTGTGCCTCCCCAGTCTCCTAGGTGATTCTAAATTCATTTAAGTTGACAGTAAAGATTAACCACCATGGTGAGTGACTCTGTGTGTGTCTGCAGTGGCTGAGGCTGTGATATTAATGCCATGGCACCCCCTTGTCCACTTCTACCAACCTTCATTCCTCTCCTGTAAACCAGCCTCCACTTTACACATTAGCCAAACAAGTACCTGCCTCCCAGATTTGGCTTATGTTTGGTCCCTCTGGGCTATGCTCCTGATCCTGCCAGCCCTTGGGTTCTCAGGGAATCTCTGCATAGCCACACATCTTCTGGGATTCTGATATGTGCATCTTCCCCTCTCCACTAAGCTTTTATCAAACCACCCATCACCACCCAGATGTAGTCACTCAGTGATCCCAGCCTCACCCTCCAATTACTGGGGAATTATTTCTGTGCCGCTGCTGATGTGCGTATGTGATCCTGTCACCTGTGAGTCTCAGCATTATTTGCCTGGCTTCCCTCGTGAGAACAAAAATTCCCTGACAACAAAGACGGATGCATTCTATTTATTTTGTTTGCCCTCTTGTCTCCTGCACTTCTGTGCTCAGCTCAGCTCAGCAAGTGTTCAGACCACACAGGGAATCCCAGCCTGGAACTCAGAGGAAGTGAGCTCCATCCTGAGGCAGAGAAGAGCTGTCCAAGGTCTGGGAATGGACTAAAGTTCAATGTGAAGGGACAGAAAAACACAAAATAGAGGACAGAGAAAAACGTGCTCACGGACATACACATTTCTTGAGTCTTTGTCCTTCAAAACTCATCTCAGATGGCCCTACCTTATAACTTTTCTCAGGACTCCCTTTCTAGGTCACAAAGCCCCCTGTCATAGAGACAGTGGTGATATTTAAGATAGGCATTATCTGGAGAAGGCAGTAGTGGAGACAGATAAATGAATAAGCTCAAAGTGTAATGGCACATAGGTATAAAAAAGACATAATGAAATCTATTACTGTGCATATATGTTACTTTAAAAAATTAAAAAAAAAAAAAACTGTTTCAGGACTGGCAAGACTGCAGTAAAGATGCTTGCCCTCCAAGCCTGATGACCTAAGTTCAATCCCCAGGACCCACTTGACAGAAGGAAAGAGCAGACTCATGCAAGTTGTCCTCTGATCTCCACACATGTGTCATGGCACACATGTACATAAGTGGGCACATACAATAAATAAGTAAATAAATAAATGGAATTTCTAGATGCTTACAAGTTATTTTAGGATCTGGGGATTTGGCTCTGTGTGTAAAACACTTGCCACACAACCATGAAGCATGAGAACCTGAGTTCAGATCCATGGAACCCTCATAAAAATCGGGCAACTCTGTAACCCCAATACTTCAGGAAGGGGCGGGGCAGAGACAGGCTCATTCAAGGAGCTCATTGACCAACTTGTCTGTCTAGATGAATTGATGAGATCTAGGTTCAATAAGAGGTTTTGCTTCAAAGAATGGGTGGAGCATGAGGTCGAGAATGAATCCTAGGGTTGACCTCCTATCTCCACATCTTCATGCATATACATGCAAACCCACCCACATACACACACATGTACCTCCCACAGGAACAGATACCACACACACACACACAGGCTTTAAGAAATAGCTGAATCTCTGGTAGAGTGCTAACACACAGTAAAAACAGACTCTGCCTTTTGGATCAGAGTCCCCAGGGTTTCCTCCTAAGCTTTGTTCCTAGATCAAGGGACAGAGTGTGGGTGGGGTGGGGAGGCAGCAGGGAGGAGCCATGACTGAAGTTTGGAGTACAGTCAGCTGCAGCAGTTTACCCACTGCTGGGAAGGTAGTCTGATGTTTAAACAACGTCACAGCCTTAACTGGTGTGCCAGCGAATGCCAATTCTACACAGATCAACAATGTCTCATAGGACATCACAATGTCCTCTTGAACTTGTTAATAAGCCCATCACCCCTGTGCAACTTCAAATGCTTAGAGCCCCTAGGGACTCCGTCTTTTAGTTCAGTGTCTCCCGTGTCAAGCAGGGCTCCTGACTCAAAGTCTTTGCTAAATGTGGCACGGATGCTGCTCTATCTCTCATCCCTGAGCTGCCAGCTTCACCCTTGGATCCTTAAAGGAATCATTCAAATTGGCCAAGGGGGGTGGAGGCACCCCTTGGGAGTCCACAGCAGGACAGGAAAGGTGAAGGCAGTAAGGATGATGAACAGCTGTGAACCGGAGCTCGCTGGAGCAGCAGAAGCCCTGGAGGCTGAGCTGGCCCTCTGCTCACAGAACAGAAACCTCAAAGTCAAGGTGATGGCACTTCCTGTAACTCCAGCTTCTGGGAAACTTGGGAAAGCCAGCGTTGGCCTCTACCCTTGAAAGTACTCCCCACCCTGAGACATACCACAGTGAGGTCATGAGAAGGGTCTAGAGGAGAGGCAAAGCAGACATGCACAACTGGCTTCTAAAATGAAGTTCAGGCCCCTCATACACGGCAATGCCCAACCTCCCAGTACATGAAAGGAAAACCTATAGTTTAGGGGGTTTCAGGTTCAGACCACACCATCTCTGGGAAGTTCAGGTCTCACTACAAACAGCTCTCCTGCCCTACTAAGTGTCTGAAGGAAGAAGCACAAAGGCTGGCTGGCTAAGGGAGTGGAAGCACATCCCATGAGCCTCTGCTCACTGAGCTTATCCACAGTCAGTGCTCTGACCATGAAGTCCTTCCAGGTCAGATTCCTTCCCTTGGTCCCCTTCTGCCTGGCCCAGCTAGCATCTTATGGCATCTTTACTGTTTCACCTCCAAAGCCTGGGAAGGGCTGCTTGAGCCAGGATGACTTCAGCAGCAGTACTGAGAACTCTACTCATCCCTTAGAGAGCACCAACTGTGTGTCAACTGTAATCTGTCCATTTAAAAGGCCAACTGTGTGTCAGCTGTGTCATCCTAGTGTCTGTCTGGTACCCCAGGAGGGATTTCTCTTAGTTTTACCCACAAGTCAGAGCACTCCTTCCATGCTCTTTTAACACCTCACTGGTATGAAGGGGTGCCTAACTGCCACTGCTGTGAGAAGCTGTCTAGCCCAATTCTTAGCTTCTCAGCCAGGGCCTTCACAACTCAGTTAGCACATAGTATCCTTTTCCTATTAAATGGACATAAGTCCAGTATATATGTCCTCACCTCCAACTGGTTAATGGCTAACAGACCGGCCGTTGGAATCACACATTATTAATTTTGAATTTAACAGCATCACAGCCCAGATTCACCATACACTGGCTCCTGTAGTTAGCTAGGCCAGCTCTGATCAGACCCACACCTCAATACCCTGACTGGTTGTAGTTATCACATTGGCATGAGAAATGTGGTTGCCCAAGGGATATGCCCAACAGCTGAGTCCACTGTGCCTGTCTCTCTCCTCTTCCTTACCAGCAGGCCTGGGGATGCAAAATGCCTAGAAGCTATACTTGCAGCTATGGAGACAGCTACTATCCATGGGTCCCCAAGGCCCAGTTTCTGGTATATGAGAGCACACGGAGGCTGGGGAAGTCACCCTATTACATGCAACTCAATATTCAGAAGTCTACCCTAGCACAGGACTTGTTGGATTCCCTGAAGATAGATAATGTACACATGCATACACAGAGAGAGAAAGAGAAAGAGAAAGAGAGAGAGACAGAGAGAGAGAGAGAAAATAACCTTTCCCCTTGTGGAGAGACTTCGGCAGCAACCTGTTGGTTCTTAGGCACCCTTAAATGCCAAGACAGTAAACAAATAGACCTTAAAGAGTACAGTCCTCATTCATCCCTTGTAGAACCAAGGGTGGCTTTCACCATCCTTCTCAGAATATGAGAGGTCGGATATGATCATCACTGGGCTCAAACTTGTGAGAGATTAGCCATGACCACTGGAGATATCTTGGATGTCCCAACAATTCAAGACACCAGGCCAGGGGCACCACCATGTCAAGTTTTACCTTAATGGGAACAGCCAATATGCTACCCATGCCCAGTCCTTTAGGCCTGTCCCCAGAGGCTTTTGTTTTTAGGCTCCTGGGATAAACACTGGCATACAGCATACAAAACTCGTAAAAGCAGCTTTGTGGCACAAATGGGACGTCGCATTAAAATCACTCTCTACCCTGGCCCACTTCCTCTGTAAAAGCTAGCACACTTCTGAGAGGATTCCTGAAATGAGCAAAGCAATGCTTGCGTTTTCATGGGACAAGAGTCAGGATTCCACAGACCACATTTCCAAGCACTCCTTAATGGTTTTCCCAGGTGTCCCCAAGCAGCCAGTACCTTCCTCCTGGCCTCTGGTTCTTGCCACCCAGGTGCTCTACGATGACTGTGACCTCAACAAGGAGGCAGGACAGACTTTCTTCCCCACCAGTATGTAACTGGGAGGCCTTGTTCAATGTCTCCCAGCCTCACCTGCCATTGACATCTCTCTTCATTGAGTCTCCCAGACTTTCCCTGCAGTCATTTCTCTCCAACTTCTGGAGAAACGGCGTCTCTCTCAGCTGGGGAACTTGAAGAGACTGCAATCAGAGTTGGCAGCCCAGACAGGGTGCCCGTTATCTAAAGAAGGAGTCTAAAGAGTGAGTCACTATTTCTTCATACCCAACCAGTGCTCAGCTGTCCCCTCTAGACAGTTGTTTGTGGGAGTGACAAGGCATGCTTGTTTATCTTCAGAGTTCAACCAATGAGGTGTTATGGGATATTTAATCATACTCCTAGACTGTATTGATTAAGTTAACTTTGAACCAGGGGTCAGAGCCAGAGAGTCTAGAATTAGCCATAGAAAAATCAGGAATATGGATAGGCAAGGCAGACAGGAAGGAGAAGGGATGAACTTGGAATTCACATGCTCTCTGATCTGGGGCATTTGGAGAGAAGAGGCTCTGGCTGGGTCTCCAGTGAGAAAGGGAAGGTCAGCTGGTTGTTTTTCCTCTGTTTCTTTGATCTATAAAGTTTTCACCCCAATATCTGACTCTCAAGTTTTTATTGATGATAGAACAGTTTATCGAACACAACACTGTGGCCTAATGCTGCCTAAGAATTCTTCAAAGGCCACCTCACACCCTCTGTTTCAGCCAGCTTTCTCACAACAGCCTTTGCAACTGTGTACAGAGTTTTCCTCGAGAGGATGTTGCTGAGAGGGGCATCCATACTCAGGTCTCCAAGGGACTAAGCATTGCCCAGGTGTCTGGTGTTGACCTAAAAGTGAAGTCCAAAACTACCAAGGTCTAATCCCACAAAGGCAAAAAGGAAATCTACCATTGACTATGTAACAAGCTTGCAAATGGCTATCAGGAATGTCTGAGCAGCCAGGGGCTCTATAGTTAACACCATGAGGACTTCTTAGCATAGACACTATATGGACCTCACTGATGGCCCTCTGGGCCTCCTATTTTTTGATGTTAGGTGACTTACAATAACCAGGATCTGCATCTATTGACCTGAAGGGTCCCTATGGGGGACCGAGGACAAACATCCCAGACACTTTCCCATAGCTTCATTTCATGGGACACCCCTAAAGCCCTGGCTGCTCACCTCTCCATACAGCTGCTGGTGAAGAAACAGCAAAGAGTGTTGCTACCTGCTGGGTATACTATCAGGGCTTCAGCACATTCAACAGACCAGGCACAAGCCCAGCAAGGCCCTCTGATGTACAATACATTTGATAGTTATTTCATAACCATCTACATTATGGGATTGGCTGTCACAGTACCACATCATAATGCTCATGCTCAATGTTTCTGTGCTGACCTCACACCACAACCATGCCTAAGTCATCATTCTCACTGGATCTCATCACCTAGGGAACCAAACTATACCTCATCAATACAAGAGAGGTGAACACAGTACACTATACGATTGCAATTGTTCTAGTTTATTATTAGTTACTGTTAATCTCTTATTGTATCACCTTCATCAATAGAACTGTGTAAAACTAGGAAAAAAAACAGAGAATCTGGAGAATTTGGTACTGTCGTGGTTTCAGATAAGTCACAAATTAAATCTCCTGGATAAGCAGAGACTCCCAAACTTGTCACAGTGACATGATGCTCAGCTATCAATTTTGAATTCTAAGAAGCTGCCTGGCACTCCCAGTGCTTAATGGGGAAGGTGGGCATGCAAAACCTGGTGGCTCTGATACATGTTTTCATGGCGGTAGGGGATGGATGTGAACGTGCATCGCCTGTGTTCAGAGGCCAGTGGTCAGCCTTATTTGTTTCCCTCAATCATGCTCCACCTTGTTTGTTGAAGTAGGATCTCTCACGTTTATCCAGAATGCTTGGTGGCAAAGCTGACTGTCCAGAAAACTACAGAGATTCCTCTGTCTCCTCCTATCTAGCACTGGAATTCCAGGTGCATGCTACTACACTCAGCTTTTTTTAGTGTGGGTTTGGGGGATCAAACTTAGGTCCTCATGCTTGCATGACAGGCACTTTACCTACTAAGCCATCTTCTCAGTCCCCAGTTCACATGTTATATTACTGACTGATATCACAGCTGAGCCACGAGCCTTTTCTGTCCTCTTGGGGAAACGGAGAGCATGATACCAGGAGGCAATCTGATGGTGAGCGAGTGGCATGCTAGAGTTGCTGAAAAACCAGCATAGCCCAGAGATAGCAACTACAAGGAGCCCACCCGCTAAAGCAACAAAAGAAGGGCCACCTACCAGGAATCAGAAACAACATGGGCCACAACTAAGACATACAGAAATTACTACTCAGATACAAGATGACACCCAGAGCAAGGCCACTGGGCTTCTCCCTTCCTCCTTCCCATAATTCTCCATCAGCGCTTTACACTGAACAGACCCTGCCAGTGGCAAAGAAGCCTGGGAGATGTAGTTTCTAGGAGTCAGACTTTGAGTAGCGGTACTGGATCTAAGGGCTCACAGACAAATCACAGGTTCACTGGGGGGTTCCGGCAGAAGCTTCTGAGCACGTCTTTCATCTCTTTCCCTGTATCTAAAACTGTCTTATCCTAGAGCAAAGCTCAGCACTTCAGGCACTATCCCCTCAGAACCCTAGAAGGCTTCCAAACAGGTGCTTCTACCTGCAAATACCCTCCCTGTGGTGCCCCCCCTTAAGGCAAGGTACCAATATTTAGGGTACATTGCTTCAAGAAACAAAAAGAACTAAAGGGAGCCATGCTGAGGAATAGGTTCCTCCTAGTCTAGAAAGGCCCAGGGTGAGGCAGACCACCTAACTGGACCAGCAGCCTAGGAGCTCCGGGAGGGAAGAGTCACAGAAGAAGTTGATTCCAAAGCAGCATCCTGACGATGAGAGAAACTGGGATAAAATGAAACTCCACACCATCCCAGCCTCCAATTTAAAAATAAAAACCATGAAAGGGCTGCAACAGTGTGTTCTGATCTCAAGCAGTTCTTAAAGTCCTTTCTTGATTTTCACTGTGTGACTAGGAACTGACCAGACAGACTAGCCAGAGGAAGTTCCTCTGGGCAGTGCCACTGAAGAACCCACCCCCACCCCAGCCGCCAGCTCCACCTGGGGAAAACTAAGTCACTTAGAAATTCTTCGGAGTTCGCTTATATGGAAGCCCCAAGCAAGGTTGAAGCCTGCTCTCACAAAGCTGCAGAAGGAAGCTCTTTTTTTAATGATTTGTTTACTGTTATCTTATATGCATTGGTATTTTGCCAACATGCATGTCTGTGTGAGGGTGTCAGAGCCCCTGGAACTGGAATTACAGGCAGTTGCGAGCTGTCACGTGGGTGCTGAGAACTGAACCCAGGCCCTCTGGAAAAACAGTCAGTACTCTTAACTGCTGAGCCATCTCTCCAGCCCCATTCCATCACCACGCTCTTATAACACACCCATTTATACAAGGCTCATGATGGAAGGACCTGAGTTACTACCACACAGCTACTACCATACAGCTACCACCACACTTATGGCCTTTGATGACACTAGAGCTGTGGCCATCTCTGATGAAGGGCAGCTTTGAGACAGACACTTACCAATGAGAGAAGGAGGCTGGCTGTTCTGCCCCAGCTAGCAGGAGCCCCAACGCAGATTTTGAAGGATTTGTTATTGTTGTTCTAGTTTTTATATTATACTCACTTATAAAACTTTTTTTTTTTGGTTTTTCAAGACAGGGTTTCTCTGTGTAGCTTTGGAGCCTATCCTGGGCACTTGCTCTGCAGACCAGGCTGGCCTCGAACTCACAGAGATCCACCTGCCTCTGCCTCCCAAGTGCTGGGATTAAAAGCGTGAGCCACCAATGCCTGGCATAAAAAAAATCATAATTTGAGAAATTATTTTGCCTGCATGTATATCTGTGCATCACATGCATGCCAGATGCCTGTACATACCTGGTGCCGGCTAGGGCCAGAAGAGGGGGTTGGAGTGCCTGAAACTGGAGTTACAGACAATTGTGAACTACCCTGAAGACACTGGAAATCAAACACAGGTCCTCTGGATGAGCAGTCTGTGCCCTTACCCAATGAGCCACATCTCATCTCCAGCCCCACTGTCTTTAAAAACTATTTTAGCTCAGTATTTTTCTTTTATTATTGCAACAACTTTCATCCAATGGAAATTCGCTTTTCTGATGTTTAAAATTTAGTGGCATTTAAATACATTCACAATGTCATTCAGACACTACTCTTTAGTTTTGAATCAGTTTTAAGATTCATATCCACTAAGTGTTCAGTCCCCTCTCTTTTCTACCCTGGAACTAATAGAATTAACTGTCCTGTGTATTTCACACGAGTGGAATCTGTGCACCTGGTATATGTCACTGAATAGGACTTTTTGCGGTTCATCCACCTTGCAGCATGAATCAGAATTTTATTCCCTTTCACAGCTGAACAATATTCCATTATAAAAATGTACCATATTTACCCATTCATTAGACAATGAACATTTGGGTTTTCCCATCTTTTGATTATTATTTAAAATAATGTTGTTATAAACATTCCATTTGAGCTGTGGTTTGAATACATATCTTTAATTATTTGGTGTACGCACCTAGGAGTCATGCTTATATTCAAACAAAGGCTTGACAGAGCATATAACCTATACATAAACAGCAAAAGTGGAGGTGAGGATAGAAGCAAAGTAGACCATTAAAGTGAAACAAAAGAAGACATAACCACCACAGTACATAATGAGTTAGTCCCTACCATCAAGCACCAAGAATACACTTGTATGTTTCCTGGCAGCTAAAGTGAAACGAGAAACAAATTGAGTTACACAAAGTCATTGGTAGAAATAAATATTTTTCTGTCACTAACTCCAGAAGGGCATCTAAGTAACGTGGATCCCTATAAGAAGATTGTGTGTGACATTGTGGAAAATGTGTTTTTTCTATTTCTGCGAGAGAAAGAAACGTGCTCCAAATGAGTGGTTTTGCTCTTTTTTCTTAATCAACTCTATATGGATCATGAACACACTTAAACTGTAATTCAATAAAGTCAATTCTGTAGAATAAAGCTAAGAAAATACAGCCTGGATCCATTGCTTTCTAAATACCCAAAATAACACATGAATCAAAAGTGAAGAATCCCAAAGAAACAGCCATGTAGCACCCACCAAAGGTCTCAGACAGCTCCTATCTTCCCAGGTCCCTGAATGCTTGGGCCCTGGCCCCTTTGACAGGTATAAACACTTCACGCACTGATTGAGAGCCTTCGGTTTAGACAAGAGACAGGTAAAAGGTCACCCTCTTATCATTGTGGGTGGTGGCACAACAGCCACCTCTCTACCAATGAGCCTCATCGCCACCTGTCCTGTCACACTGGAACCTATGCCTGGCTGCCTCCCACCTTCCTTCTCTCAGCATTTCCCACCTCCCATGCTGGTGCCACTTTCACAGAAGTTATTTTGGTTGCTGTTCCAGACCCATGCTGCCTGCTCTATACTGTACCCCACCTCCACAGCTGTCTTGGGCTGAGCAGGACAACACCAGCAAACCTCCAGAGGCTTCTGTTGCAAGCCAATCTGAGGAGGAAAGTCAACAGGGTGAGACTCAACCCTAACCTCAGCCTATGCTAAACCAGAGACGCCTTGAGCACCCATGAGAAAGCAGGCAAGACAATGGCAGACCCCTGTCCAGGGCACCTGACATCACAACAGTGCTACTTGGTTCTTTCCCTCTAAGTTTGGACCATAGTAAAAATATCTCTGTTTCCAACACAGATCCTCACAGCTGTCTTTCCATTCTGGACCCTTCCCATTCTCAGGATACCGTAAAGAACAAGGAGACATTTATTACCAGCCAGTTATCTGGGGTCTTATGGTACTTCACAACATGTTCACACAGGCCTCTGACATTAGCATTTTACCTATGAGGACCTTCGGCTTCTCAGGTCTGAGTCACTCAAAGCCCTATGGTTCTTTCCTGGCCAGAAAAAAAAACTGCCTCAGCTAGGGCGATCACTTAGTTGGTAGAGTGCTTGACTAATGGGCATGAAGTCCTGGTTTTGAGGCCCAGTATGATGTAGAATGATGTAAACCAGATGTGGCAGCTCACATTTTAATACCAGCACTCAGGGAGCGAAGGCATGGGCCAAGAAATCAAAGGCTTGAGGGTAGCCTGAGCTATGTTGAGATCCTCTCTGAGGGATGGGGAAAGAAAGCAGGCCTATTTTTAAAAATATCCAACCTCTATCACCTCTTATCCTTGAATCGAAATTGAATGAAAAGAGATACAAGGAAAGATTCAAGAAAATGAGGACAAGTGGCCGACACACCTAACAGCCCATTGCCTTCTCTAGGGACAGTAGACTGCAAAGCCCAGATACAAAACTTGGCAACTTAGCAGCACTTGATGTGAGGAGAGCTCTGGGTTCAGAGGCAGGTGTGCAAACAGACTTGCAATAATAATTCCAAATGTAAAATGGTGTGCCAGGCACCAAAGATGCTACGTATTCACTGAATGACTTCAACCATTACTGTCTGACAGAGATGAAAACAAGACCTGGAGGAATCAACATTCATCCCCTAAAGTCATAGGGATTGAAGTGAGGGTATGTGGCTAAGCATCCATGGCCCCTAGAACCTGACATGGGCTCTTAAAGTTGCCATGTGATGTGCCACAAGTTGGTCACCAGAATGAATGTCACGGTTCTGGAGAGTTCTGGAATTGAAGTGTGAGTAGGGTCTTGTTACCTCAAAGAGTTCAAGAGCAAACTCCCTTGCCTCTACCATCTCCTCAGTGTTTCTGCCCATTCTTCCCGTTCATCGACTTGTAGCTCTTCATTCTACTCTCTGTTTGAGCATCCTATGTACATGTCTGAGTCTTCAAATGGTCTTATGAGGACTGGAGTCATAGGGTTGAGACTTGCCCTAGGACTGTACAGCCCCATCTTAACTACTCATAGCTGCAAAGATACCATTTGCAAAGAAATCCACATGAATATGAGCTATAGGACACTACTTGACCACTACAGCCATTGGTCCATACTGCCTCTTTCAGGGGACATGGGTGTTGTGAGGAACTCTGGTCCAGTAAAGATAGAGGAATCAACCAAAATAGAGAGATACAGGAGAAAAACCGTGTCCACAAGTGGGCACTTTCTCTCTTTCCCAGGTGAGAGACACTCCCCCACTATGCCAGTTCTTAGGAGAAAAAAATCTGAGTCTGCCACCTTGACATTATGAGCAGTGGGGTACAGGTCTGCTTTCCACTGGCAAGTCTGCACCTGAAAGGCAGCACCCATGTCCAGTGCCAAGCAAACACAGTGATAACAGAGAGACACTCCACAACAGAGAGGGACAAAGGTAGCATTTGGAAGGATTTCCCACTCGCCTGTCTCCCGTGCATGGCTTCGCCATACCTGAGGATTTAGAAGATCACTCGAAGACCCACAGTAGATTAATCTAGAGCTCCTCTGGGGCAGATGAAACTGTCACTCTGTCAAGGTATCTGGGTTAGCTCTCCTTCTGTCCCACTGCCTGACACCCAAAAAGCAGTGTGTTTGCCGTCTAGCATTACAGCTCGAGAAGTCACTCTGAAATTTGGCAATGGAAGCTCATCAGAGGGAAAACATCCCAATTTGTTCACAGCTTCCCTGACAAATCCAAATTCAAACAGAGTATCACCCTTGGGTGTTGAGAAAAGAGAGCAGCTGGCACCAGGAGTGAACCAACGCGAGATGTCCTGCCCCAGTGCAAGCACAGCCCCAGCAACCTGTTCCCTTTCTGCATCTTCTGCTCCCTATTCAGTCACTCGCTAAGTGCAGGCAACGTGCACATTCATTCCCATACGACACTATCACTGATGCTGCGCCCCCCACCACCAACCATGCTTGCCCATCTGTCATCATCTACAAATCATGTTATTATAAGAAACCTGGGTCTGGTAAGGGCTCCAAAGACTCAGGAGAATGAGACAACCTTGGCAACTTAGAGTCTGAAGTTGGTGTGTTCAGAACGTAAATCCAATGGCCTGCAAGCACATGGAACCACCTGGCTTCAGTTTAAAGGACAGAACCACACTGAGGTCTCTTATGGAGAAACCATTTCTACATGGTATCCCTAGAAACCTCCCAGGGGGAAAGTACCCAGCAATGGTCTCCTGAGGAAGATTGTAGCTGTGGAGTCAAACAGACCTGGACTTCAACAACATCTGCCACATACTAACTTAGGGAGCGTGCCGCACTTACTGGGTCTTTCTATGCTACGGTTCCTTCTCTGTGAAACAGGAGCTGTTCCCAGGCTTAAAGAGACCAGCCCAGAACAGGAACTCAGCAAGTGGGACAGGGAAGAAGAGGATGCACCTGAGTTTTCACCACCATGTGTTAGGAGTAACTCATGCCTCTGGCCCAGGATTGCAGTCTGCGGCAGGGCCTATGGTCCCCTATGAGATATTATCCCATGTACAGGTAGGTGACCATGCTGACTACGCCTCACACACACACCATCTCCCAAGGTGTCCAAAAGCTCAATGATATCACCACCAGTCTCAGAACCTGCATCTGCTGTCCCCCTACAATATCTGCCCCCACACTAGCTCATGTGTGCTCTGGGGCTGTAGAATGCCAGGCCTCCCTAGCCTGCTAATTCCTCATTTTCATCTAAGCCCACCTGTTTGTAATCCAGCCTATACGCCCAGTGAGGCCTTCCGCTTCCCAGTGGGGAAGACCATCTGTACCAAAAAGGGCATGAGATCACCCACCTGGTTCCTCTCAGATTGCAGCCTGCGTGACAGATGCCACAGCAACAGCCCTAGCAACGACAGCAGACAACCTCTTCACCACAGACTGATAGGAGATTTGTAAACAACAGTCAGCCCTGGATGGAAGGAGGGTTGTAGAGGGCCTGGGTACACTATGTGGGATGGCACCTGCTCAGGCACAGATGGAAGTACACTAACTGAGATGGACCACATCACAGAAAAACAGCCAGTGGAAATGGACAGGAGAGGCCTCAAATCCCTCTGACCTACAGCCAATTAAGCTTTCTCTTCTCCAGCCAGCTGCATGGCAGCCATCAATATGCTGATGCTCAGTAACTGACAGTTCCTAATACCTAGAGACAGAGGCCAGGAAGAGGAACTTCAAGCAGCGACTAGAATCCTGTCACTTATGGTGGGGTCTCTGGCCTCCTGGCTTCCCTGATCATTAGCAATGGAGCCAGCCATAAGCCTAGAACACAGACTGCCTGCTTCCCTCCTACTGTGCCAGATTCTGGATGCTGGCATTCTCCCTGAACAAAGCTGCCCAGAACCCAGACCATATCGGCCCAGCTCTGAAGGGCATTTGCAAAGCAGTGTGTCCCAGGGGAAAACTGAAGCTCTTGGAATGGGTGACTCCCCCAGGCTTCTGGGAAAGTTAAGGTGACAAGAGTAGAAGCAGACTGAGATGCTAACCTGTACAAGACACTGGGTTTGGTAACCAGCCCTGGGAAGAAAGTGGTAAGAATGGGTGGTCTATAACATACTCTGCTGCCATCTGAGAGCCAGGCAGCAGGTGCATCGCAGCAGTCTGGGACATGGTCTCTGCAGCTGTGTTCCAGGGAAGCCAAACCCAAGGCCATGCAGCTCTGGCTAGCAAACCTGCCTGCCCATCCGGGAAGACCTTCCTCTACCCAAGCCTTGCTCCTACCAGCCTGGCTAAAAAGGAATTTACTATCCAGAGGGGAGCATGTCAAATGCCTGCAGAGATCCCTGAGTAAATCAGACTACAGTTAAATCTTCGCTTTAAAGGAAGATATATTCAGAAGACCAAAATGCAATAAGAGAAAAGAAATGAAAAGAAAAGAAGATGTATACCAATTGCCAGGATGACAGGAAGGGCCATGACTCCAGGCTACATATGGGGCTGCTACAGGAGCCACTTGAGCAAAGGAACAGTGTTTGGGGCAGCACTCAGGAGAACCCTGGGTCGGGGTCCTGCTGGAGACAAGGAGGAAGGACTCCTTTGTAGAGGAGCAAGGGAGACCTGGCTCCTTCTCCCTAGAAGGGCACCAGGGACTTCAAAGGCCACCAACCTGACAAGGAAATGCCATGGTGTACACACAGAGGAGGAGTCAAATCCAGATTCTGTCACTTATTTGTGTGACATTGGGCAGTCCCTGGAGTCTAGACCAAGAATTTTCGTACCACCCCCAGGCTAGGGTGTTTTTAACCAGTTCTCCTCTGGATACTAAGCAGTGGAAGTCAAAAGTTAGCCCAGCCATTTCATTTTACAAATAAGGAAACTCTCAGACATATGTATATATATTTGAGCCACTAGCAATTGACATTCACTAGCAATTGACTTTCCCCAAGTTAACTACCCTGAGGGTAAGCACTGGGGATATGCTGGGTTTTCATTCTTGCTGGAGAAGATGTGACAACTGGAACCCTAGCTTGTCTTCACTTACTATTTTATATTAAATATTTTCTAATGTCACTAGAATTTTTTAATGAATAAAAACATAAAACATAAGAGACTGAAAACATGTTAGAAAGGCAAAAAGTAAGAATAAACTCCAAAGGCCTGGCACAGGTATGGTGCTGGCTTTTCCAATGAGGTGCTCACCACACTGATGGGAGCATTGAGCCTCAACCCCAGTGAAGGAGGATGGAAAGGTGTGGGAGCATCTTATTCAATGCTCCCCAGGCTGTGACTAGATTACAAGAAACTCAATCTAATGACATAGCTGTAGAGACCAATTAAGCTGAACAATAGAGAAAACTGCAGGGCTGTTTGGTCCCCACAATACGAGATTAATTTATCAATATGGCTTATGTGGTACTAAAGAGATAGCATCCCTCTTGTGAAGGAGAGTTTCTTGCACACCTTATTTACATCTGAATCTCTTCTCTCCAGGAGTGCCAGAGTGTAAACTTTTCACAGCATGGGGGATGTGAAGTTCCCAGGTCTTACGCTAGCCAGCTGAAACAACACAGATCTGAACTCAGAGACTCTGGAATCCAAGAGTCAGTAGAGATCCTGCCTCCCAAATCTGACTGTGACAAAGCTACATGTTCCTTCTGGGCTTGCCTGCCATGAAACCCGTACTCCCAGCCTCACAGAAAGCCTTTAGGTTGGTGCCATTGCTGTCCCCATTTTACAGATCAGGAAACAGAAGTAGAAAGCTGCTACTAGCAAGTCACAGCCAGAGAAATCAAACTAAAGCGGACTCTAGAGGCTGTACACACAAACCTGAAACTGATTTTCAGCGTTACAACTATAATGCTTTTTAAAAATCGTGTCCCCCCACTTTACCTGTCACCTTCAGTCTACAAACACATTCCTGTCCTGTTTGGTATAGACTCTGGGTAGCCATTCTGTGAACCACCATTTGGATAGCTAAGAAAACGAATACACATAGAGCCCAAAGACTTGCCTGAGATGTGTAGGTTGTTCAAGATGAACAGCTGTCAGGTTGAACTGTGTAAAGCTGCCATTACTGCTATCCAAAGGTAGCTGCAGATGGGCTCTTGGGCATAGTTTACTGCTCCTGGAAAAGGTAATTCTAAGCAGTAACCAGAACACCCACATCCAAGGGATGGAGTAGCAGAGGCTATACACAACTTCCTTGAGAGCTCAGTGCCTTTATTGACAGCTGTCTTCATCACTCGCCATTGTTGTAACTGAAGGCCCCAATTGGGTAATTTAGGAAAGCACTGATGTCCCATTGCTCTGGAATCTGGAAAGCCTAAAACCAAGGTGCCAGCATCTTGGAAGTGTCACTTTCTGTATCATCCCATGACAGAAGGCAGAAGGGCAAAAGGAGAAAGTGATAGGAGGGCATAAAAGGACCAACCCCAAGCTTTTATAAGGAACCCACTCCAAAGATAACAAACCCTGGTAACAGTACTAATCACTCATGAGAGCAGATCCTTCATCACCTCTCAAAGGTCCCATCTGTAACACTGCTGCATTAATTTTGCAACCCATGAACTCTGGGGTTCACATTCAAGCCATAGCAATAACAACGGATAATCATATCGAGGACAAGAGAGGCTTCATGGCTCAGGAGACATCCCACCATCAGGTAGCGGCTGAGTGAGACTAACGGGCTGCAGGGAGACACATGGGACTCTTTGAGGCTGCTGGGATACCTCACTGAGTGTCTGCTGAGCTCACATTCAGTGGACACCAGCAGGGTGAAGAGGAGTGGGGAGCAAGGCTGGGAAGAACAGGTGGGGAAGAGATGGAGGCTGGCAGGAGGGCAGGCAGTTGCAGAGAGGAATCACTTGCCTCCCTTAATCCCCCCCCCCCCGCAGCCAGAGCTGCAGGTAGGGAGGGTTGGGGCTCAGCAGATGTCAGCAGCTCCTGTTAGAAAACCCCAGCACATGGGCCCAGGGCCTACAGTGACCTTCCCCATGTTCAACCTAGTAGAACGTCCTTGACCGGCTTGTCAGAGCAAAGCATCATATCGAAGCCACCAGGGAGGGCTCAGGGGCCTGGGTGGCCAAGCATGAGTGCTGGTCACAGCTGTGCCCCCTGCTGCCTCATTGCTCTGTTCTTCCCCAAAGCTCATCTCTACCCACGTGTTATGAGGTTGAAGGAGCAGCTGGCAAGCAAAAGACCACACCAGGGACAGGATGGTAAAAGTCATGGAAATGAGGGCCGATGAACAGCATGTTTCCCAAAGCAGGACCTGGGTACACCCTGGTGCCTTGAAGCAGGACTGAGGTAGACTTGTACAAAAGCAACTATGACAAGGGCAGTGCCACCACCCTAAACCCATACTCTCGGACAGGGGAGCCCATCTTCCCAATAGGCTCATGTGTTTGAACATGAGGCCTTGAGAAATGGATTCTAGTCTAAGGAAGTTGTTAGAAGGAATGGGACAGATGTGTCTTGAAGTTTATATAGTCCATCCTTGCTGCCTGTCCCATCTCTGCTCCTGCTCCTCCAAGGTGAGAAGAGGTAAGGAGTCCTAGCTACATGCTTCCACAGCCACGGGAGCACTCTACTGCTACTCCTTCTTGGCCATGATGGACTGTGAGTTAAAATCAGCCTTCCTCCTTTAAGCTGCTCCTAGTTAGAAAACTGGTCACAGTGGCAAGAAACATGAATACTACAAATTTGTTGGATGATAGGGTAGGATAGGATAGGAAAGGAAGAAAAGATGAGCTACTCTACTGAGTACTACTGAAATGCTGAGCAGAAAGAGGCATTGCATTATCAAAATAGGAGTTAAGACTCAGAGTAGGGACGGAGACAAAAGCAGTGCCTTCAGAGACAGAGAACACCAAAGGAGCATAGGTGAGGGGTCATGGTGTGAAACTGCAAACCAAGTAGGCATAAGCAGGTGACACTCAGCCCCCTACTCTCCAAGTAGACTTAACAGGATACAAAGCTGATCGATAGGCAGTGCGCACACAAGCCAGGAGGCTCACATGGCACCTTGAGGATGGAGATAGCTGTGGTTTGACCCAGCGTGATCAAGGATGCTACTGCGAAGCTGGTGCAGGAACTGCAAAGCATAGTCTTGGACTCTCAACCTGAAGTATGACAGGGTGGGAAGGGCCCTGTGTGAACAGTGGGCCTGAGGATAAGAACCCAAGTGCAGAGCGTGATTCTCGCTGCAAAGCGGGGATGATTCCTGCAACCCCAGAGCCCAACCTAAAAGGAAAGCAGAGGCCAGAAGGGAAGTCGGTCATCAGACTCTGAGACTGGGTACCAAATAGTGAATCTAGAAAATTCTGCTTCCCAGTACAGGATAACACACCCAGTGCACACAGACAAGACTGCTATAGTCCATTCTTTGGGGCGGGGACAAGCTGGGTCCAAGTACCACCCAGCTGAAGGAATAACAGACCTCTGAGCCTCGATTTCCTTATCAGCCCATTGGCATTAATGGTGAAATCATTCTGACAAGTGTAATGGCTCCTGGAGATCATCTCTATACTGTCAGTCCTCAGCATGGCTTGGAGCATGCTAGGACTCCAGTAATCAGAAACCACCACTGACATCACCACGACTGACTTTCAGCCTGCTATCCAGCCTGCTGCCCTGGTCCAGGCACACACAGCACAGTGCCCACCAGAAGTGATGTGGAAAAAGTGAGTCTAGTAAGCCAGGCCTGCTGCTGACCTTGAGGTGCCCCAGTCTCTTTAAAGAGGTAGCTACATAAATTATCCCAACACCGTGGAAGCGGGTACAGCAGCAGAGGTGTGCACAGCCCTCATCGCAGGAGCAAAAATGGAGTGGGGCTCTGGAGGGTGAGCTGGAGAATTACACAAACCCTCTGGGGAACAGGGCATCAACAGCCCAAGGGCTCTGAAAGCTGACTACTTAGACCGCATTTGCTTTTTTATTTTCCCATTATTATCTCTATCTTATTTCCCCCTTAGTAGTTAGGGAGTTCTTTGCATTTAAATGCCAAAGCACCAAAAAGATACAAGAAAGAATGTTTGGTGTAGGGCGGTGGTTAGCTGTCCATGCCCCTGGGCAATGCCAGCAGTGGCCAAAGGAAATGACTCGAGACTGAAGTGGCATCAAGAACCCTGCTAGATCTCTATGTCTGAGCCCACTGCCTTGCCTTTCAACATGAGTCAGGGTTTTGCCTAAGAGACACCATCTTTGTGTACACACACAAAACACAAACAAAAACAAAACTTTGGCCGGGGAAATGACTCCTTTGTAAAATGCTCTCCTCACAAGAGTGAAAGTCTGAGTTTGATCCTCCGGTGCCAACAAAAAAGCCAGGGGGGTGTCTGTAATCCCAGAAGTGGGGGGGTTGGAGACAGCAGGATCTCCAGGGCTTGCCTGGAAGACATAATGGTAAGCTCCAAGTTCGGCACAAGAACCTGTCTCAAACGGTAAGACGAAGATCCAGGGAGACATACATGGACCTCTAGATGCCATGTGCAAACATAGAGCCCATAGTAAATACAGGGCTCAGGCAGAAGGGTCACAACCAAGGGAGTGTCATCAAGGCAGGACCTCGGAGGTGCCTACTGGATAGCGTGGCTTTGTAAGAAAGATCAGGCTACCAGCAGGCTACAAGGAAGCCCCCTGATGCTCAGCAGTGGGGGCTGGGTGTTGATGCAGTACAACAGCCCAGAAGTTGGGCTGTCTGTTGCTCACTCACAACCTCCACTTCTGGGAAAGCCATCTGACTCTCACAGTTTAGGACACAGATTGATCCAGGGCCAAAGGTTATATCCATCTTCAGAAGTCTCTCCTCCGTTGTCTGCCTACCTTGTCCTGACTGCCACACTCCAGAGTACTGAGCCGTCTCGGGCTGGGCTGCACCAGCAGCCGATGCAAACCTTCACTGAATCCCACCTCTACCTTGGACCACACTCGTGTCAGCAGATGGCCATCTTTTCTGTGTCACTATTATCCTGTCTCACCTGGGGAGATCGCCCATCCATGTCACTGAAAGGATCTGGGACATGGAATGTGAGATGCCTCTTCTGTAGAAAGGACAAACACAAAACTTCCCCCACTTGCCTCCCTTCTACAGAGACAACAGCTGCCTCTTTCATTTATTCCAAACCTACCATCAAGCTAGACCCACAAGCCTCCCAGCTGTACAGGCTGGAAATGCCAGCTTCAGTGTGTGGTCCTCACCCTCTCCCTCCCAGCTTCGTTACAACATGCTGCCCTTCCCTACATCCAGTCAACCCTGCTCCTTCTAGCTCTCACCTAACATGCCCTCTTCCCTCCGTCGAAAATACATCTATGCCTCCACAACACTTAAAAAAAAATGTATTTGCAAATGGTATGGTGACACTCACCTAAGGAGCTGAAGCATGAAAGTTGAAAGATTGAGGTCAGGTTAGACTAGAGGGTGAGACCATGTCTCAACAACCCAAACGAAGACCAAACAGACAAAAAGTCACACCACTTCCATATCAACCTCTCAATGAGCTTCCTGTGTGGAACTCCAAGCCCCAGAAGCTCAACATGTAACTTTGCTTGGAAATGGGACCTTTGAAGTGGTCATTAACTAAAATGACATCATTAGGATGGACCCTTACTCTGGATGATTTCCACAAAATCATCTAAAGGAGCACCTGCATACCAGCCAACAAGCCCTCCCTCCCACGTGGCAGCACTGGCACAAACCCTTCCCACTCCCATCCTCTAGCCTCACCTCCTCCTTCCACACCACTAACATTAAAAGCTATGCAGCCATTCACCAGTCTTTCAGGCAGCTAGAAGAAACCAAGTAAGGACCACGAGGCTCACACAGACATCCAGGGGAAAATGCTCTTGGGTCATCTCCAGAAGCTTCTTACCTTCCAAGTGGATGTACTCCTTACCTCTCCCCCTTCTTGCCTGCTTGTTACCAGGACATATTTGCTGCAACCACTTTGCAATGATGGGGGGAAATCATTGACATGGCTCATGACATGGTTGAGCTACTGGACCAACATCAGTCAATCCCACATTGTCCAATTTTCATCTCACACAAAGAAAATAATAATAATAATAATAAGCCCTTACACATTTCAACCATCAGAGTCGGTTTTCAATTACTTGCCACCAAATACAAGCCTGTCTGTACATACAGTGTCACATATTCAACTCTAATTTAACCCTATTGCTTTTCAGATGAGAAACTAAAGTTCAGTGAGATTATAGCCTTACCCAACATCACAGAATCTATCAATGGGGAAAATGCCTGCTTGAATACATGTAAACACACACACACACACACACACACACACACACACACACACACACACACACACACACCAGAATCTGCCTGATATTAAGCTGGTCTCCCCTCCTTTTGTTTCTCTGTATTTTATTATAATGTTATTGAGTGGTTTGGTAAACAGAAAGTCACCCATTTTATTGTAACATTTTCCATGTGACCTAATAGCAGTGTTTAGAAGGGCTATCTTTCTCCACTGAGATGCCTTGGGCACTCTCAAACCAAAGGAGAACACCCTGGTCCATGGCTAACACAAACTGTAACCAGAGCTGTCAAAAAGAACCCCAGAGGGGTCAGCCAATGCCTAGTCAGGGTCAAATACGAAAATAACAGACAATACCCTGGGGGCACTGGCAGCCCTATGTTACTGCCCTAGCTGGTCTCTACACACCAGTGTATGGCATTTTTTCACTCCCACCTCCCATCTGTACGAAATAAAACAATCAATGGTACAAATATTTTATCTAGTTCACCACATGGTTATTCTATTGGAGGTGAATAAATCAATGTAGCCCAGGGAGCATGGAGCAGAATTTCTCATTGAACTGACATCGGGAACATTTGTTCCAGCTTAGAAAATCTAACCACATTTAGAAAGCAGCTGAGGCACAGAACTGGGTAGCATGCACTGGTTCCTCCATCTCTAAGTGTACACTGGATGAGGAGGACAGAGAGAGCCTGGACTGGCAGTGTGCAGTGTGCAGGTGGAATCATGGATTCTGGATACAGACTGCCTGAGTTCCCTTTCTCCTATTGATATTGGCTGTGTGGCTTTGGGTATACAAAACTACAAAATGGGAACAGTGGTAGATACTACATTCAGCTGTCATTTCATTAAATTGACAAAGCCACTGAAAGGAAAATGCCCAGCTCTTAGCACATAGCACCCAGTGTAAAGTGATGCTGCTCTTAGCATTATCCTTTCCACTATTATAGTCATCATCTTCTTCACACTGTAAGCCATTCTTCACCAAGGAGGATCCTCATAGATGATACTGTATTTTCCAAGATAACTCAAAGACTATTGATAGAACCCTGATCCTTCCAAAGTATGTCACCTCTTCAAAGTATGTGTCATTTTGGATTCAGAGAGCATGACCATGGAAGATTGACTAACATAGAAATAACCCTGCTAACCCACTAATAGGCAGCCAGAGCTTGCCTTCTTCATACAGTGGACCAATCAAATTTCACCAGCCTTCCTCCCAAGGTGGTAAACAACTACTTTGAAAATCATGAGTATAGGTAAATAACTATCCTTTTAATTTTCCTGCTTATTATTAATAACTATATGACACCTAGTCTTCTTTGTTGAAAATCAATTTCTGTTATTTTTAAATGTGTGTATTGTGATGGGGATGTCATTCTTACGCTGTGAATATATGTTTCTCTTATTGGTTGATGAATAAATGCTGATTGGCAGGAAGTATAGGTGGGGCTACTAGATTAGGAGAATGCTGGGAAGAGGAAGGCAGAGGGCAATTGCCAGAGAGAGATGCCAGGTAGCCGTTGAAGGATTAACATGCTGGAGCATTACGGGTAAGCCACAGCCTTGTGGCAATACATAGTTAATAGAATTGGGTTCATAATTAAGAGAGAGCTAGCCAACAAGAAGCCTGAGCTATCGGCCAAAGAGTTTATAAGTAATATAAGCCTCAGTGTGTCTATTTGGGACTAAATGCAGGACCAGGTGGAACAGAAACTCTTGTCTTCATATGTGTGTATGTCTGTGTGTGGGTATGTACACAAGAGTGGAAGTCTAGATGAGGGCATCAGATCCCCTGGAGATGGAGAGTTATGAGTGATTGTGAGCTGCCCAATGTGTCACCCAGTCTTCCTTCCACTCTATTCAGCACCAGTACCTTGGTTCTTCATACTACCTGGCAATGGAACTGTACTGAGATGAGCCTGTAGCAAGAGACAGGCAAGAATTGCCTATAGAACAGGCGAGAAGAAGAGTGGAAAGGGAAGAGACATAGAAGCAGAAGGTATGTATAAAAACAGATAAAGGTGAAAAGTGTTTATAGCTAATGTTAATGCAGCTCTCACAAGAGAAGCCTGTTGCCTGAAGGAAGACTAGCTGGTGGGACAGCCAGGGAGAAGGTTGCCAGTAGACATGGCAGAAGGAGCTCCCAGAACATGGCTAAGTCTTTAGCCTCTTGTCAAGCAAACTGACCCTACTGATTCCCCATGGGGACTCACTTCACTAAGAAGGTCTCTAATCAGAAACAATGCACCTTGCTCAAACCATTCCTAGGCTTCATGTTAATCCTCTCCCCCAAACACCAGCAACTCAGTGTCCCAAACAGAAGGCACAGTTCTCTCCACATGGTCTAGGCCTGACGGCTCCTCTTTTCCTTCATGGATTACAGTCCTCAACACATAATCAGCATTGTTTGAACCTATTTATTTATCTATTCATTCATTTATTCATTCATTCATTCATCTATTTCTCTGTTCACCTTGGCCCCACCCACATTAACCTGCCCTGGGGTTTGCAAAGGCCTCCAGCTTTCTTACACTTGTGTGTATACCTCCCTCATCAATCCATGGTGTGCTACAGATTATCCTTAGAATGAAAATTAAAAATACCTGTTTAGCCACGCTTTTAATATCAGCACTTAGGAGGCAAGAGGCAGGTGAATCCCTGTGAGTTTGAGGCCAGCCTGTTCAACAGAGCGAGTGCCAGGACAGCCAGAGCTGTTACACGGAGAAACACTGTGTCGAAAAACAAAACAAAAATATTTTCTTGGATGTATGTAAACACACACACACATACCCTACATACACATATACAACATACATACAATAGTCTTGTCTGATTCATATACTGAACTTATGCAAATTTAGTTCTGTTCACCCAGGAAGAGTGAGAAGGGAAGGTAACTACTTTTTAAATACTGCTGTTACAGCCTTCCCACTCAACCTGGTATAACTGCCCCAGCTACTGTGTGCCTGTCCAAATGGAAACATCTTGCAGTGCTCAACCAGGAATTAAAATGTTTCCAAAGGCCACTTTTTGCCTCGTGAATTAATTCTAGAATCAACTTTACTATGAAACTTAATGGAAAATTGTGTGGTGTGTGTGTGTGTGTGTGTGTGTGTGTGTGTGTAGTGTGTGTGTAGTGTGTGTGTGTGTAGTGTGTGTATAGTGTGTGTGTGTGTGTGTGTGTAGTATGTGTGTGTGTGTAGAGTGTGTGTATAGTGTGTGTGTGTGTGTGTGTGTGTGTGTGTAGTATGTGTGTGTTAGTGTGTGTGTAGTGTGTGTGTAGTGTGTGTGTGTGTGTGTGTGTGTGTGTGTGTGAACATATGAGTGAATTCCTATTTTCCACTTTTCACCACTTTTTTTATTCACAAACTAACAATCAAAAAAAAACTGCTTGAACTTTAAGATTGATGTGCCAACCCTCTGATGACTCCTATGATTAAGCCAACACGTTACAAAGGCTAAGCCATCGTCAAGTGAGCTCAGGGTTTACTGTCAGCTCTCTTAGTTCCTCAAGGTTCCCTACTCTCAGATAAACAGGGACTTTGTACCTCCTCAGTGCCACCCACCACTTCTGCTGTGCACTACCCCTAAAACAGCCTCCCTTTACCTTCCTCCCTATCCAGATCCCACCTAGGCCCCGAGGTTCACAGCTACATTGCCTCTTTCCTCAGTTTCCCAAGCTGCCACCTCACCCCACTGCACACTGCTTCCTGGCAATCTCTTTTCTTGCAAGTGCACTGGTCTCATTAGCCTGGACCTAATCACCCCACCGTTGTATCCTCAGCAGAGTGCAAAGTACCCTACAGATGCACAAATAAGAAGGAAGGTAAGTGTAGTGAACTGGATTGAACTGGATTGACCAGCTGTGAGTTGGGCTAGTTTGACTTGACCTTCATTCAGTAATTATATTCCTTGAACCAAAGTTCTGGGAAACTTGGCAAATCGTTCAGTACTTAGGGATTTAATCTATTGTGGTTTTGTTTGTTTTTTGCTGGTTGGCTGGTTGGTTGGTTGACTGTCTGGCAGGCCATTTTCTCGTTGGGAAGTTGGGAAGCTGTCCTTTAACCACTTCATTTGAAAGGAACTATCTGCTGGCAGGCTAAGTTCCTCCATGAGTGACTTCTGAGAAGTTGATTTTCTATATACTGACCATTGGCAGATGGTGTCCCAGAGCTATGAGAAGATTTATGGAACATCCCAAGAAATGGACCAGGATCCTGCTAAGGACCAGAAAACACTCAACTCCAAGGCCTGCAGAGCCACTTCAGAGCAATCCATGGCAACCCTGCCCTTTGAGAGTTCAGGAAAGTAAAGACCATTAACCCTTACTAAGCCCAGAGTCATGGTCCACTCCCATAGCATCAGGGCAGAGGGTGCCAGGCTGCCTGAGACCCTTGCCCTTCCCCGGCCCAGAACCAAAGTTTGACTAAAGCTCAGTCTTTGCTTTATAAATCTCTGCCTCTTAATGATGGCTTCAAGGCTGAGGGGAAAAAGGACCATTAAACTCACTGAATAAGTTAATGGGGCAGAGAGAATCTATTTCGGAGCCACCCCAGGCTATTTTCCTCTGGAGCTAAAGCCTGAATAAGCAAAAAGAAAAAATTAAAACCATAGAGCACATTGCCAATAAATAACTCCGGGTGTAATCTCTCAGCAGCTAGGGCTTCCTCTGTGGTGATATTATAATGCAGATCTGTCGCAGAGCACCTCCATGTCAGAGCTCTACCTGCAGTTTTGCTGGGGCCCTTCCCTCCCTTGTCTGCAAGGAATGATGCAAAGCTACTGACTCCCCAGGCACCAGCCCCGGCCAGCCACTGTCCAGCCTGCCACTGTCTAGCCAGCCACTGTCCAGCCTGCAGGCTCCTTGGGGATCATGAGGAGAAGATGCCTCCACAAAATTCACTCAGAGAAACTCAAGTTGGCATGTCATCAGACTTATCTCAAGACTGCCCCCCTGCCCCAAGTCTCCTACTGTAGAGATCACCCCAACCGAGGATGCTCAGCTCTCTCCAGCTCTCTAGAATTTGCACCTTGGACCTACACTGGAGACCTCAAAGCTTACTCTCTCTTCTTTATACCAAGTGAAAACAAGATGTTGGTTTCTTCGACTTGGACACCTCCACTTCTTGAGAAAAATCTCTTGCTTTCCTTCCTCCTCTCCCTCCCCAAACCCCTGGCAGTTCCCCACTCCCTGGGCTCACTGGGAGAGACCTACACTCCCCACTGACTTCATAGAGCATAGCCAGAAACCTGAGTCTTGGGGCAAGGAAAACACAAATAATTAAATAAGCCAGAACTCCTGTTGGTAAATGTTGAGTCCCACTAGACACACGGTGTTTACTCTTTAATATTTAAACATGTTAATTAAATCTCTGAATAAACAAATATATTTTAGCAAGTGGTGTTTCTGAGCTGGAATTCTGTCACCATGCCCCTAGGTACCTTTCAGATGGGGCTAAGTCTTCTAATCTATTTCCATGTGTTGACAAACCAGGTAGGGGCTGCTGACTATCCCACGAAGCCCTGTCTTCCAGACAAGAGAAAATATACATCACCCCTTAACACATCACCCCTAGGGACTCCAGGATGTCACTCAGCCCCCCTGACCTTCCAAAGGCCCACAGGCCTCCTGTCCCCAGGAGGTGATCTGGTCACTCTGGTTTATCCTACCACTTAATTAGCCAGACACATCTAAGTGTTAGAGGGCTAGAGATAGACAGAACAAGACCCCGCCCCACTCATCAAACATCTCACAATCATTTCTTTTGCTCTTTGTTTAGAAATTTCATGTAGCTCAGACTGGTTGCAAAGCCTTTGTGTAGCCAAGGCTAGCCTAAAACTCCTGATCTTTCCAACTGATGAGTTACAGCATGTGCCACCAAACCTGGCACTCACGCCATCTCTATGAGAAGTCCATATTCAGCAAACTTTCCATGATCCATCTGCCCCCTTCTTCTCCAGCCAGGATGGACTGCCTTCAGCTCCCCAGAGTTCCCTTCCTTCCCATTGTTCCTTCTCCCTAAAATAGCACCCATCTCACCTGACCTCTTTGTGTGACTAACAGCTGCTCATTCTTCAGGTTTCCACTTAGCTTTCTCTTCATCCAGAAACATTTTCCATGTACCCTACCCCTGGATGAAGAACCTTCCTAAGGCATCCCTTCACCCTTGCCCTTCTCTTCCCCCCACAAGCCCACATGTTAGCTTCATGTCCTAGGATAGAGATGAATCACCTCTTGTTTAACAGAGAAAGCCCTTTGAGGCTTCCCAGCCCTTCCCACAGGACTCCCAATTAAATCCCTGGAAGAAGAAGACACTAGCCCAGAGGAGTTGTCTGGCTTCCCTCTGGAATACATAAGGGATTCAGCTTTGGTCTCTAGGTGGGGTGTGCAGTTGCAGGCTAGAACACACCTCCCCAAGGGAATAGCCCTCAAGGCTTCCCAGTGTGAGAGTGTACCAATGGGCTCCAAAAACACCAGTGTATCTTGGGCTGGGAGTCTGACAGGTGCTCCCAACTACTTTCAGAATTCTGTTAGAATGGATCCCGGTCCTGCGCCTTACAGATGGGCAAACTGAGCAGAGCTGCCTTCCAGTGTTTATCTGCAAGTGAGAGACTCAGTGGGAGTCCCGTGAACGAGCCTCTCCTAACCCAGGTCAACCACAAGCTGTCCTGCATGTCAACTGGTAGGGCTCCTGTGGAAAGGGGCCAAGCCAAGCTGTGTCTTAGAGAGTGAAACACATTCATCACACATCCTGGAGATTCCCATTCCCGGGAAATGACCTGGGAGAAACAAAAAACATATGTTCACCAAAAGGCTCACACAAGGATATTCACAGTGCATCTAGCCATGAGTCCAAAACTAGAAGCAGCCCACGGGTTCCAAAAACAGAACAGATAAACTCAGGTTGGTCACAAAGTACAATACTATATAGCCATAAAAAGGAATCCAGTACTGTTATCCACAGCACGTGGGTGAATCTCAACACACCACATCACTCTTGCTAAATGTGAAGTACATGATTGTACCTGCATGAAGCTGTGGGTCAGACATAAGCAATCTATTGCTGACAAGCTCAAACTAGTGGCCACCTATGAGGAGCAAGTGGCACAGACAGACTTGGAAGGGACATGAAGTAACTTTCTGGGGGGTTAGTCATGTCCTTGACCTGGATGGATGAAGGGTCCACCAACACTACTGGGCTCTAGTTGAATGACATACATGTTCAAATATTTAGGCAGCATTCAGTAACATCTACCATGTCTCTGAAATACAGCAGGGAAGTAGGATGAAGCCAGATATGGGAGGCTGAGGCAAGATGAGTACTGAGATACATAACAAAACTCTATCATATAGCTTAGGCCAGCCTCAGACTCCTTATGTAGCCAAAGATAGACTTAAACACCTGATCATCCTGCTTTCATCTCCCAAGTGCTGGATTATAGGTATGTTCCACCAAAGCCAGCATTCAGACCATCAACTCTATGAGAAGCCAATTTCACTGGGTTTAATGTAATCTGCCTGTTCCCTCCTTCTCTGGCCACAGACACACATCAAGAGAAGACCATGTGCTAGATGGACATGGTGGCACACACCTTTAATCCCAGCACTCAGGAGACACAGGCAGGAGGATCTCTGAGTTCAAGGCCATCCTGGTCTACAGAGCGAGTTCAAGGACAGCCAGAGCTACACAAAGAAACTCTGCCTGGAAAAAAAACAGACAGGAGAGAGAGAGAGAGAGAGAGAGAGAGAGAGAGAGAGAGAGAGAGAGAGAGAGAGAAAGAAAGAGAGGGAGGGAGGGAGGGAGGGAGAAAGAGAGAACCATGTGAAGGTGACTGTCAACAAGCCAAGTACAGAGATATGGGAAGGAAATGGCCCTGTTGAAACCTTGAACTTGGATGTCTGGCCCACAGTACCATGGAAAAATACATGTCTGTCATTTAACCTACTTATGTGATGAAATTTTGTGATGTCAGCATTAACTAATTTCAATATTACTTTTGTTTTAAATTTCAAATGTACTGGGCATAATATTTTTGTTGCTTAGCCATTCTAGACTTTGATTTTAATAGATAGATATGCAAAAGGAAGGATTACACGGTGAAAGTATTACCTGTCACCTAGAACATTGCCAACTGTTGGGTGCTAGGAAAAAAATAAGATAAAATAAACAGAATGAAAAGCCAGCCTTTCAACATAGAAGTCATCTCAGTTACTCAGGAGACTAAGGAAGAAGATTCCAGGTTCGAGGCCAGCCTGGGATACCGTGTGGGTTACAGGCCAGCCTGGACAACTCAGTGAGACCTGGTTTCAAACTAAAAAGTGACAAGTGGGTTTGAGGGTGTAGTATGCATGCCTAGTGTGCTCAAAACCCTAGGTTCCATTCCCAGAGCTACAAAATTAAAAGAAAACATTACAAAATAACTTTAAGACACTGCATATACCCTGCTTTCCTCTTTCCCTGGAGACCAAGGAAGTAGGGAAACTGGTTTATGCCAAGTTAGTGAGTGTGTCCTTTTGCCATGTAACTGTGATCATAAACAGCAGTACATTGTAGCTGTTAGCTGTGATCTTTTACAGACTTAGTTAGGGGTACTATTGCTGTGATGAAACACCTTGACCAAAGCCAAGTTAAGGAGAAACTGTTTCTTTGGCTTACACTTCTACCTCACTGCTCATCACTGAAGGAAATCAGGACAGGAACTCAAACAGGGCAGGAACCTGGAGGCAGGAGCTGATAGAGAGGCTATGGAGGAATGCTACTTACTGGCCTGCTTTTCATAGTTTACTCAGACTGCTTTCTTATAGAACCCAGGACCACCAGCCCAGGGGTGGCCCTATGCACAATGGACTGGACACTCCCTGTCGGTCACTAAGAAAATGCCCTACAGGCTTGCCTACAGCTGAATCTTCTTGAGGCATTTTCTCAACTGAGGTTCCCTCATCTCCAATGACTCTAGTTTGTGTCAAGTTGGCACAAAACTAACCAGCACACACATATGGTAGGAGGTGGATTTTAATCCACATGGTTTGTCCAAGATTTCTGTGTTGCTATATGGACAACAAAGTTTTCTCTCTACTACGGAAGTCCATCATTTCACTATGACATGACTCACTTCTGGATGCAAATGTCACATGGAGATGTCTCAGCTTAGTTCCCAGCACTTTGCTTTCACGTATGCTATTACAATAAACGTGGGAGCCCTGGTTCTACACTGAGCCTGGGTCTGAACCTCCACAGTCAATCACACCTGTAGCCTTCCAGCAGTGTGTGACTCTCTTGGCCCCTGTTTCCTCATCTGTAACATGAGAGCCATCCTCACACATGTGGTTACGATGTTGATTAAGTGAGCTACTATATGAACTGTGCCAGGTGCACAGAAAGCAGTCAACACGCAGCAGCTGCCTTACTCTGCACTCCAGGGACTGGAGAGAAAGAATAATCCACAAACAGGGTCGGGAGAACAAAGAGATCCTTGAAGGTGAGGGTAGAGTGATGGGAAGGGCCCAGAGAGCAGAAGGAAGACCAAAGGCCTGATTAGTCAAAAGAAGCATTCAGACCCAAAGACTCTGGGCAGGAAATGTTTGGGAATGGAGAAGGAATGGTCAGGTTGGCCAAGGGCTCCCAGATTCCTGTGAGAGGATCATGGGAGGCAAACACCAAAGAGACATGCTCAAACCTGAAAGGCTCCAAACACAGACAGAACTCCAGGCTTTATCCTGGGGACAGTTTGGAGCCAATGAAGCCTCTTGAACTGCAGTTACCCAGTGAGTTCCGCTGCTTCTCAAATGAGGAAGGGCATTCTGTAAAATACAGTTATCCTTTTATCCCTCAGCTATACACATCGGACCACGTAAGTCTAAGTGAATTCAGGTCAAGTGCAGCCCTGTGGGGGAAATGAGTGAATATGGGCCAAGGTCGAGATGGAGCCAGGTACAATGTTTAGGTTGCAAGAGAAAGGTAGATAAGGAAGTAGAAGGAACCTGGCATCATATCTAGCCCTGTCAGGATGTGTCGGGACGTATGCTAGTGTTATTTGAAGAGGGAGGCATTAAGACTTCTAACAGTTTGAGAAACTATTCACAAAAGTCAAGTAAAATGTAAAAGCACCACTGAACCACTTTAGACTAGACAGCTTGAGGTGCCACAGGAATGAGCAATCGCGCTCCAAGTGTGGCCATCGCCCAAGCCTGTGCTCCCCAACACCCAACACTGCAAAGTCTCAGGCCAGCAGCTAATATCTGGAATCAGAAAGCCTGCACATGTATATACAAGAATGTGCATGTGTTCTCTCTCTCTCTCTCTCCCTCTCTCCTCTCTCTCTCTCTCTCTCTCTCTCTCTCTCTCTCTCTCTCTCTCTCTCTTTCTCTCTCTCTCTGCTGATCTTAAAATGTAAGTAAATGTAAGTAAAAAATGCTCCAAAATCTTAAACTTTTTTTTCAGCATTAACCTGATACCAGCTGTGGAAAATTCTGCAAGATAAAACTTTTGGTCATGAACAAAATTATTAAAAATGTAGTATAAATAACCTTCAGGCTCTGCATAGTAGGCATATATGAAACATAAATGTATTTCATGTTCAGACTTGAGTCTCAGCCCCAGGATATCTGGTTATATAAATGCAAATATTCCAAAATCTGAAAGCAGTCTGAGATCCGAAGCACTTGTGATCCCAAGCTGTTCAGAGGGAGGGGTATGGGGTTGTGATAACACCTGTCTCAGGAGGCTCTGCTGGTCATGGATTGGGCTTGACTAAAAGTATCCTTAGCCATAGAATTGCTCACAGAACAGTCCCTCTCACTTCACATAAATTCAAGTTTCCCTAGAAGATTTTTTCCAGTAAGTGGAGAGTAGAGATCAAGACCCATGGATGCAATGAAAATGGTGCACCAAACATCTAGGGACAGGCACATGAACCATCACCAACATGAGAAATCTTCTGGAGAGCTTGGAGACACGAAATGAGCCTTCTATAGTCTACGGTTCTTTACTCCTCAGAGCCCACTACTGGGACAGAGCAGAAGGAACCATGTCAATATTATCTTTCCCGTGAGCCCCCTGGGTAGACAAGGGCGCACAATACAGGGTGCTAGAGTGGAGGGTGACACAGTGGCGTAGACTGCAAAGGACAGGAGATGGGACTGGTAGGTCGGCAGTCAAGGGCCTGACATGCATCTCAGGGATCAGAAAAGACTGGACAGTTATTTTCATCAGGATGGGAAGTAAGTCCACAAATAATCTTAGATAGCAGTTGGGGAGATCTGTTCCCCTAGGACTAAGGTTCTGAGGAGCATAGGGACTGATTAGATTCATTCAGGCTACGAGTATGCCTGGGTTCTGGGAGAGGAAGCTGGAGTTTTATTATTCAACCCATCTCTTGCTCCCATCCTATATCCCTCCCACCCCAGCTCACCTCCAATCATCTGGTTTTCTGATTCCACACATGCTGTGATGGAATTTCCTTCAGGATCTTGGCACTGGGGGGTCTGAAAGGATACACTGTGCCACCTGTGGCCATTTCCTGTCCTTTAAGGTGGACCCCAAGTGGCAGGGTCCAAGGGTAAAGGCAAGGGACCTAGAGTATTGATATTCAACCTTGTACATCCTAAAATGACAGGGACAGTTCAGACTGTGTCTGTTCATCCCTTCCATTGCTCTCTTGGAGAGCGTCCACAGAAACATCTGGCCCATCATAGACCCTCAAACAGCCCCATGCTAAGTAAATACCCAGGTAGGCAAGTGACTCAGGAACATCTGTCTACCGAATAGAATAAGGGGCACATAGGTCTTCGGCCCAATGACCCCTCTCTCCTTCTAGATTCCTAAGATTTTCCTTTTAAGCAAGCCACTTGTCTTTAGATCTTTGTTTCACACATACAGAAGTAGAAATGGAGCTCAACCTTCCTTGTCTTCCAAAAATGCCATGGGGCTTTGGTGGATGACAGCAGGGCCAGTGGACCAACTTTACAACCAAGAGGTTCCAATCTGGTATCTCACAACACTGATAACCAACATTCAAAGGACCTGGGGCAAGTAAATCTCCTAAATCTCCATTTAGGAACATTATGCCCTCTCTGCCTCATACTTAGACACACACACACACACACACACACACACACACACACACACACACACACTTTCCTTTGAACTTTTCATTAGTTGAGATCCTCTTTCTGAAGAGCCATAGATCATCTATCTAATTTTAAGATCCAAGAAGGAAAAATAATGCTTATTTTCTCAAAGTTGCACCCCAAGGCTTTGCATTCTGTCAGACCAGTGACTGGTGCCAGGGGCTAGGGTAACAAATGAGGGACTCCCTCTTTTCTGTTTCCTATAGCTGGAAGAGCAGAACTGGCCCTGTTAGCACACCTGTCCACTCTTCCTCCATATCCCAGTTGCTAGGAGGCTCTGGACAAGAAGGCCAGTGCCAGGCACCTGGGTACCACACAGTCTATGCCCAGCCCTTGCTCAGGCCAAGATGACAACATCAGGCTCCATCAGCTCTTTATGTGCTGTGCACTTTGAAAATTTTCCTTAGGAAAATGATCCCTATCTGTCAACAACTACCCCAGGAACAGAAGCCAGAAGCCTCCACAGAGCACAGGGACCTTCCATGAAAGAGGGAGAGCTAGAGCTGGTGACCATAGATCCTAAAACCCAGACACTTCCATGTGGTCCTCGTTCTTCTACTAGGAACTGTGAGGGGCCCTCACTTCTCTTCCATGCTACTCCCCCCGAATGCATTTAAGACAATGTGCCTGCCAAGGGAATATAACTCCCTCTCCTCCACAGCCTTGCCCCTCCCCCTTCCCTCACGTTATTTCCCACTCAGTGTCTTCTCGCCACATTTGTTAAAATGACTGCCACTTAAGAGGTGGCAGGGAGTCAGAAACACAATCTGGAGCAAAGCTGACATTAAATAACTTCCTGAGCCTGCATGCCTGCCAGTGTTCCCTCCTGAGTCTCAGGTGCATACATAGAGAGGTGAAGAGGGGTAGGAATCCAGAGACACCCCAGTTCCAGCCTCAGGACCACTCCTTTACTCCGAGAAGACCCCTACCTTCTCCAGGCTGTATGCGTCACCCACAGAACCTGAGGGTTAGTGGTTATCAATACATAGCTTTTGCTTGACCCCATCTCACTTCATATACACACGTAACAAAGGATATATACAGTCAGCCTGGAAGCACCTTCTAGACAACCAGGCCAGCCCCCATTTTCCAGATAGATGCACTGAGCACAGAACCTCCAATCTCTTAGCCAAGACCAGCCAGACATATTAAAACTACTCAAAATTATGAATACCCACCATCAAGGGGTAGGGGAGAGGGAGAAGTGGTGAGGAAGGAAGAGGGAGAGACACCTTAGGAAACACCAAGAAAGGTCTGGACATTAGACGCCAGGATTGATGGGTGACAATAAAGTTAGTCCATTTGCAACTTCCTCCCACAGGTCCAGGCAAGAAACACCAATAATGGCTGTTGTCATCTTCAGCAAATCACCCACAGCACCCATAAATTAAAGCAGTGCAAATCCCAGCCATGGATCCTCTGAATAGGGGATCACCACAATCTCCAACACCTACCCAATACTTGCTGTTCTCCATTCCAGCCACTAGGTAGCGCTGCTTCCCCCAGTGAATTGAAACCACAGACTATATGTGAAAGAAGGGGTAAAATGACTCCATCAGGCCTACAGGATTTCTGAGTTATGACCTAACTTCATCCTTTTTCCAGAAAAAGACAGGCCGATCACTGAGAACCCACCATGTTCCAGAATTTCCACACATTATGCAATTTAATTATCGGTAACACCTCACCTTGCATGTGGGAAAAAAAAATGGTACACAAAGAAACTAAATAACTTTATTCACCATTTAAACAAGCAAGAAGAGCACAAATTGGAACCCATAGTTTGACACCAAATTTAATGTCCTTTTTGAACTGCACAAATAGACCTCCCCTGAGACCTCAGTCAGTGCAATGACCTGTGGTTAAATCAAGCTGGTTGGCCATGACCTCAGAGTTGCTGGCATCTGGGAAAAGACCAGGTGCAGTGCAGACTTTTCTCAAAGGAGCAATCACAATAGGCTACATAGCACCTACACAGCAGAAATCGTGGTCTAGTGCCCTCTTGTGGATTAATATGGAACTGGAGCGAATATACTTGATGGATATGATTGGACTGGAGGGGTTTAATGTTGCTCCTGCCACATTGGATACCTAAACTCTTCCTACCAGGGCAAGTCCTGGAGCCCCTTCTGTGGCTGGTTTAATTTCAGTAACCATAAGTGAATGGCAAATGATATAAAGCAAGAATAGCAATGAGCCACGTGGGACAGTATCTGCCAGAGGCTAGGTACTCCTAACTTAACCTGGTCCAAGATTTCTATCATCCAAACTCCTGGGGCTGGAGATGGGGAAGGCATGGAGGGAAAAGGCTTTGCCTATTGCCCTCTGACACTTGATAGGCCAGGTAGGTGTCATATTAGTAGGAACCATATTCTCCTGGTCCTGGTGACAGACACACACCTCAGCTACTTGTCCCATTCCTAAAAATGTACACCTTGGTGGCTCTCCTACGGCATCCTGCAGCTATTTGTAGGTGCTGGCTACCCTCAACATCTTTTAATCCATATCTCCCAGAGCCCCCCAAATGTTCTCCACCTCTTCCAAGCTTCCACTGTTCCACTTGCCAGTCAGCCTCTGGGTTCCCCCATCCTATGAGAATCACCTCACAACCCATCTGGCCCAACTTTTAGCTAAGAAAACAGTCTCAGTAATCCTGAGTGATTTTTCTGCGTCCGGAGGCAACAGAAGAGGGAAGTCCACTGAGTGAAGTTCCTCATCTCTTGGAGCTTCACTGAGCTGCCTCTCAGGGAAAAGAACAACTAAAAAGCTGGGGACATGAGAAATCTTCTAACTGAACCCCTAAAAAGAAGATAAATCTGTTAGGGACTGTAAAATGAACAGGATGTGGGAAATACCAGAAGTAGGAAGAACAGATGAAGGGCATGAAAATATCCTTTCTTGAGAAGATGCCGGTCTGGAATGCTGTGATGGGAAGAGGGAGGGAAACAGCACCAGAGCCTTCCCCGCCCCATGCACATTCTCACAGCACTCCAGCCCTTTTTATTATCACCATTTCCATAGGAGGAAACCAAGGCTCAAAAAAAAAAAAAAAAAAAAGAATACCCACAGGCCACCATTGATAAAGTGACAGGGTCACAATCAGGAGCTTCTGTTTGCAATTGCCATCCATACATAGCTCTTCATGCAAAGGACTCCAGCTAGGGTAGAGGGCTATAAATATTCACCCATTCCTGCTTGTCAGTGGCTCTGCCTTCAAAAATAGTCTAAAAGGAGTTGGTGGGCAAAGATGGGTCTCAAGAAAGCGGGCCTCGTCTGTATCCCTGGGCCAGGCAGCTGTAGGTTGGCCTTTGGGACAGAGATAGGCCCTGGGCCCACAGTCTCGCACAGAGCAGACAAGATAGCTTCTAGAGCTGGGTACAAGGTCCACTGATGGACTTGTAAGCACAGGAAACCAAGCATCCTGCTCAATCCAGGACTGCCTGGAACCGAGAAGTACCAGCGGGTCTCACACACAGCAGACAACCACTAACAAGGAGATGTTTTTCAAACCCACTCCTGTATCCAGGAAAAGCATACCCAGGGTCCCGAGGGGTTAACAGACGACTCCAAGCTCCCACCTCCGGAAAATGCCAGCGTACTGTGTTTACTGAGCACCAACTTGGCATTGGTTAATTGCCAAATTCGAGTTGGGGGGCAGGGAAGGGTGAAAGCTATGCTCACACTCAGGCCAGCAGATCAAGCAATCTGAAGAAAGGGGCTAAGGAGCTCACTTCTTCCAAGACACTGACTCCAGAGTCACTGCCGACTTTCTGTGCCCCCACCAAGACTGGAATTTTCCTGGGCAGGAACATATGTCCCATTAGTTCATTTCCATTGCCCAAGCCAAAGCTATGCTCCCTCCTGCTGCTTCTGACACTAGATAAGGTGGGAAGAGGATGGTCCTTCTGGCCTAGGCTCCCGGCAGTCTCCTCCCAGGGAGCTAGTACCCCTAAGCCAAAATACCCAGATTGGGAGCTTCACATCTTTGGACCACACAGACAGAACCAGAATAGGGCCGACTATACAGAGAAGCCCTCCCAGCCAGAAGCTCACCCCTGACTCCTGGCAGGTTCCAAAAGCGCGGGCTGGCACTACCCTTGCCACTATCCCAGGTCCAACTCTCTCCTGGTGAAACCACCAACCAAGGATCGACGCGTGCATCATGCTGCCCTCTGGTGGCCATCAGGAGTCTACACACAGACAATCTCGGCAAAGCAGGAAGCCAGCGGCGGCTTTAACGTTTGTTTACAGAAACCTCACACATGATGTGCAGGGAACACTGAGAGGCACTTGTGTGTGTACAAAGACGCCCCCAGATGCGCACGCACAGCACAATGTACTGCTACAGGCAGCTCGTATTAGGACTTCGAATCTAAAACTGTTCCCTTCGTTTCTCCCTCTCCAGGGAAACTCAGGAATCTTTCCTGCCTCTGCAATCCCTGAGCCTCTGGTGCAGACATTAACGGGCAGGGAGAGGTATCCTAGGGTGGTAAGGCCCACAATCCCTGTCTGTTTTGTGCTCCTAGCTCACTGGGCTGCAGCATATCAATTCATCTGTCTGCCAAGTTCTTCCTCTGAAAAATTGGATGTAGCCCAAATTATTCCCCACCTCTTTTTCCTGATTTATGGTTCAAAGTCTTGATCTTCTCCTAATTCAAATCCTCTCAGTCATCCAGAAATGGAAACAACCAACAAGGCACTAGTCTGATCACAGAGCCTGTAAAGGAGGTCAGTCATACCATCCATTAATGATGCCCACTGACCTTGTGGGAAAGAGAGTTAGATGACCCCACTGCAAGGGTAGAAACTGAAGCCAAAGAGGTTCTGTGGCATGGCAAATTCATGAAATCAAGAGGCAACAGCAATAGGATTCACCCAGCAATGTTTTTGTAGGACCCTCCAGTGGGAGTCATCTCTCGAAGTCATGGCTTATCCCTATGGGAGACAGATGCCACATCTATGATCAAGAAGGGTAGAGAGTCCAGCAAGAAGAAAGGGCTGGGGGGAGTCAAAATTTCTAACTCATGGAAGCAGCAAGATGAAGGCCCAGGAGTAGCCGGAACTCCCCCTTCGGAAATGACACCCTCAACATCTGCTTCCAACCCTAGCTGACCAGCCCTTCAGATTCCCCACCACACACCTTCTGCTTGCCTCAGAAGACAGCTCTGATTCCCCCAAAGCTCTGAATAAGATAAGTTACCCAGCCCTCCCCTCCCCTAGCTGAGCTCTCTGTCCATAAGCATCACGAACACTGTCTTGATGACCAGGTTTCAACCCAGAGAGGAGATGACTAGACTACTGCCCAGCAAGCAGCTTCCTGAATCCCTGCAGCCTCAGCTTGCACCTGGGCTACTGTGGAGCTTGGTAGATAGACCTCAGAGGGCAGGACAATGTGAGGAAGCCAAGGATGCCTGGAAAAAGGGTAGGTTAGGATACAACATCCAGGAAGGGCAGTACTTTGGGAACAGACCAGGAGAAACCAAGGCCTCCATTTTCAGTAGAGGTCTGTCTGGGACTTTGTTGCTGAAACACCCTGCTTGCCATATTCCACTGGTCTTTCCTGCAATACCAGCCAGGGAAGTGCTCACCCAGGGAACTAGAAGGCTATGAAATAAAGCCTTGAGGACCTTGAGGACCTCCAGGTCAGTCCTCTTATTTTATATTGTCACTACAGTAATATATTTGCATATGTATATCTGTATACCTATGATGTAATCATATACATATATGTAGCATACAGAAGAGTATTTAAACTTAATATTTAAATGCCAGACTGCCTAAACACTTACTGGCTGCTTGAAACCCAGTTCCTTCTTTAGACCCAGTTTCCCCATCTGTGCATAGGACCAATGTATATTTAATTCACAGGGTTGGAACAGTGTCTGGGATACAGTAACTGTTGAATGAATGGTGACTATAGTCAGTTATCAGGTACTTAACACTGTTGCCTGTTACTGAGCACTCAGTAAGAGCTGGCTCCTGCTGGTGATTGTATATTGACAGCTTTCTCATCATCAGGCAGTGACACGGGACACTGAGTTTTAACAGTGCTACCCTATGTTAGTTATTATTATCTTTACCTTGCAGTAAGAAAGTTAAGGCCCAGGAGAGCAAAAGGCTTTGTCCAGAGCTACAGAAAAGTCAGGCTGGGGAGAGCAGTGGAAAAGAGAAGTTGCCCAAACCTCTGTGTCTGATGATGCCAGCTTGGAGTTAGATTCCTGAATCTTCAACCACCCTAAACCAGACCCTTTGTGGCGGAACAAGCCAGACAGGGGCACTGGGGACAGAAGTTGAGACCAGTGGGTAAAACTCTCAAACCTGCAGAGTGCCCCTATCCCCAGCCATCCATGTAAATAGCTCAGCAGGGCCCTCATTGAGCTAATCTCTAATTGGCTGGGCTGCAGGCTACAAGGAGCCCTGGGGCTGCCAGCTTCACATAGTTGCTTCCTCTGGGGACCCTGAATTTGGAAACACTGCCCCAGAGGGAGACACAGGCATGGAGGAAGCTCTGGCTTTGAGAAAGTCCCCCCAAATGAGAGGCGAAGTAGCTCAGGAGGCCATACCAGCACCTAGGAGTGCCACTAAGAAAATAAATCTCCCAATATTCTGGGCAGCTCAGTCCCTTGTTCTCAAGCCCCTGAACCCCTGGGAATATGAGGAAGGCCTGCTTACAGCCTTCTGGCCCTTCAGCTCCAACTTCTACAAAGCCTTACTTTACACTCAAGAGAAGCAGAAACTCTGGGGATCCCCCAGGGAGGACTCCAGAGAACTCTCACAGGAAGGGATCACTTGAGGTCTCCCTCTTGATGGCCATCAGAAAGAAGCCTGCCCCATGCCTAGCCACCAGAGAGTGTTTCTATTCCCCAAAGCAGAGGCCAGAGTATGGCTCAGACAATGACCATGGACTCTGACTGGGCCATCCCAGCAGGCCACCAACAGATCTGGGTGACCCAATCTCCAACAGTCAGATGCATGACACTCAGCTACCCTCTCCAAGTCCCTGGGAGCACAGCAGTTCTGTAATGCTGCTCTTCAATCAAAAGAGCTGTCTGGAGGAAAATCCTACACATTTCCTTTTTAGAGAAACAGGCCATGGGGTACCCAGCTAAAGGTTCATCCCAAGGGCAGTGGAGACGTGGGAACTAGACTGGCAATGGAGGTACACTGAGGAATAGTTGCTAGCTCTTCCAAAACCTCTGGTTATTTCCATTGGACACCCCATGGTAACTCGATCCCCTAAGACTCTGGCTTTGCTCTTGTTTTTGTTTGATGAATCTGCAAAATGGGAATAATCAGCCCTGCTCATATAACTCAAATAGCTCTTGCAAAAAATGAGCCAAGCAACAGCAATCTAGGACTTCTGATAAAGATGACTAGTGGGACTTTAGATGGAGATGAGTCCACTGCATAGGAAGGGTATCACTTGAGTGATGGCCTGGCCCCTGGGAAGAGTGTTATCAGCATTGGGAATGGAGAAAGGGAGCTGAGTAGCCCTATGCCCACTGAGCCTGGTCCAATCTTACACCCTATTTACCCATACCAGCTAAATAGCCCCTTCATCAAAGTGCTGAGTGGAAGAGCCAAAGACTCCCTCTCCTGACCAATCCCCTCTCAAACTCAGGCTCCTCCACTCACAACAAGGGCACCATGCTGTTCTGATTATGCATGGTTTCGCAACAAAAAATTTATCTTGCAACCCCTAAACACTCATATTTATTCAATTATTATATGCTCAGATATCTCCAATCCATACATTAAATATTAAATATCTCCTGTTATAGGCAAGAATAATTTGAGATAGATGTTCTAATATTTTCCCACACCCAGTGGAGGCCTGTCTCCAGCAAAAGGATGACATCTTTGCAAGGACAGCTCTTCTAGGCCTGAGCCTGGCCGGGATGGGGGTGGGGTGGGGGTGTGTGCAGGAGAGGTAGGGGGGAGAGTCACAGAGTCAGTTGCCCAACCTCTAAGGAAAGGCCAGGGACCCTAAAATAGTCTGAAGTGTGGCATTTGGTCTAGGTAGTTGATGACAAATTGTGTCCTGTGTCACAAATTCTGGCAAGTTCTAGGTGACCTGACTTTTCTATAAGTGGGAGAGGAAGATGGGGAAATAACAGTGGCTCGCAGCCAGTGTGAACTTGCCCATGCCCTCCTCTCGGTGGTATCACAGAGTTACTACAATCCCCCAAAAGGGACCCTTAAAAGAGGCCTGGCTAAGTCTCCTGGGGGATGTTTCCTGGCACTGAGATGGCAGATGTCCGAGTTGGAAGGGACACTCTGACCCACGGCCTGGATTCATGTTAGATTTACAGGCTCTGAGTGGCTGGAGCCCTCCAGGACATCTCAAGGCAGATGGGGAAAAGCGAGGTTATAACTCACTCTATCCTGTTCTTTTCTTACTCCTAGCCTGCCACTGTTCCCCAGAGGCACATGATCCCTGCAAGAGCCACTCAGTGGAGCATGAAGATGGGAGCCCCAGGTCACAGTGGAATGTCATGACACTGGTAAGGGCCGTACACAGCAAGGACCATAGATACTCACATACCACACACCCCAAGACTCATCTGGAGAGGGAGCCAACATCCTTTCCAGACATGAAAGGCCAGCTGGCAGAGTCTGGCAGGGCAAGGCTTAGGGTTTCAAGGCAAAGAGAGCAGTTGAAATCCTGAAGGACCCTAAAGAATCTCCCAGACTTCAGCTCAGTCCTCCTGGCCCACCACACAAGCGCTCTCAAAGCTACAGCCAGGGTTCCATGGGATTTGCCCAAACTATCATGTTCTCAGTTTCCAGGTAGCCTTAGAACTGATGTCCTCGACCCCAGGGGGTACTATGAAAGCTTAACCTGATGGGCATACTGGAGCTGAGGATTCTAGGTCATGGGAGATGCTGACACCCACCAACAACCGGACCTCAGTATGAAATCCTGCTGCCAAAGAAGCTCACAGCTCCAGCTTCCATCCTCAAAATCACTCTATCCAGGGTCTCTTTCCTTTCAAACCATACCTCCAAGGCATGCTTCAACTCCTCTCTCTCTCTCTCTCTCTCTCTCTCTCTCTCTCTCTCTCTCTCTCTCAATACTCACTGGCCTTTGCCAAGGCTGGGTCACCCAGCTCAGTCCTCACCACGGAACCGAGGTGCCTAGAGAGCAGAGCCCCCAGATGACCTTTCAGTCAACAGAGAGTCTCCAAGGGAAATGGAAATACAGGATCTAAAAACCTGCCAAACACCTGGAACCCTGTGGTAGTTCAGGTGGATATACAAATGGCGGCTCAGTGCCCCAGCAAAGAGTACATGGTCTTTGAAAGCCCAGGCAACTGATCTCAAGAACATCTGACCCAGAGATGCCCCTCTCTCTACCTCCATCTGCTTTTGACCATTCAAAGGACACACTATCCCAAACCAACGCAACCCTGTAGGACTGACCTAAGGAGGCAGCCTCAGCAACCCATCATCTTGGCCACCACCCTCCCGCCTTTGTGTCGTCAGAGCCTGGTTGGGTGTGGCTGCCCATGGACCCTTCTGGATAAGTCTATGGTATATTAAGAGCAGCAATAGCAAAAAAGACTGCTCCTTTGAACAGAAAGGGAACAGGAGGGAGGAAGGGATCTGGAGGGAGAGGGTTCTTTGGAGCCGCTAGACTACGACTGGATGGAGACGAGACCCCCCACTTCTTCCCTCATGCCTTGCAGCTGATTTCCTCCTCATATTAACAGGGTGGTCAAGGGGGTAGGGTCTACCCAAAGCTCTAGATGGGTACAGCCACCACTCGGATTGGCACCGCAAGAGAATTAGGGCTACAAGGAAACAAACCCTGTCTGTCTAACTGTGCAGAAAAAGTTCACTATCTGAGGAAGGATACTATACTTCAGAAGAGCCTGAGAAGCTGTCTGTCCATGCCCAGAATCTGTTCGACTGCATGCCATCACCCAGAGCACCAGGCTAACAGGCAACACTGCTCCGGACCCTGTATCTCTAGAGACATATATCTGAAGGACACCGTCCCAGGCCACACTAAGGTTGGGCCCGCCCCTGCCCTGTGTTCCTCTCTGCCTTCAAGCACCCAACCCTTCCAGTAGGCCTTGGGTTGGGGGTCTGGGATATATGTCAGGCAGACCAGTATTCAATGCTAGATCACAGGCCTGGGAAAGGCTACCTTTGCCCTTAATCTTCCATTTCTTAAGGGGTAAGATGAGAACAAGGGCATGTTCATCCCTGCATGAGCACGACTTCTCTCCCACCTTGAGGCTCTCTGCCTCTGGACAGGGAGTCTGGGCCCTTGAGTTTAGTCAATATCAGACACACACATAATAGGACACTGGGGGAAAGATGGGGTAAGAAGGGGTCATCCGGCCTCTGACCTCTGACCTCCTCCACCACTTACTCCGTGGTGTCAGGTGGATTTAGGAGAGTCCTGATGGCCGGCTAGAGTCCAACACACACAGAGGGGCTCCCCATCCACTCCCTATTCATATCGCCACAGGCACTTTCCTGGGATCCTCTAATGTCAGAAGGGAGCAAGAGGCCACCTGTGTCCTCCTTCCATCAGTGCCTCCAGGAAAGACCAATCCTACTCTTCCCTATGGAACTCCTTCCCCAAGCCTCATTTTTAGAGGTGTGACACCTCCTCTGTGTGACCATGCAGAGCCTATGTGATTGTGATCAACCCTGCCTCCCTGAGGGTTCTCAGAGATATACACATCCTTGGAGCAGAGAACAAGCCAGACACAGCTCACTGGCTCCCAAACTCTCCAATCCTTGGCACATCCAATCATCTGAAAATCTCTATGCCCAGCTCCTGAGCACAAGTCCCTAAGCTCCCTCCATCCACCCCTCCACCCAGGGGTGCACTTCCAGGTCCCAGCTTCCCTGACAATCCCCCTCCAGACTTTGCCCCAGGCATCCTCAGAGATGATGGGCAGGCACCATGGCCTGCAAGGGGGTTGAGGCTCTTCCCTTGTCCTCCTCTCCCTTCCCCTTCCCCCTTGGTTGTCTATCTGGTCATCTTTGGCCAGGCTGGAGATGATCAGGAGTGAAGAGAGCTGCTGAGATACGGGTCAAGCTTGTCTCCTGGACCAGGAGTCAGGGATATCTCCTGGGGCTGTCCATCTCCCTCAAAGTGTAAGCAGTAAGATCCCAAGCTGTCTCCCTTGAACCAAGAAGGCTGGTGGGCTCTAGAGAGAACAAGACTGCAGCTCCTTCAGGCTCTGTAGCCCTGAGGCAATGGCTGGAGCAAAGAGAAGGTGGACACTGAGAGGGAGGGCAGTGTCCACAGCACACTGAGTCCCTTCTTGCTCTAGTCTGTCCCCAAGGCAAAGAGCTACCCTAAATGTCTCCCTCAGAGCCTGGGTACCATTCTACCCATCCTTTAGGAGCCCTGGGGAAGAAAGCAATGAGGTGTCTTCTGAACATCCCAGGGCCATCCACACCCTTGGGGGTGTGAGGGGGGCAGCCGGGTAGGAGGGGTGGTGGTCACCTGGCTGAGGGATGAAAGAAAGGCTGTGCCGGCTCCTGGTGCCTGAGCTCTTCCTTTCTCTCCCTCCCAGGCCTCTGGCCCCTGTCTTTACCAAAGAAACACAACAACAAGAAAAGAGCAGGCCACCACCGACACCGCGGGTCCCACTCAGACGGGGCAAACCAGGCAAATGCCGGGTAGAGTTCAATTTGTGAAATAAACAGAACCGCAGAATTGTGGAAGAAATCCCTTTCCCAAAACACGGGTCTTCTCCCTTCTCCCTCGAGCAGCCTGGCTCAGAATTATCCTGGGCAGTTACCGAAACCCAAGCCAGGAAAGGGTCTGTAGGCGCCCAGATGCAGATGAGGGTGGGAAAGGAGGGGATATCTCGGAAATGCCCAAAATGGGGTTGGAGAGGGCGGCAAGAGGGAAAGGAAAAGCAAAGAGGTAGGCGTCCATGACGGCCTGAACACGTCCGTCCGAAGTCTCCTCGGGAGCAGCCAGCTCCCAACTTGTTTACTTATTGGCATGTTTTACTGTCTCCAAAAGGAAAGAGTTAAAAAAAAAAATCTCAACCGGTTCTCAAGCAGTCCCTATCTGTCACCTTCCCTCCTCAGCTAAGCATTGCTTCTACCGCCGCCGCTATCTGCCACCGCCTGTCAAGAAACCGAGCCGCCTCTACTTTATCCCACTTGAGCGTGGCCAAACTGTTGCTATTTAGTAGGGGGCAAAGAACCCAATTCGCACCCTCGAAATGAGCCAGCAAGAGGGTGGAGGCGGGGACAGGAGCTGGGCCCCGGGTGCCCTCCGCCCGGAAGGGTCCTCTCCAGAGAGAGGTACCCACCAGCATCATCGGATCACGCCTGGCTAGGGCAGGAGTCACCTGGAACACGCAGCCCTACAACATCTCCCGAGCCAGGGCGAGCCTGACGCGCGCCCGGCAGGCTGCGAGCAGAGGCGAGCTGGGGAGCGCAGGGCCGGTTCCCGGGCCGCGGGCGGGCAAGAGGGAGACGCGGAGCTGGGGCGTGGAGTGGGGGGTGGGGGGCGGGCTGGGCAGCGGCCGCCTGACTTACATGGAAGTGATATTCCTTGAGATGTCCGTGATGTTGATACTGGCGTTCCCATTGCTGTTCCCTGAATCCTGCCCTTCCAGGAGGGGGAAGAGGTTCCCATCGTCCGGCCGCCGGCAATTGATCTCAGTCTTGCTGCAGACACAATTTGCAGGGCAAGCCAGCACCGAGCCCACATAGTCCAGCCAGACGCTTCCCAGCAAGAAAATCCGCCAGAAACTACACTTGGCTGGGCAAAGAGAGACATCCATCTCCGATCGCTGCTTCTAAAAAAGAGGAGGAGGAGGAGAGGAGAGGGGGGGGGTGGGGGGAATGGGGAGAGCAGGGGGGGAAGGAAACAAAGACGACGAGGGAGGGGGGAAGGGGGAGGGGGCCTCTGCCTTTGAAACGCCGAGCGATCAGATGCAAAATCCTTCAGCGTCGGAAACCATCGCGGCCGCCGCTGCCTCCGGGTGGGAGCCGCGGGGAGCGCCTAGTGGCGCGGTCTGCCGGGCATGGTGGCCGGCTCGGCGCTCGCCGGCTTGCGGGGTCCAGGAGCTCTGGAAACGAGGCGCGCTCTCCGACTCCGAGACTTTGCAGGATTGCAACAACAGACGGTGGGAAGGCAAAAATAATAATAATAAAAGGAAAAAAATGGTGCTAAAGTCACCAAGTCCCACCTCCTGGGCAGAATTAAAACGGACACACCTGCAAAACACACTCGCACACACTCACATACACACGCGCGGAGCTGGAGGAAGGAGGAGGAGGAGGAAGATGCAGTCAGAGCTGCAGCAGCCGCCGCGAATGGCTCGCTACGCGCCTGCAGAAATGTACAAGTGCTCCGAGCCTTACGAAACGCACGGGTTATCGGAGCGTCTTCCTCGGCTCCCTCCCTCCCTCCTCCCCTCCCTCCTCCCCTCCCTCGTCTCGGCCTCCTCCCCCGCCCCCCGCCCGGGCTGGGAGAGGCAGGAGAGCGGAATCCCCCTCCCTCCCTCCCCACCCCTCTCTCTCTCCCCGCCCGTCCTCTCCCTCCTGCTTCCCCACCCACCCACCCACTCGCCGGCTCTCGGCTCTCGCCGGTACCGCCACCCGCAGCCGCGCCGCTGCCCGCCCGCTCCACGCCTAGCGGCCCCGCGACCGTTCGCCGCAGCCGAGGGGGAAACCAAGACGAAAGGGAAAAAGTTGCAGTTGGGATTCCGAGGGTCGGCGCTGGGGAGGGAGAGTTGGCAAGCTGGATGCGCGACACGAAAGGCGTTCTCCTTTCCACTTTTTGGCCCTCGTGCTACCCGGTTTTGCTGCAATCTCCTCCACCGGAGGAAGCGAAACGAGCGCGGCCGAGGTGACCCAGGGTGCTCCCCAGCCTGGGTCAGGGGGGCAGGCTCGCGGACAGTGACGGGGGACAGGAGCGCACAGGAACCCGAGCGAGGCAGCCAGGGACGCCGGCCACAGACCCACAGACGTGCCTAGATCTGAATGACACTCATTTGGGTAATCCAGAGTCCCGGGAGCTGGGCTCGGCTTGGGAGGGGACTGCGGGATATGGCACGCTGGGTGCCCCCATGCCCACTGCTCCTTCTTGGCGGTGCGTTTTGGGTTCCGCCTTGGGCAAGCGGGAGCAGAGAAGCCGAGGGAAGGGGGGAAGGAGTGCCTGCGAGACTGCACTGGAGAACCGAGGTGGCCCTGGGCTAGCGATGCAAGCGAAAGAAACGGCCGGGAAATTGAGATGCAAAGGGCATTTTTTGGCAAGCGCCACGCCAGCACCGTCAGAGGCCGGCTTCTTGGTCTCAGCCCTCGGGTGCGCTGAGCTGGCAGCCGGGTGAGGGGGCGGGCGGGCTGCTTTCTCCGGATTTGGGGGGCGCAGAACCTCCCTCTTTTCCTCTCCACAAACACCCCTTCTTGGTAGGGGCGCAAAACAGGTGCAGCCTTCGAGGCAAGTTTAGACCCGGTCGGGAGAAAAGTATATTCCCTGTTTTTAGCCTTGATAGGATTTTTAAAAATTAAAATTAAAATAATATGTAAAATATGTCAAATGGGAGCTATTTCCTGAGAAAGCCTGAGATTTTGCTGTGGGAAAGGAGAAGAAAGGGTTAGGGGAGTCCAAGCAGGCAGACACACTACAGCATTCACACTCAGAAGAAAGCGGCGCTCTCCTCCCCAAGCTTGGGTGAGGGCAGGCAAGGAAGCAAAATACATTGAATTCAACTGCATCCAGGATCTGAAAGGATTCTCCCCCGCCCCCCCACCCATGGATTCCGATGCAGGTCATGCAACTTGCAGGCAAGAGGGGGGAAGGGGTATTGCAGTGCCACCAGCCTGCCCCAGGTGCCACCGTCAGACAGACCCGATGTCTTACGGTGGCACTCTTTGCAGGGAGTAAACTTGGATGAAAAGAAGAAAGAGAAGAATATGCCTGTAAAAGGCAGTTTCCACGACTTCTCATTACATTCTGCCTTCCTTTGGCCTCCAAGAGACTTACACCCTGTCGCCATGATGGCCTTGTCCCCAGAATGGCATTTTGCCCTCCCGCCAGCAGGAGGGGACAGAGTGGAGACAGCATTAGACTCTCAAACCAATTCCCACTGGCCCTAGGCCAGTCTCTGGTGTCCTTGTCCACTGGGAATCTCCCTGACACTTCAAGTGCCATTCTGAGTGACTTTGGGGTTCTCTGGGAAACAGAGAGAGACTAAGGGGTAGTCAACACACTGGGTTTGGCCCCTATAGGGACATGGCAGAGGAGGAGGACCAGAGAGCATTTCCCAGAACACCCCCAAGCTAGATGGAGTAGCTACTGCTGAGTGGATTTAGCAGAGTTCCAGTGTAGAGCAAAACATGCTTGTATCTTAAAAGGCTGCCCTAACCATGTTAGACAGAGATAATTTTTTACACGTCCTGCAAAGAAGGGTAGATATCAATAAGTCAGGATCAAAAATAAAGCTTTAGAAACCTCTTCAGATGGGGGAAAATTCAGGCTGTGAAGCAAGGGACCCTGATGATTCAAGAGGTCTTTCCTTCTTAACAGTAGGTGAGATTAAAGTAGGGTGCTAGGGTCTCCCAGAAGCTTTGAGCCTGCTCAGGAAGTAAAGCTTAAACTGAAGAAGGCCCTTCTTTATGTAGATGGACTGCAAGTGAGAAGGGCAGGGGTTTCCACCTATAACCCTGAACAAATGGACTTACACTCTGGGCCTCAGCTTTCAGATCCATGAAATGACCACACTGAACTGATCTTTGCTCTCTGCTAGCTGGTGGCATCGGCAGTCCCTGAAAGCTTGTGGTAATATAGCTCTTTAGGTCCTACCAGAGACTTTGTAAAGGAAACATTTTAAGAAGTTCCCCAGGTGATTGACAGGAATGAGGGGTGGGGATAGGGGCTTGAGAGTCACTCCAGCTTGACTCATCTCTGGTTCTATATGAACCTTGGGTGAAGGGGCATTGGAAAGGAAGAGGGGTTGCATGTGGGTTCACAGTAGCATCCTGCTAGAATATAATGAGCTGAGTTGCTTGCAAAAACAGAACTTTGGGGCTGGCAAGATGGCTGTCATCAATAAAGTGCTGACCACACAAACATGAGGTCAGCTCCCATTTTTTTTTAATGGATTTAGCAGTATGCATTGCTAGGGAGTGTAGAGACAAGAAGGTCTCCGGCAAATGCTGGACAGCAAGATTCAGTGAGAGAGAGAGACCCTGTCTCAAAAAATAAGGTAGGAAAGCATGAGACATCCACTTCTGGACTCCACGTGTACACACACTGTGCAGACACATAAACATGTACATACACAGACTTTGAAATTTCCACTGCAATGCAGCTCCTACAGCCCACAGAAAAGCAGCCAAAGAAAGCCAGAGTTGGGTGAGAGAATAGGACAAAGTCTCTGGCATAGATGCTTTCCTCTCAGTCAACAGGTACCCAGAGCATTTGGAGTACCTTATCATCTTGCTAAGAACATCCTGGTTGACAAGGAAGGATGACTTGTCATATCATCCTGAATTCCCAGTGTGTGGCCTCTGTATCTTGGAGATATGACTCATCTCAGCATCCAGACAATCAGGCTAATCTGTCCCCATCTCCTCTGCTGCCAGATGGAGTTTCCTAAATGAGGAAGCTCACCAGTGAACCCCCCCGCCCCCCGCTGACCAAGAAGAGACAAGAAGGAACAAAGTTTGTTTGTTTCCCCTTACAGAATATAAAGCTCTAGAAAGCTTTCACATCAAGGCAGATGCAAGGGCTTAGAGAAGATTCCAAGGGCTTCCAGAGGCTCCAAGGAAGTCTTCAAGCACACAGGCCAGACAGGACTGCCTAACAGGGCACAGCAGTTCTGCTTTCCATATAGCTACAGACATCAAGCACATGGCTCTTTTTTAAAAAGAAACTTCCCCAGATGTGTGAATGCTTGAAACTTCTCCTTGACTGTCAAGGAGGGATTCAGTGTCTCAAAGTCCCTGAACCTAGGAAGGGAGTAAAAATCAGGGAAGCAAAGGACAGGGCAGGCTGACCCCAGCAACCACTGCTTTCCTGAATGTCCACTCATTCTGACGCCTATGGCCTACTGGTTATCTTTTCCACCTTGCCACATCCCCTTTTCCAAGGGACCCAAACTTCTGAGTCAGTGGCCATGTTTCTGGGATGCAGGCCAGACCCCTAAGTATTGTGGATCCACCCACTACGTCTTACTCCTACGATATCAGTCTGCATCGAGGAGCTATGCCGCATAACTTTCTAGCTTGAGCAGATTTAGGACCCAGTTTCTAAGTGGGTATGCATTCTAAGTGGGAGCTGGGAAAGGATCTGTTGTCCTGAGTGGCCGCTGTGAGCTGGCTAGATTCCCTACAAGAGGAGCACCTGAGAAGACAGTGGGAGACTGGGCTTTGAAGAACTTGCTATACCGAAGGGCTGCTTGGAAGTAACTGGGCTCATCTTGTGCCAGAAGAGGGTTGCTCAAGACACCCAACTGGAGGCTAAGAACATGCAATGCTATCCTCAAGGTCAGAAGCCAACGAGAGAATTTCAGCTGTGCCAGGATGCTTAAAACAAACCTGTGAAACTGGAGAAATAGAACATAAGAGTCACCCCACAAAGCAGGGAAATTTAAGCACCGGACACCCCGTTCATACCCTGATTCAAGTTCTAAGCTCTTGGACAAGCATCTACTGTACTAATCAGGTACAGAGTGCCCTTGCCTCTTGTTCCTGTCCATTACAGAAGATTCCTCAATAGATTTCTTGATTCGCCTACTGAATCAAGTCTGGGTGAGCCTGTACCACTGGTCTACCTACCCTGACGGTCAGACCCACAGCCTATCTTGGCTGAAACAGATCTCCCACGTCACCCAAAGCCACTCCACTCAGTACAGGAATTTCCTCAGCAATACACTCCCATTCCAGGCTACCCCTAGTTGGCTTTGGACATCCTCAAGGACAGGATGTTCAGTATTACCCAAAATCTTACCTCCCACTTGGTTTCCTTGGATGGTCTTCATTTTGAAATGATGAAGCCAGCCTCTCTAAAGCTTCCATTCTGGTCCTGATGATGAACACACCATCTTTTCTACAAGACACAGGGCTGACTGCCTCCCTGCTACCTCTTATCTGAGCAGTTATTTCCCTATATTTCAAAGCCACAGTTTTCTAGATCTTCTCCACTCTGGATGTGGCAATGCACTCAAGTTCTTCAATGGCTTTAAGTCCCACAGTCTTCAAGTGATCTAACTCTGGGGACCCAATTAGTAGAAATCTATGTCACTGAATGAGAGTTGAACTTGCCTTCCATAAGTGTCTGGGGCATAGGCTCTCTGCCTCAATTTCCACTTCTGCAATAGACTTTACCTCACAAGGTGGTCATAAGATAATGTAGTAAGGAGCCTTGAATAATGCCCACCCTCCAGCAGACTGTGCTGGCTTTCACATGCCCCTTTGAGAGTTCCTAAGACTTTACTATACCCCAGTCCAAAAGCTTCAGTAGCTGTTACCGATTAATGGTGGAACCCATTGCCTCTCCAAAGCTCATCTCTCTGAGAGTGCCACAGAAGTTATTGGCAAGCCTGTGAGCCCCATTGCCAGTGCTATTGGATGCAGGCAACACTGCATGATAGCCTGCAACTCTACTTCTAAACCTCAGAATTGTATGCCACCAGAGGGCATCTGAGAAGCTGTGGGTCCCTAGGGAAGCAGGCACAGTACACAGAGTCACATCTCCCCCTGGACAACAGCTCCTTCATCCTGTCTCATGCCAGTTGTCACCTGTTCGTTGCTCTATCTGAGTAGGGAAGGTGGCATTGGTCTCTATTGCAGAAGACACCCCTTGCTGAGTCACCATAAGCTGTGAACAGTTAGGTAAGACTGAAAATTCAATGCAGCAGAGAGATGAGGGGCTTCCTTGTGTGAGGGTAGCTGCCACCAGCCAGTCTGTCCTGGTAGAGCCAGGTCCTGCCCCAGCAGATAAGGAAATGCCTACATAGACTGCGACAGGTCGATGATGCTGGTGGTGGGACCGGAAAGAATCCACTCCCACGCAGTGTTCTGTTTCTCAAAAAGTAAGATCAAAAGTCAAAGAAGTAAGCTTCCCAGAACAGGCTATGGCAACTCGCTGGAAGGAACTGATGGGAATAAAGAGGCTTGGGGGACTACACCCAGCCTCCAGGGTGTGCCTACACTCACTCTACTATAGACATGCTGCTCTCCTAGGAACAGCCAGCAATGTACCTCTTCATTGATCCATTTCAAGGACATCTAGGGGTATGAAGTCTTTGCTCTTCAGAGGAGGGAACCAAGACTGACAAGGAGAAAAAAATAAAAGTCTGGGTGCCCTCCTTATCCCCAAAAGAATATTCCTTCTGTTCTAGACTTTAAAATACAAGTGCTGAGGAAAGGCTAAGGGATTCTGCAGGTGTAGGTAAGTAGATAGTTGCTCCGTGCCCTGCACTTCTCCATCTTTCCTCACACTAGAGAGGACTCTGTGTATAAGTCCTCTGGACATTAAGTATCAGGAGGTACCAGACCTGTGAATTCCTATGTCTTCCCGGAGCCTGCTTTGCTATTATTCCCAGAATGGACATTTGGGAAGGGAGTGATGGAATGGAAGCTTTAATTGTCTGAACCCTCATGTAGGTCTACATGAGAAGTTAGGAACTGAAGAGGAGAAAGAATGCCCCGACTCACCGCCTCCCTGTCCTAAAGTGTCAGGCTTCATTTTGGACAGGTGAAGGGGCTTCCGGAATCAGCAAGCTCAGTGCCTCTGTTCTCAGAGCAGGAGAAGGCTGGCAAGAGTAACTTTCACAACAGTACCCTTGGTCACTTCCTGGCTGGTCCTGGGTTTCAGCCCAGGGGCAGCATCCCTACCACAGTGGCCTCACCCCTATAAACAGCCAAAGTTTTTTTCTGAACCGATCATCCAAATTCAGCCCTCCCCAGTTCCTGGGGTCCTCACTGAACCCTATTATACTTCTCTGCCAACCCTACCCACTCCTGCCTAGCTCTCAGGCTCCTGCTCTGCCATCACCACCTCCCACAACTGACCTTCTCTGCACCTGCTCCCCACTGAGAAGTCTGTATCACACCTTCCCCCTGACCTGGCCCTGAGCCTTTGGCTCAGACTATAGAACATTGGCTTTCAGGCCCAGCTCTATACTAATCCACTCATTTAGCATTGAGAACATATTGGGCCTTGTCACCTTGAGCCTGCGACTTTGTTTCTCAGATCTGCCACTTCCCTCTATGTAACATTTGGGGGAGGGGGGCAATAATCACAAGGATCTATATGTTAACACATGAAAGTAACCTGGGAATAATCAGCATGACCCCCATGACAGCCACTAATCCCAGCTTACAGGCCATGGACACTAAGACCTCTGCACAATCCCTTAGCATGTTGCTCCTTACCCATTTCCCAACTGTTCATTTATCCAGTGATTGCTCAGGCAGGGAGAGTCAAGGAAAAGGCTTCCATTCACACCGGGCATCACTCCCCGTTTCTTCTGAGGAGAATTAACTTGTGTCCCGTGCAGCCCTAGGCAAATCCAGTTCAAACTCCAGCTCTTGAACCTGCTCGCTGATGAGCTGGCCCTCTTCCCACCTGATGAGCATGCCCATAGCGCTCATACACAGATACTTCCTTGCAATGTAGTTTAGAAGCTACCTAACCAAGGGTCCATAATCAGCCCGACTCAGAATCCCACACATCAAAACCTTCTCATCCTTTGTACTGTATTTTGTGGACTCTGTACCAGGGTATCCCCCAAACTGCCCTTCCTCCTCTCTGTAAACCATCCTGGCTTCTGTCTTTACATGCAGAAAAGAAATCCAAGCACCCTGAGGACTGAAAAGATGATGCCCGAGGTCTTCAGGCTCAGAGAAAAAGAGACCAGAAATTTGCCAACAGATCTTGGGACTCAAAAAATATGAACACACCAAATCTGCTCTAATTTTCTCTCAGTGCTGACAATTACTAGGAGCCGCGTACACACATTTAAGTAGCTTTCGTGAGCAACTGGGGAAAAAAATTAACCTTATTTGCGAAGACATCCGTGTGGGAATTAGGGGGAGCGTCATATTGGGAGGAGGGGGCAGCTGCAGCCACGCTTGCCTTTGGAACTAAGAGACAGCTCCCTCCCACAGACTTTCTGCTGCGTCCTCCACCCCCACCCCAGCCCACAGCACCAGCTGCACTGCCTGGGAACCAGGGAACAAAAAGCCCAGCCCAGGGAGTTCCGGCATGGGGGTGGGGAAGGGAGAGAAGGTGGCAGTTGGATAAGGTGTGAACCGGTCTGCTGAGCTCCAGCTAGAGTCTGATCAGTTCCCAGGGTTGCTGGTGGATGTGTAGTTTGAGAAAGAGGTCACAGATACCCAGCCTGGAAACATACGCTGCAGGCACCATGGATACATCCAACCAGCGGAACCCAGGTGACACTCGATGTTCCTCTTAGATACCCTCTACCAGGTCTCAAGAACAAGAATGAATTGGTCTCAGGACTCAAGAAAGGCAGGCCAGGAGTATTTCCCCGGTGTCCTGGTGCCCTCTGACAGATACTTTCACCTGACAAAAGCTGCCTTTCCCCTGTCCAGCTTTTGCTGGGGAACAGGGAGGCCCATGGCCAAACAGCCCTGCCCACAGGGAGCTAATGACTTGCATGCAGTTCATAGTTTCCCTGGGGTCCACTGCTCTGCTATATATAATGGGCTCATCCAGAGATGGCCTGGGTCATAGCAAGTGTCCCTGTGATCTGAAGCCTCAGAGATGGAGATCGGCAGGACGACAGTGACAATGTAACCACAAGGCAGTGACAGACTTCTGTGTGCAATATTTCCCATACTCCTTATGTGCATGATGTCACTGAACCCACATAGATGCTTTGCTTTATGGATAATGAAGAGGATTCAGAGAGGCTCAGTCGCTTGTCCAGTCATACAGCAGGTGTGCTATCAGAGGTCTTTCTAGACAGTGGAACCACTTCCTACATTAAACTGCCCCCTAGTGAGGTAGAAAGGCAAAGGGACACTGTCTTGCTTCCCAAGGCACTGTCTCTTTGTAACCCAACAGTGAGCACATTACTAGAGGGAAGAAAAGGCAGGAGGGGGATGGGGAAATGTGGCTGTGATTTCTAGATGGAACCAGAGTTAGTGTAGGCTTAAGCCAGGAATACAAGCTAGCCAGTCTCCATGGGTGGGTCTTCCCTAGTGCCCCAGCTAGTCCTTCCCAAGATTCCAGCGGTCCAGCTTGCTCTCAGCAAAGGGCAAGGATTGTTGAAGTGGCCCTGGCACAGCAGCCACATCGAATATCCTATCCAAGCCTCTGTAATAAACAAATCAATAATGAAGAGAGGAGGCGCATTAGCCTTTGAACAGGTTCCAGAGAGAGCTTATTTTTGATCTTACTCGAGGTGAACAAGTGTGTGCTTGAAGCCCGGAGGACACTATGGGGAGTGACAGAGAGATGGTGAATATAGGATGGAGGGAGTGACTGCAACCTGTGGCCCATGGGGGCTTGTCTGAGAGGACAGTCTGCAAGTGTGGGGCGGGGCAGGTGAGCATGGGAGAACAGGTGTGGAGGAGGCTGTGTACAAGGGCAGGGGCACCTACAGGGGGCTGATTGTACATTTGTAGGTGCAGGTTAGGGAGGAAGATGCAGGCAGGGAGGCATACAAGAGGTGTGCAGTGTGAAGGCGGTGGCGGTTGGAGGTGTGACAGTCTTGACTGTCAACTTGTCTGGATTTGGAATCTTCTAGACGACACAACTCTGGGCATGTCTGCAGAAGCTTTTCTAGAGAGATTTAACCAAGGAGGAAAGACCCACCCTGAATTTGGGCAGCACCATCCCACGGGGCTGGAAGCCCAGAATTAATAGGAATCAAAACAGGAGGAAGTCAGCGGAATGCTCGTCATTCCACTATGGACACAGCATGACCAGCCACCTCACATGCCCACTGCCATGTCTTCCCCACCATTGTGGGCAGCATTGCTTCAACCCACGAACCAAAATAAAGCACTAGTTCCTTCCTAAGTTGCTTTTGTCAATCATTTGATCACAGCAGAAAGAAAATTAACCAATATAAAGGGCAAAAGACATGCTTAGGAAAGGCTGTTGGGGTTAGGGAAAATCCCTTTCCCTGCACCAGACTGAATTAGAAGCCATGATTTTAACCCATTAACTGATCCAAGGATTACAGAACAGAACATTTAAATACCAACCCTACTTCCTTGACAGCCACTTTTCTCGTTCTCATCCCCACCCTCCACTTTCCTTTCAACTTCAAAGCACTGGCAGTTCCCAGTCCAAGAAGAGCCAAGAAAGTACTAAACCTTTCTAAGAGGTCAGTTTATTACAAGCCCCGCCTGCCCACACACATATCAAAAATAACAGGAATAGAGTGCTGGGGAGATTGCTCAGAGGTTAAGAGCACTGGCTGTTCTTCCAGAGGTACTGAGTTCAATTCCCAGCAACCACATGGTGGCTCACAACCATGTATAATGAGATCTGGCACCCCCTTCTGACAGGCAAGCAGAACACTGTATGCATAATTAATAAGTAAATCTTTTAAAAATAGGAATGAAATATTACGGATCTTGTAATTATACAACAGTAGCATTTCAAAGGCTTTAGAGATTAACCAAACCCTATGGTTCTCAGGCTTTTCCAACCAGAAGCTTCCAATGGTCGAAAAGGACATAGGGATTATGGAGGGGCTCCAGCAGGCATGGAATGTCTTTAAAGCTTTGTGGTTTCCTTTTTAAATGTATCAAAGTGTTTCTTACACTATGCAATATGATTGTTTATGTTTTGACCTAATGTAATGCTATAAAACCTCTTCATGGAACAAACAGGATCCCCTGTAAGCTGTAAGCCATCCTTAGGATCCTAACACCTTTGAAGAAGTCTGGGGAAATGCCACAAATTCCTCCATGGAAATTGGTCAATTTCAGAGTGTATTTAGTTCAAACTTCTCCTTCTCCATCCCTGCTGTTTTATAGGTAGGCAGTTACCCAAGATGACTAAGTGATGTACTGAAGGCCAGCTAGGGAGGACCAGAGCCAAAGCCTTCTTTCTATCCCAGTATCCCTCCCACCCATTAAAAAAGAGAAGTAGCAGAGTCTGCTAGAGTTTTCAGAACCTCGTGTCCCAAGCCCTCCCAGCCCCTCCTAGACCACATACCTCCCTCCTCAAATGGAAAGCCACCTTTTTAAAAACCAGCCTTATTACGCGACAGAATTCTATGACATCATCTCTCTAAGTGTCTCTTTCCAGGGAACAAAAAATTCTCCAACACAATCTCACCCAGGACTTACAAGAATTTCCCCAGAATTCAGCAGAGTACAGCACTTTTGACTGTTGATTGGATTTCTATTTATCCTGCTTCTCTTCTAAATGGATCTTCAGGTATGACTTATCCACTGCACAGCTGAGAATAGCATGTGGGCAGGGCTTTCTCGGGTCCAGGTGTTAAGTAGATGGGCTCTCAGGTCATATTGTACTGTCTAGAGGACGCCAGGTTTTGCCCACCTGGCCTCTCTGGATTGAACGTCTTCTCTCAGGCAGCTGGCTTTGCTAACTTGCCTGAATGGTGAGAAAGTGTCAGGGCTGAACTGAGCAGGGGCTGGCCTGGCCTGGCCTGGGCCAGGCTCATCTGGGGTTGAATGGGCAAAGGTTCCGAGTGTGTCCTGCTGAGCTCAGGAGCTCAAAGGCTTCTAAAAATACCAAGCATGTTCCTTGGAGGGGGTTTAGGGAGGCTGATTCAGCTGACCTTTCCTAAGGATGGCCAATTTGCTGACTGTGTGCTGAGGGCGTCTCCCTCCAGCTGACTCTGGGGCTGAACTGAGGCAGGATTGGAATATTCTTTCAGTTCCAGCATCTCTCCTCTCAGAAGGATTCAGGGAGGATGAAAAGGGAACCTGTAACAGCCCAGGCAACTACAAAAGGCCAGGCAAAAGGCAGACTGGGGAGTGGGGAGTAGGAATGTGACTCATTCGGTACAGTGCTTGCCTGGCATGCCTGAGACCCGAGGTTCAAACCTGCACCATAAAATCGGATGTGGTGACATGTCACTATAATCCCAGCACTTGGGCAACAGAGGCTGGAGGATCAAACCTCAAGATCCTCCTTGACCACATAGTGACCAACATGAGACCCTGTCTCAAAAAATCAGGTTGAGTCTCCTCACTCAGCCTAGGATTCCAGAAGGCCTTTGACATGGAAGGGAGAGACTTATGGTCGTCACTGGGAACAACCAAGACAGCTGCAACCTTCTTCATTTATTCATTCATTTCTTTCATTGATCCTTCATCTGCTAGGCTCCTCATCCTGTGCCAGCCACCTCGGGTTAAGACCCTAGTAACTTAAGTCTGTTCTCAGACGGGTGGCATTTTTCTTAACTTCAGTATAACTAGCTTTAGCTGGAAATGTTAGCTCATTCCAGGAAACCACTTGGAGCACTAGGCATGCTGAGGTTTAACCTGGGCTACATAGTGAATTCCAGGCTGGCCTAAACTGAAGTGTAAGAACCTGCCTATAATTAATTAAACATCCAGGATTAAAGTAGGGGACTTGGAAGGTTCCTGCCTTCCAAGTTTGCCAGGCAATGGCTGCAGTGGAAGGCTACTTTGCCTTCATCCCAAGAGCCCATGATACCCCTTGGTTTCCCGGCCTGCTCTCTTGCTGCTGGCTTTGTTTCCTGTAAGTCCATAGGAAGAAGAGAAGGAAGAGCAGCCACCATTGTTGATGTCTATTTGCTCTAGGATCACAGAAGCCCCTCCCTCTCCCTTTGCATGTAGTCTCTCCCTGGGAACCTACCACCATAGGAAGAAAACCCTGGGACCCACCTATCTGCTAGTCTCCAGTTTCAAACCCATGGCCAGGCGAACCAGGGAGGACAAAGATGGCCACACATAGGCACCACAGCAAATGCTGGCCCTTTCTCACACAGCTCTGTTGCTCCTGTCAGTCCAGTCCATCATCCACCCTGGCTTTTATGGACCCTGTCTTCTGTAGACAGGCATGAAGCCTGGCTAGGGCAGGACAGCTGTCCACCTGAGGATGGAAATGAGTAATGACAGTTCCTGATTTATGCCCTTGTTATTCTGGAAGGGAGACACAGAAGCAATATGAAAAGCCAGCAGCATCCAAGAAGGCCCTACAAGGAGCATCACACCACTAAGCTACCCAGCACTTCCTAGCTGAAGCTCTTGGCCTCCTCACGAGTCCCAGAGATCCTCTTCTCACCCACATCTGAGAGGGGGTGAAAGCAAGGACAGCTCAGAACAAAGACAAATCAGTCCTATATGCTGATGGGACTAAGCGACTCCAGTTCTTGTGTGGTGAGGCCTCTGTGGTCACCCATCTTTCCTAGATGCAGAACATGATACCTGGAGAGGTTTAGCTGCTTGCTTGAAGCTACACAGCAAAAAGGGCCAGTCGGATCTCAAAATCCCACCTCTAAAATGGCCCGGGAGCAGTGGGACCCAGCAGAGGCAAGTGGAGGAGAGAAGGACCTGTGTTGTCAGATTTAAAAAGCAGGCAGAGAGATGGGGAGATGGTACAGAAGGTATGTGAGATGGGGCTCTGAGTTTGATCCCCAGAACCCATGTTTTAAAAAATAAGTCTAGATATGGTGATGCATGCTTGTAATCTCAACTATGGGAAGGCGGAGAGACAGACAGATCCCTAGGGTTGGTTGTCCAGGCAGCTAACCTAGCTCCAGGATAATGGACGATGCTGCATTAAAAAAAAAAAAAAATGGTTCCTGAGAAACAGATCCAAAGTTGACCTGGGGAATCCACATACATGTTATCCCCCCCCCACACACACACACAGAGAGAGAGAGAGAGAGAGAGAGAGAGAGAGAGAGAGAGGGAGAGAGAGACAAAGACAGAGACAGAGACAGAGAGACAGAGACAGAGACTGAGAGACAGAGAGACAGAGAGAGAGAGAAGGAAGAATGAGGAAGAGAAAGAGAGATGAGAAACAGGAAAATGATGGCTGATGCCAAGGAGGAAGAGACAGGCAGGGAGGAGCATGAAGCATGAAGGAAGAAAGACACTATCACGAAGGGAGGAAGATGCAGGAGGACCTGGGCCAAGATGCCAGGTTGAACTTTCTTCTCTGTCGCTATGGAGAAACAGATTCTTTCCCAAACACAGAACAGAATAGCCAACTCCAGCTTTGGCCCTGGTCTGGGGCTCAGCTGCTCCCAGCCTGGGAGTGGAGGGGAGCCAATGGCTAGAGCCTCTCTTGGGCTAAGCCAAGACTTCCTCCTCCAGGTATGGAAAGGACAAGGCTGTTCTGACAGGAGAAGGCTAGTCCAACTCCTCAGAAAGAGGAAAAACGAAATGACAACAAGAGGTAGAAGTCCTGGGGACTGACATTTGGTCAGAAGATGGCTAAAATCCCTGACTCTTTGCTGCTTTAAAACCATTAGGACTTCCATGCTGAGCCCCAGTGCCCACGCCAGCACTTCCCAGGATCCAGCTTTACTCCCTTCAACAGCCTTCTCTGCCAACAGAATAAACCTTGTGCAAAACACTTGGGACCTAGCCTCTCATGTACCCTCTTTCCTCACCTTTATACATCTTTGCTCTTGGGCACCAGAGCCAGCACTTCTCAGAAGCCCACTTCTAAAAGAGCTCAGGCTATCTCATCTCCTTGTTCAGCACTCCCTCATCCTGGATTCTTCAGCCGGCCTCTCTATCCAATATAGTTCAGACCTTCCAGGGCCCAGGGGCTGTAGTGTATATTTCTGCCTCTCACCCGTCAAGAAATGTTAGTTTCTTGGTGCTGCATTTCTACAGAGCCCTGAACCCTGTACATGCTCCATGGGTGTGTCTATCTCACAGATATTGCATAAAACCTGGAAATTAACCATAAAAGACCATTTCCTATTCGTTTCCTTCCCAACCCCCACTTCCTTCCCAGAAAAATCTTTCTTTGGGTCCCAGGGATAGAACTTCCAAAACATGCAGGGTGATCTTTGGATCCAGTCTTCAGGCGAAGGCCTGTGGGGCAGGACGTTCCTTGTCTCAGGATGTCATCTGACATTAACAACAGGAACATGCTAAACACGATTTTAACTTTATCTCTCCTGGTGGAAAGGGTATTTGTGAGAACATGACCTAGGTACCTAGTGGCCACAGGAGCAAGAGTGTTTACAGGGACTTCAGGGTCAGCCTGAGCACATGGCAGCTCCTCTTCCTCTTTTGTCCTGCACTGGACAGCCCAGGGCTCTGGATTCCACTGTAGTACAAACAGACAGGAAATGGCAGGTTAACTTAAAGATTAGTAAGAAATTCCAGAGGAAATGAACACTTGCTGGATGAGAAAGGGAAGAGCAAACTCACCCCCAATGAGATGAAGAAGCCCCTTAGTGTTGGGCACTGAGAGGGCAAGACTGCACGCAGGACTGAGACAAGGCACAGAGCATCATCGGTCCTCAACATCTGTCTCCAGATGTTGTTAGCTTAGGCTTGACTGCAAGACTGGCCAGGAGACAAGGGGAGAGAAAGATGGGACCCTGGCTAAAGTAACCAACTTATCCTGGTTTGCCCATTACTTTCCATATTTTAGTATTGGAAGTCCCACATACAGGGACCTTCTCTACCCAGAGGAAAGTTGTAGGCCGATGATAGGCTAAGTCTCTGCACCCACTGGTTGTTAGAACCTCATACTGCAATAGGAGAGGATGGTTTCCACCAATAGCCTATGAAGGGACCTGTCACCCGTCACCCGTCTGCAGGTGTCCATGCTGAGTCTTAGAAGGCTTGTCTGACTTGCTCAAGACAAGCTCACACAGGAAGCCTGCATTCTTCCTGGGAAGGAATTAGGAGGGAATGGAGCTGGAGCTGGAGCCAAGAGCACAGGAGTTCTGCTGCTGGCCTTGTTCTTATTCAGAGGCCTAAGGGAATCCAGATTAATTAGCCACCAGAGCTCAGAGAAGAGCTTAGGTACAACCTCACAGAGACAGTGGGAGGGGCTAGCTATAAGGCCACTGACCCTTACAGCTGTTTGAATTTACAGCTAAGTGGCCCTGAGGAAGCCCCAGCACACAGAAGACAAAGAGCCCCTTCCCCTTGGTCTGAGAGGCTGGGAAGGAAATGTGGGAATTTCAAATCCATCCCCTACCCCCACCCTGGACTTGCAGATCTCTGGGGAGCTCACCCTCCCCAACCACATGGCGTCTACTCGGTGTACATCGTGACATGAGTGGAACCACTCCAGGTCTTGTTTTCTCCAGGATAATGCTCTTGGTCTCTTTGGTGGCTTCTCCTGTGAGCTGCTTGTGAGTCTCTTGGTCCTGTTTTCTCCCCTTGGTGTTCATATCAGCACATCCTGACATTTGAAAGACAGCTCTGAAGCTGGGATATAGCAATAAAGATCAGATATAAACAGAGAGAGAAGGAGCGAGGTGAAGGTTTCAGTATGAGCTGTTACTAAATAAACCCCAAAGAAGCTCTCTAGAACATTCCAAGAGTGGTGGGTGACCAGAGCAGCCCAGAGCTCAGCTCCTCCATCGCTCATTTATACTCATGGTGCTCTGTTCTCCTGGGCATCTCTGAAGCCTCACCTCCCTCCCACAGTTGGCTTTTTGACAGACGTTTGCTTTTATCCTGGCCACGCCATGCTTTGCCCATTTATCTCCTCACTCTGTTGGACTCCAGTGTTTAAGGATCACACAGATTGCCCTTTCCCACTTTGGTCAGCCACAGTTCTGCTTGCCCTGCCTCCTTCAAGCCCTCAGTAAAACTATGCACTCGGCAGAAGAGTTTGAGTCTTGGCCCAAGAAAAATACCAGCAAAGCCGTTTTAACACTTATTCATGTGCCTGCTTAGATAAGATTCCCTTCTGTCGACACTGGCTTAAGTGCACTGACACCCACCAGCCCAGGACCTGCCAGACAGAGATGTCTTTCCATTTTCTCACTGGCCAAGCCCAAAAGTCCATCCATTTTTCCCAAGCTCTGCATGACTGCGGAGCTAAGCCAACATCCCAGAGCTCCGAAGCCGGACACCACACCTCTTTTCTTGTGGCCTGAGAGGAGATTTGGGGGCTTAGAAAGATGTGTCAAGTACATGGTGGGCATTCACTAGATGTCCAGGAAGTGAAGGGAAAGAAGCACCTTCGTCATACATGTGTGAAGGTCAGAACTACCTCAACACGTGGCCTCCAAGTCCATCGTTCCCATTAGGCCCTCCTAAAATCCCTAGGGACTAGTTAGTTGCATTCCTAAATATCCAGAAGGTAAATCTAGGAGGAAAATCTGAATTCATCTACCCACAGACTCATTCACTCCATCATTCATTCATTTAGTGAGCACACACCATGTGCCAGACCTTCAGTAGGCATGCAGGATTTGGAAGCAGACTCTAGAATGGCCTACAAGAGCCCACTCACTGTATTAAGGGTGGCCCCAGAAACACTTGTCTTTTTGTATTTCTATCCATCCTAAATGCCCAATTGTGCTGAAGTAAAGCTTGTTCTGAGCTCCCAAGGGAAGGAGTCTTTATTCCTCCTTAGAAGGAGTAAAGTTTCAGCAAGGATAGAGGCAAATGTCTATTACCCAATTGTTCCACTCTCCACCTGGTTTCCAGTTCATAAAGGGAGATTGGCCTCTAAGGGCTGAAAGGTTTTGTGACAAGAAATAACTGTGTACTGGTAGCATCTCCAGTGTCCTGAATCAGCTACTGAGTCTATACAGGCAGGGCTTCTTCATGTCTGGCAGTCTTTTCCTGTAAACCAGAAGAGCAGCAGTTAGCTCCTCCAAGGCCCCAGCTGGGCCTGGGCTAGCATCTAGCACCACCTACCGGCCACAAAAAGAACAGCAGAGGCCAAGCTACCACCTTTTCCCTAGGACTCCTTAGGGCCTTTTGTCAGACCTGGCTATTGCACACTCCTCAGCTACAGGACTTTCATTTCTCCACATAAAGACAGAAGGAAAACTCCAAAAGTGACAAGAATGCCACAGAAGGAACAAAGAAAACATACAACTAACAAAAACAGTAAGATCCAGGCCAGAACCTGTGTGTAGGAGACAGCAAGAAGGCAGAGGAGGAGAAGGAGGGAGCAGACAATAAGCCCAGGCCAGTGGATGAGGGTCACAACCCGCCACAGGGGAGAGATGAGGATGCTGGAGGCTTGTATCATGCCTTACTAGAAGAGTTTTCAAGGTCCCAGGAAGCTGTCACATGCAGGCCAAGGACTGAGGCCACCTTCATTCTAGACCAGGTCCCAACTCCGTACCCAGGTACTTTGGGGCAGTGGTCGGCATTCCTCTGGTCTTGGGGAGCCTCCATTTGCCCAGCCATCACAACTGGAACCAGGAAATGCCTTTCTTGGTGCTGAGCTTGGTTCTGTCTCCTCCTAGTTGAAGATGGTAATGAAGACAGGTTGGAAAGAGACCAAGAGAGAAGGGACGGGGGTGAGGGTTTCAACAGGAGGTGATATTAAATGAATCTCCTGCCAGTTCTTCATATGTCAGACTAAACTTTGATTAAGCAGCCTTTGGTTTTGAGTCACTGGCTCACGAATGTCTACTCAATGACAGTTTCCTGGGCACTAACAGAAGCTGACAGCCCTGCTGGTCTACACTTCTTTACTTCCTCCAAAGCATCCCAAAGGCATCCATCCCTCCTGCTATTCAAGGAGAGGACAGTGCTGCTGGTAAAAGTTCAGGCTTTGAGATCAAACAGATCGGCTGCTGGCTTCGAACAAGTCACTTAGTTTTCCTGAGCTTTGAGCTTCTCCTCTAAAAGCCAGGGCTGCTGTCACCTGCTAGGATCAACGGAGAATAAGCACAGCACCTGGAAGATGAGTTCAATAAATATTGGCTAGAAAGCAAGAAAAGAAAGACCTTAGTCCCTGTCACAGTGGCTCCTTGCTTGGAATTCTAAGGAATGGTTCTGCAGCCTCCCCCAGCCATGTCTCAGCCTCCTGTAGGCGAGGGAAGAAAGGCGGGGGTAGGGGACCTGTTCTCACCCAGGGAATATTGCTCTTGGAGTGGGTGATGACTGTGTGCCTCACCCACTGGCGAAGGCGCTCAGTGAGTGAATGGAAAAAGCCAGCACCCCTCTTGGCTGCATTCATTATTCAAAACTTCCCACAGCCTGATGCCTGCACTGGGGTGGGGGGGCGGGATTCCAGTCAAGCACCAAGTAGGTTCTCTGCCTGAGATGCAAGTACAGGCACAGACATGAAGGAAGGGAAGGTTGGGCCCTGAAGAGCTCTGGTTCTCAGGAGATAGAGGTGGCCAGGTGGCTAAAGAGGGGCAGGGGCTTTCCCGAGACCTGGCCCAGGATCCGTACTTCTCAGCTATCATTCTGCCTCTAAGCCACCCAAGGGCTTATTCTGATGTGGATCCTCAGATTTTACCCCTCTAGCTTGTTCCCAGGTGTCTCATTGGCGGCTGCTGCTACTTGGAAGCTAAGTTTAAGTCTACTGCAATTGAATCCAACTTTAATTTAAAATACAAGCCCTATAGCACACACCAGGTCTGGAAAACTCAGTAGGCGGGATGGCTGTTGACTATCACATTGGACCATGCAGATGGAAGTGCCTTCTTCATTAGCAGCGCTGCTCTAAGTCTGCCCAGCGTGCTAGCCATATCAAAAGAGACATGGCTGGGGAGTAAGGGAACACGGGGGGGGGGGCAAAGCTAAAGCTTTAGAATTTATAAGAACTTGAAAATGGATGAGGGGAAAATTTTCTGTACCACCATGCCCCACGCCAGGCTCCAGAAGGCCCAGGGTATGTTGTGATGTAGCAAGTGGTTGTCTCAGGTCCTCACTGATAATGAGAGAGAACAGGGGGCACCATGGCTCTCAGAAGAGGGTATTTTTGAAAGCCAGTCTCAGGCGAGGCGTTGGAGTTGAAGCATAAGCTGGAATCCATAGTGAGGATGAGCACCAAGCCGAACCTCCAGTGTTTTGTGCTCGACCATCATCTGCTCGCCCACGGACCTCCCCCCCCCCCCGCCCAAGTATCCATGTCACTCAGGATGTGGGCAAGTGGTTTGGCTTCGATTGTGTGGGGTAGGGGCAGCTGGGAGGAGAGCAGTGTCTGTGCCAGGGAAGGAGCCTGAATAATTTGATGGCTCCTCGGAGGAGAAGCATACATCAGAGTAGTGAACAGATGGCCCAGCAAAAGGGGTTAAGGAAAGAGACCGCTGTGAGAAGTCTTGTCACTCCCATCAGAGCGGAGAGCCACGAGCAACAGACTTTTAGGAGGTCCGAAATAGCAAGTGCCATGCAGGAACAAGAGCCACCTTCCCTTTTTCCCCAGCCCCCTCCTGACCCATGCACAAGCTCCCAGTCCTGACAGGGGGCCAACAGGGGCTTCTGCAGCTCTTTCCAAGGGAGGTAAGGGTGGTGTCTGTGCCTCTGTCATGTGTGTCAGTCACACAGGGAAACAGCTATAACCTTGAGCACAGAAGGGTTATCTGGTGGGGTGCTCTTGCAGTCTGCCTAATGGACTCAGGTTGCTGGGAGCTAGGAGCCCTCCTCCATACACTCCACTAGGCTTGACCTCACGACGTTGCTCTTATCCTGCACGTCTTTCCACATTCCGTCTTTAAAAGGACATAACAGGCATGCCTACCTCCCTAAGCCAGCCAGTCTTGGGTGCAAAGCTACTTGACTAGATATGTGTGGACTACTGCAACAAAACAAATGAAGGTCTAGAATCTTGTGTGCAAGCAAGCTCTCCTAAGCCCTGTGTCACTCATTCTCCCTCCTGTGTGTCTTCAGTGGCTCTCTTATCTGCCTCACATCTTTCCATAGACTTCTTCATCTTTCTTCACAGGTCCTAGGATCCACAGGAAAACCAAGTCCATTCCCAAGCTGTAGGTCTAAGCTGAACTTCACAAAGCTATCCATCATTCACGTCTCACGTCTTGGCTTCCAGCTAGAATGGGGACCAGTCCTTTCTCCCAGCTCCCATTGTGGGCATAGTCCAAGAACAGCCCTGACTGTCCTCCCCCGCCCCCCACACACACACCAGTGTCTTGTTTCCTTGCCTGCAGCTTCTGCCCACTCTTCATCTTTGATCTCTTCTGAAACTCCATTCTAAGTCAGTATCAATGGCTCATTCTAGAACTTTCATTTTCAGGTTCTCCAAAGTAAGTAACCTGGATGTGAGTTTCACCATCCTTTTGCCTATCAAGAAACCATATCTTTCCAATACATGAAGCTCACTTTTATACTGGGTAATGTTTTTAGTCTGTAAATCACACACACACACACACACACACACACACACACACACACACACACACACACACACACACACACACACACATATATATATATATATATATATATATATATATTATAGTCTGGCCAGATTTCTGTCTAGAAATAGTGAAAAACTGTCACTGCCCTCTGTGAGGGGAGAGATGGCATTCTGATAGAAGAAAGTAAAAGTGGACAGTTGTTCTCCAAATCACCTCTGTATGTCTGTTTTTGTTAGTAACATCTGGCCTGGGTCATGGCAACCTTTGGCACTACTGACATTTGGAATAAGATGAATCTCTGTGGTCAGCTGGCCTGTACTTCACAGGATCATTAACAACATCCATGGACCTTGCCTTCTAAATGCTAGTAGCCCCTCCTCCACCTGGAATGACCATGAAAAAATGTCACCAGATTCTGCCAAATGTCTCCTCCCAATGACAGTTCATTGAGAATACTGAAGTGAGCTGGGTGATGGTGGCGCACGCCTTTAATCCCAGCACTGGGGAGGCAGAGGCAGGTGGATCTCTGTGAGTTTGAGACCAGCCTGGTCTACAAGAGCTAGTACCAGGATAGCCTCCAAAGCCACAGAGAAACCCTGTCTCAAAAAAAGAAAAAAAAATAGAGTACTGAAGTGAACACAGATTGTCTTTATGCACCAAGGGTCAACAACCTTGAAAGCTCTGGCCATAGAGGACCAACTCTCTTGGACTTGACTGGGCCATTTTCCAGCTCTGGACCCAGGATTTTGTCACTTGGCCACAAGAACAAGGATGATGGCTCGTGTGCAGTGGACTTCAGCATTTTCCAGGCACAGAGCCACAGTGTGCACCCCTTGTGTAGTCAAGTTACCATGCCAGAGGAAGAAACAGACTGTTCTTCATCCTACCCCCACATTTAGGTATTCGTCTCTTGGCTTCTTCTTTGCAGAGATGAGTGAATGCAGGATGGACACAAAGGTCCTGGAGTCCAAGTATGGAAGACACTTGCAAACATAAAGCTCTTCATCACTTCCAATCTTGAGTTCCCCTCTGCCTAGTTGGCAGAAATATAACCTTAGTCCTTCTGGGGGTTTTCCTGACCACCATTCTCCATAAGATCTTGGGTCTTAAGTTAAGTCAAGACATGATACAGGGACAGACAGTGTGGGATGCTGTCAGCCATCTGTCCATTTGGATTGCTACCAAAGCATTCAGTGTTACTCTGTCTGGACCGTTTAGGTCTGATGGCTTACTACTTCCGCACATTGCTTAAGACAAAGCTACCTATAGTACCAGTAGTATTCTGTATTTTCCAAAGAGAGCCACAGCCATCTCTTTTTTATCTCACATATCCTTCACAATAAGCCTTTGGAACCCCTCCCTTCAAAAGATGAAGTCTTGTGCCTATGGCTCTAAAATGACAATAGACAAGCCTGTATCTTGGTATGCTTGTTCCCTGATCCTAAGTCCCATACTCTATGGAAGCCCAATAAATGACACAAGAAGGACAAATATAGGTTGCCAAGCTGAGATCTGAGTAGATGAAGCATGGAAACAACAGGCTTGTTGTTTGTCAAGGATTCCTGTTTGTCACTGGTCAGCTTGTCACCTTCAGCCTCTGACTGCTCTCGGGTGTTGTAGGGTAGACACAAAGCAGCCCTAAGATGCTCTTTCTTCATTCCTGAACCTCCAGTTTCCTGAGAACAAGAAAATTGTTATTATTTTACACTTGGAGTGAGCTGTGATGCATCAGTGGCAGGTGGAATTCTGGTCTGCTCACATGCACTGACTTTCAGAAACCCCTGCAAGGGGTGTCTAGAGAAGAGACACAGGTATGAGTCCACATTGACCAAGAACCTAAATGCATCTCTCCTCTCTTCTTGCCCAGTGATCACTTTTCAGTACTACATGGAGAGTCTAGCTTTCAAATTTAAACCTCTTTGTGACACTGGGTTTGTACCCAAGCATCTTTTCCTTCCTCTTTTCTTCCATTTCTTCCATGACTTGCCTGATGGTTCATGGACAGTCAAAGTACAAAAGTGAATGCACTGTGTAGGTTTCCCTGTTTCCTTGGGGAGCACTAGGAGTCATTGAAAAGGTACCCATTTCAGTGGAGAAGGTAAAAGGAAAAATACCAATTGGCAGGGGAAAAAAGATGTGTAGATTATTTTTGACAGCTTTAGTGAGATAATAATTCACACACTACACAAGGCAGTGATTCAAAGTGTATAATTCAGTGGGTTTTAGTCTAATCACAGAGTTGGGCCACCATCAGTGGTCAATTTAGAACATGTTCATCATTCCAAAAGGAAACTTCACATTCCTTATCACCTTTGAGAACATCCCAAAGTTATCACCTTTGAGAACATCCCAAGTCCCTGGCCCCACGTCTAATAGCCACATCTGTCTCTGAATTTGTGTTGTCTGGATATTTCACACAGATGGAATTGTGTAACCCATGGTCCTTTGTGACAGGCTTCTTTTGCTGAACAAAATATCCAAGGTTCATTGTGATGATTAATCTCCATTGTCAACTTGAATGGATTTGAAATCACCTAGGAGACACACCTCTGGGTATGCTTGTGAGGGTGTTTCCAGAGAGGTTCCAACTGAGAAAGAGAAGACCTGCCCTGAATGGAGGTAACATCGTCTATACAGTGGGGGACTGGACTGAATACATTCATCTCTCTGCTTGCTGATTTCAGACACTGTTACCAACTAACTCTCACTCTTGCCACCACAGTTAGACCAGATCTTGCTATTATATCTTCTCTGCCATGGAATGTACTGTCCAACTCCAAAATCAGCCCACCTTTCCTTAAGTCACTTTTGTCAGACATTTTGTCACAATAACCAAAGTGACTAATACATTTATCCATGCTGTGTCAAATATGCAGATGAGTATCTTAAGCCAAGAAATCCTTTCGGCTTCCTCTACCTTTATTGCAGAAAGAATGGTCTTTGTTTGTAAAAGGACATAGTTGTTTGGTATTTGACCTTTGCAACAAGAACAGAAACTGGACACTAAATATGTGAGTCACAAATCCAAAGTTAAATGACCATGGGGCTCCCAATGTCCCAGTGACACCCTCCTAATGTTTGTATTTGTGTATACTTTTCCTCTGTGATTAACCGTGTGTGTGTGTGTGTGTGTGTGTGTGTGTGTGTGTGTGTGTAAACTTTTTCTTTGAACCCTACAAGTTCCCATGTGGATATGCTCTACCCAGTTAACATGGATTCAGACAGAGGGAAGGCCAGTAAGCACCTCACCTCGAAGAGGATCTCCAAAACAATGTCTAGGGCAAGGACTCTAATTCTCAACATTGCTAGGGTTGGAGGGCTGTGAGCAGACAGGGTTTAGGACCCAGCATCAAGTGGGGGCAGCAGTGGGAGCTGCCAGCAGAGAGTTTGTGGCTGAACTAAGAAGTGGATGAAGGATGGTCTGGAAAGGGGCATGGCCATCAATGAACCACAAAGCCTTTTAGCATCCATTTGCGATTGCTGCTGAACAAACAATTGCAAACACACCAGTCACTAGCTGGGGGCTAGTGTCTCAGGGGACAGCCTTGAACTCCAGCCAGGAGCCCCATCCCCAAACAAAGGAAAGATGAGGTGCCCTCAGCCCCACCTTGGTCTCTGCAGCTAATTCCAGACCTGGAACATGGCAGTTCTCCATCCTACCCCCAGGCTTTCTCTGTTTGTGTCAGCAAGGAACTCAGTGAGCTGTGGTCCAGCCAGGGTGGCTCTGTGATGAGTGAATGTGAGTTTCTGAGCTCTCCTGTCTTGATAACAACTGTTTAGATAGCGGCTTGCAACATCAGATCCTGATTATCAAAGCCCGATCATCCTTGTTGGGGGGAAGACATGGTTACTCTGCACCAGGTTCTGTTCCCTCAAAACATGCAACAGGTTCTGCTCCCCTAAAGCAGAGGACAGCAAAGGACAGGCTGCTTAGAGAACCCTTCACTTACCGAGGCAGGAGTAGAACCATCCTTTCTCTAAGGTTCTCTCTCTCTCATTCACACACTTATGAGGGTACCACACCCAAGGATAGCTTTGCTAGCCTCCTTTTGGTCTGAGAATAGCAACTGGAACAGGCAAGGTCCCATGTCACGTAAAGAGATGTCAACTCATTGGAAGGAACAGGAATGACAACTAAATATTAGAGCCACCTATCATTCCATGTCTGCTTTAAGCCATGGTTCCCTTGACACTTCTGGCTCACCTTCCAGATGCAGGGGCGATGGTAAGGTGGGAGAGTCACTCAGGTTGGGAGGTAGTCAGGAAAGCTGCAGCTTTGTGAGTACCAACCATCAGTCCCTCCCATTTCTTTAGCTGTTCCTATTTCTCATCTGCAGAGGCAAGTGGTCTTAGTAAGAATTTTTTTAGCTGGAAGCTAAAACATAGTAGATGTTCTTCAAGATCTTGACTCTGGATGTGTCAGCTCTCCAGTACAAGAGGACAAAGGGGACAGGGAATCAGGTGGTGGAAGGGAGACAAAAGATCCCTCTGCCTACAAGCCAGGTACCTTCTGGGTGCCATGAGTCTGTCAGGAAGAAACTGCCCACCTTCTACAAAGCTGAGCCTCACTGGCACCCCTCCCCACTGTCCTGATGTTCTCCCCTCCCCCACAGCAGTGGCGTCTGCCTGTTTATTTGCTGAGCCCTGGTTTAACAATGCACTGTTTTTATGAGTTGTGCCGTAGTTCTTGGTAAAGCACTTTAATCCACTTTAATGCCTCTACTCTGCTCCTCCGTGACAGCCTGGTGGTTACTCTAATGCACCCCTCTCACCTCAGGGTTACTAATGAGGTCAGAGGGAACGCAATATCCCAACTGAATAATTCACTAATCAGATGCTACAGACTCCAGTGGTAAAATTTATTTCTGACACCTAAACGGCAAATGGCTTTGTGGACACACTCCCTATGTCTCTTTGCTCCAGAGCTATTTCTGCTAAATGGAGGGCTGCTGTGTTTGCTTAACAAAAGAGCTCTGGTCTACCCACAAACATATCTCCTCATCTGGGGCCTTGTATGTCTTAGGCAGGAGGAGGAGATAGAGGTTGGAGAGCTGAGTAGATAGGGCTCACATCAGCTTCCTTTCACACTCCGGCAGATGGTGATCCTGAACTCACCTCCCCACCCTCATGCTGTATCTCAGACTCATGCGCCTTTGTGAGACAAATCCCTCCAACTGGTACCTTGCTGGCATGTACACAGCCCCAACACCAGTTCCCAAGAAAAATACACAATTGTTGAAATCCATATTCTCTTTTTGTGGGTTCCCAGCCCCGCCCCCTTAAAGCCTCATATTCAAGATAAAATGTCTTCATTGAGGTTGGCTAGCTCATCGCCCTGTCTTTCCACACTAGGCATCTATGTTCCTCACTTAGAAGTTAGAGGGGGAAAGCCAGGCACCTCCAAGCTATCTACCCACTCTGGGAGCTTCTACAGTCAAGCAGTGGCCCCTAAGGCCCAGTTCTGTATGTGTCAGCACAGCCCAGAGAGTGAGGACCCTTAGGTGGATAAACAGCTACCTCCAGTGAGAGGACCAGCTGCTCAGTCTCTCACACCCTTCCTTTAACAGCTGAAAGGCCACATGTCTATCTTTAGGATACATCCACATGGTTTGCCCCCAGTGCTCTCCTCAGCAGCAGGTTTAGGCTGCAGCCATGGTGTCCCCATATATCAAACCAACCATCCTGGATCCGGAACATCCCATACTCTGTAGGATTATGGCAAGTTTTGATTTACCCCCTTCAAGTGACCAGTGCTTCACACAAATAAAGTCAAGTACAGTTGCTGTGATTGGAGACCAGGGTCACAAGAGCCCTCTGTGTTTTGCCTGTTGTCCATGGTCTAGCCTTCTACAGTATCAGTGTACTAACCAGGGGCCTCTATTGTTTGAATTCAATGACATACAAAATGGCATGCACATGGGTACAAGAGAAACAATCTTAGATAACCTTCAAGATTAGAACCCGTAAGTCAAAATTATCCTCACACTCTCAAATGGGCCCCACCAATCGGACATTTTGAATTAAAACTGCTGTTGTGCTCTGGCCATAGAAGTAGGTGCATAAAGAAACAGCTTTGGCAGATGAGAGGAGCTCTAGGCCAAGAGAGTATGCTCAGGAGAAGGCCCTGGAGGAGTCCTGGCTGTCTGAAATAGCCACTGAGTGGGAGCACAGTTCTCCTCCATGTATTTTATTAAGCTGCTCCCATGCTACCTCAGGCTGCCTGTGCATTCCGCCTCTCCAGGCCACTCGGAGGTGCTGGAGTTGCTATAGCTCCACAGCTAATGAAGGAAGAGAACTCTCTGCAGCAAGGACAGGATGTGCATCAGTGAGCCTGGCAGCTCAGGAGGCTTTAATTGCCTGTCCCCAGCCTAGTCACTCCCTCCCTCCCTCCCCAGACTCATTTATTCACCCTGACCCTCCCCAAGAAGATAAATGGGCCTTTGCTCCATTCTCTAAAGCCCCAGGGGCATGAGGTCCCTGGCTGAATCATGGGTCCCCTCCAAGTCACAGGTCTCCTGTCTGCTTTCTGTAAACAGAAGCAGAGGTGACAACTCCCTGGTAACCCAGAGAGCCACCCTGCATGCCAACTGACTGCTCCCTTGCTTGACTCCCTCCTCTGAGGTGTGACCCCACCTTTGCATTCTGAATCTAATTTAGGAACACCTCCTCGACTAGCCCCTGGGAGCCTTGCACAACATAAGGACATGAGTCTTTCATTGCTGATTCCAATAGATGAACACCACAGCTCTAGTCCTGAGCCCAGCTATTCAGGTACACTGTCTCCAGCAGCAATAGCACCCAGGAACTGGCAGTGGTATTCTGGATACAGCTCAAGGCAGTGTTCTGAGCTGCCAGGCCTTTCCAGAATCCGCCTAGTCACTCTCTTTCCTCTTTGTGATCAGCCCTGAGCACTTGTGCTTTTGTCCCCTCTCAGTAAAAGATAAGACTGTCATTGGCCTAACACCCATGGCTCTGAGGCCCTGTCTCTCAAAAAAGCAAAGGAAAGGAACACTTGCTGAATCACTTCTGTGATGGAACCAAGAATTGTGCCCAGGACTTTAGTTCTCAAATCAAGCTATTGACATCATTCTATAGATCAGGCAGTTGTGACTGTGATAGGTTCAATAGGTCACCTGTGTTCCTGTAGACTTTGCTACCTCATTCAGTTCAGGAATAATGAGCAACTGGGCGCCGATAACTTGGAATAGTGAGCAACCGAGTGCTGAGAACATGGAAGGCTGGAAGCATGATCTAGAAATAAACAAAGTAAGACTTCACATAGCAGTTCCACAGTGCCCCAAGAGTTACAACAGGGTCTTCAGCTCCAGAATAAACACTCACCCTAGGGAGAAGTAGCTCCCAGGCAGAGTACTACAACACAGAGTCTCAGAGAAGGAGAAAGAGAACCAAGGACAGGGCCTCAAGACATGAGATCCTCACTCCTTACTTGAAAGGTCTTGGGGAGTCATTTTATCCCTTGTCTGCATTGGGGGATGGACAGAACTAAGTGTCCCTTCATATGCACGTTTATTCTGCTACTCTACATGGAGACACAAGTCCTCTATATAAGAAGGTGATGATGAACATGACAATGCATGACCAAGATGCTATTGCAGTAATAAGAAGGAATATGGCATGAAGTGAATGGTACATACAGATATTGTGCTGTTTGTGTATCATGTGCTATCTTATCTCATTGTTGGAGCAATCCTGTAAGAACTAGTCTCATTCCCATTTCAAAGATGAGGAGACTGAAGTTCAGGTGCTTCTGAATTTTCCCAGTCACAGTTGGATATTATAGAATCAGAAATCCCAGCAAACTTTCTGACCCTGAGAACTATGCTCACAGCCACTGCAAGAAGCCTTTGTGTCTATGATGCTATACATAATACTTGGCCAAACCCTCACCAGGCTGTCTGGAATCCTAGCTTCAAAGGACCGGGACATGTTTTGCCTAGAGAGAAGTATACCATATCTATTGATTTTAATCTGCTCCACGGCTCATTTCCTATCCAAAATGGAACCAAAAAAACAAATAAAAATAATGCCACCCCCCAAAAGAAAACATCCACAAGAGCCTGTCTTAGTTACATTTTGTGGCTATCACCAATACCTGACAGAAGCCCTTCAGGAAGGAGAGGTTGATTTGAACTCATGATTCAAGGTAAACAGTTCATCATAGTAGGGAAGCATGGCAGAGGGCTTGGTCTGTGGAGGAGGAAGCATGTGGCAGTTGCTTGTTATGAGAAAACAACTGGGAAACAGCTCAGCCTGGAAGCAGGCCTGGACTATAACCCCCAAGGACCTACAAAAGCACTGCCAACCAGGAACCAAGATTCAAACATGTGACCTGTGAGGGACGTTTCAGTAGGACCATAGCAGAGATATCAAGGAACAAAGTATCCATGGAAGGATCGTTTATAAATGTGAAGTTGGAATTTTGGACTTCTCATAATTCCAGACCCTCAGAATGCCCACACACACTGACTCAGTTTCTCCCGCCAGGTTGTCCAAGTGAGGACACACACTCAGGAGGATGCACACTCCTCCACTGGCTGTTTATATATTCTTCTATTCATCTCTAGTCTGTTCGTTTATCTATGTACAAACTCGTTTCACCTTTTGAGGGGGTTAATACATTTAAAAATCTCCCCACCTATGCCTCCATTCACCTACACACCCATCCATCCACACACTAATTTATTAATGTAACAGATTCATCCATCTATCCATTCACCCATTCACTATCTATCCTCCCATCCATTCATCAGAACACAAGTTCATTCATTCATTTAGTCATTCATTCATTGAATCAATCTAGAAAATCATATATACATCTTCTACCTATTCATCCATCCTTCTACCATCAGATTATTCATCCATTTACCCATCTGCCCCACTTATTTATCCACCCAGTCGTTTCTACATTCACTCATTTACCTATCTGCCTCCCACCCATCCATCAAAATATGCAGCTATTCATTCTCTATGTATTAATTTATTCATAAATTTCATCCATCCTGATATTCACGTTTCCTTGCAACTACTCTCCCATCAACCTACATACAAATGTGTCTGTCAGCTTGCCTCCCTATTCATTTATCCATGTTGTTTGCCATTCATTCGCCATCATGTTATGACCACCTACTAAATTCCAGGCTCTGTACTGTGTACTGAAGACAAAGAGGTGAATAACTATCTAGCTTTGTCTTTCAGGGGTCCTATTACAATGGATAAGAGTGACGCAGAAACAGGCAACTGCAATGGTGTCTGATGAGGAATGGGAGAATGGGACACTCGGAGGGAGATGGGATTTATCAGGAGAGCTCTGTGGAGATCAGACCTTGGGGACTGGAGAAGGCTTCTCCAAGAAGCTAATGGCTGACCTGGGTTTTAATGAGTGGTGAGGATGTAGTAAGGTGAAAGGGTGGAAATAGTTCTAACCAGGTATGATTTCATACACTTGGCAATGTCTAAAGACTATTTAGTGTCTCAGCTGGGGGAAGGGAGACGAGTACCACTAGCAACCAGCAGGCAGAGTGCAGAGATGTTGCTAAATGTCTTACAGTGCACAGAACTACCCAGACCAAGATGCCAACAGTGGCAAGTGTGAGAAACTGAGGCACTGTCTAGAAGGACCCCAGATGTTTGGGGCAGATGTTACCAACAGAAGAGGAAGCATTGAGAGAAAAGACCCTGGGAAGTTAGCAGAAACTAGATCAAAAATTGCAAGCCACACTTCTGATCATTAAGCTGATGGAAACTCTAGGCTACAAACTGGGGACCAGATGATAACTGAATCCAGTCACTACTCTCTAGAGTTTTGTAATCCCATTGGGGGAAATGGTGCACTTCAATGAGGGGAGAGAAACATCTAGGAACAAAGATGCTACTATGTGCCTGTCACTGGACTGGGACCTTTAGACATATTACTTCATGTTCCATTTTCCAGACAAAAGAATACTTAGGCTAAAAATAAGGTTGTTGATTTTTAGTGGCTTACATGAACCTTGATCAAATTCAGTTGACAATCTGATTTTATTTTTCTTTTTATCGGAACCAGGCTAACAAGCAAAGCAACAACAAAATAAAACCTGGCTCTAGATCACATCATGAGTAAGTGAGAATACACCATGTCCTTACCACCCAGCCTGATGACTTGAGACGATAGACTCAGGTTAGTAGTAGAGACTTTGTTGGAGAGGGTAGTGCACAGAGTTCCAGGAGAAAACCACCTGGCCTTGAATGTAACCATACAAGCAGGAAGGAGAGAGGAGTCAGGATGGTGCAAGCTGGGTCAGGTTCTGGAAAGGGGACAGGTGTGTGGTAGAGAAGTCTGAGTGGATCTCAATAGCAGCCCGGTGCAAAAAAGGCAGGAAAGGTGTGTACAAGCACACAACAGAAAGGAAGTTAAGACATGGACACTGCGACACTCATCTGAAGCCACAGAAGACCACGGAGGAAGAGCAGAGAAGAATTCTATGTTTTGGATCCAAGTTTTACCTCTATTCCTGATCCTTCTGACAGAGAAACAGCCCCTCTGTATCCATCCACTTTCAGGTTAGTCACACAGAATCCCCCTGGGGGGCCTGCCACTGTCACCTGCACTAGCTGCTCCTGGAGGAGCGCAGCAGGTGTCTTGAAAGGCATCACAGCTCTTCTCTGTTAGGGGAGCAGTCCCCGCACCCCGCCCCCTGCCTCTCCTTTATTGGCAATGTACACAGCACACATGCACACATAGATCTCCAGGCTTATGTACACAGCTCATCAGATGAGGAAGACAGTCTGCTAGCCCCATTCCGCTGAGCTGTATCACAGTGAGAGACTCACTGAGAATCAATTTTATCCAAGGAATCTGAAAGGAGACTGGAAGGAGAGGGCCTGTTTTGGCAGCCGCCAGAAATCCAAGTCGAGAGAGCCTTAGCTCAGGCCAGGGGAAATCATTACAAATTAAATTTCTGGTTCTGGTGGAGAAAAGCCAAGGCTGTCAATAGGAAAGGCCTGGCCATGGAAGAGGCTACTGATCCAGGGTCAAACAGGTCCCCTCCAGGGACACACAGGAAGAAATTTATCTCAAGAGAGCAATGCCCCTGTCCCTTGCCATGACCTGGAGACTTCTACTTCTCCTTCACCCCTTAGTACCTCAACTATTCTCCTTAAAAAAGGGGATTTGGAGACTTTAACCCCCAAATGAGGTCCTGGATATGGGACAACCGGATAACACAGGTGAAGAGGTAACATGAGGCCAAAATGGGCATGACCTTGTATCTGCAGTGGCCCCAAGCAAGAGGTGAACCCAGGCCCTGTTTCACTGGGTGGGGGGAGGCCAGAAGGAACCTTCAGTGACCTACTGTGACCTCAAGCTCACCTGAGTGGAACCTGATGCTACAGGCCAGGACCTTTGAGGTCTAGACACCTCTACTTGACTTGCTCCCTCAGCCCCTTTTCACCCTCATTAGGCCCTAGGGTAGAAAAAAAAATCTCCAGCCCCTCCCCCAGCCTAAAGGTGCTCACACCACTGCAGAGGGTCAGGCTCCTTAGGCTATGGGGAGATCATTATTTTAGAATGTGCCCGCACCTCTGGGAAGTGTCAGGGCACAGAACAGAGTGAAAATAACAAACCAACACCATCCAACAACAAGCACCACACATCACCACAGGGACCTGACAAATGAAGAAAATAACTTGGAAGGGAATAAAAAGGTTAAGGCTTTGAGTCTTGGCAGGGGGAAGGAAGTAAGATAGAAATCTCCAAAGGGTGAGCTTTCCAAATTAGGGCACCATCCCCGTAGTCCCGTGGTTGGCCCTCCTCTCTGTGAGGGATGGGTGGGCTGCGACACACCAGTGCATTCAAAGAGAAAGATGCTGGCAATACCATCTGCGGTGACTGTCAGTTACAGGCCACACTAAATGATCTGAAATGGGCTCACCAACTCCGACGGTGCTGAGCATGGGAGAGGATAGTTCAGCAGGGTCCTAAACCCAGGGTAGTTTCTCATGCCTTTCTCACATCTCAAAGACACATCTTTGAGCATGTCTGTGATGGCATTTCCAGAGAAGTTTGACTGAGGAGGGATGAGCCATCTCAAATATTGGCAGTAGTATCCCAAGGTCTGGGTCCTGGGCCTAATAAAAAGAAGGAAGCAAGCAGAGCATGCTTGTGTCTATGGTCGTGTCTGCTTCCTGACTCCAGGTTCACTGCAACCAGTCACCTCATTGTTTTACTGCCAGGATGAACGATACTCTCAATTGGTGAGTAAAAATAAACCCTCTGTCTCTACGCTGCTTATACAGAAGGTATGTTGGGCAACTTGTCTGCACTTCCTGGCTGGTAACAGTACCTGCTTTCTGTCTCAGGACCATGCTCAGCTCATGGCTCTGGGTGGAGGATCCTTCACACTCTCAAAAGTGGACAACTCTCCCAGAGTATCCTGCCCCTTGGCATGTTGGTAACTTATGAATGGGCTTGAGAACAAAGCCTAATGAGAAAAAGGAACTTGGGATTGATCTCTAAGCAGAAGGATGCTGTGGTGGAATGGTGCCAAGGACCACCATATGAAAAGGGCCTTCCACAAGGAGCAAGTGAATGGGAACAAATTGTGGAGGAAGAGAACAGAGAAGAGAAGGGGCAGGTGGCATGATTTGAGCCCTGGAGCAAGCTGGCACTGACACTGAAGTCTGTATAAGCTGATATGTTTCATTTGAGTGTGAAGCATTTTAAGTTTGACTTCGGTCACCAGAAACCAATGGGCTCTTGATACTCATGGATGCTCTAGATCTGCCAACAAGCAGGAGCTCATCTCTGGCACAGTCCAGCCTCATTCTTTATATAGGAAGCAGAGAAGACACTGGCCAGACAGAGTTTCCAGATGACTTAGGTGAGGGCTAATGGAAGCCCAAGGGGCCTGCAGACTAGGTATCTTGCCTAGGAGTCTTGCCTCCTGGCGGCCAGATAAACAGACTTAATGAAACCCATTCTGCAAGAGGGACAGAGACACACGTCTCATGGATGTCTCTTTCCAGGATGCTCTTGTGAACATTTAGGTATTCGGCCTCACCTGGTGCCATTGGCTTCCCCGTTGGTACATGCATCTGTAGCTGTAGAGGAGGCCCAGGAGGCCATGCTTTGCCCACCTATGACTCTACCTGGTTTATTTCCCCTTTAAGTTGTGATCTTTCTGTTTTCTATTTTGTATCAGGGAACTTGGAAAAAGTTTTGGGGTTTTCTCTTTTTTTGTTGTTTAGGAGACAATATTCCACCAGCATTTTTCAAATTTAAGAATCAGCCTCCTAAAAACCACCATTAGCCAGTGATGGGGCTTATCTAGGACAGATTCCTCTGTGTGACCATTTACTGATGAACATTAGTCTTACAGTAGGATTTCTTGACCTTATGACTCTACTCTAGGCAACATAGCTTTTTTTCTTTTTAAGTTCCAATTTTAATGGTATTATAGTGTGCCATCTGTGGTATTAATTAAATATATTCACATTACTGTGCCATCCGTCTCCATGCTAAGAATGCTCTTACCTCGCAAAACTGGAACTCCACACCCACACACTGGTTGTTCCTTCTTCCCTCCAGCCCCAGTAGCCACTGCCCCGCTGTTTGTGAGTCTAAAATAGTCACAGCAGCTGCACCTATGTGACTGTCTGTGGATTTACACACTACGTCTTCAAACTTCATCTCGGCATCCCAGCCTTTGGGGCAATTTTGTGGGCACACCTACACACTGAAATGCTTCATTTCTTCCTGAGATGGCCAGCTTGTATGCTTCATTTCACAAGTGGGTGAAGATGAGGGAAGAGATTTGTGCTTTTAAGGATAAGCCCAGCACCCCACTAGCTACCCTGAATCGATTAATACTCCTGGCCTGGGCCTGGGTGTGCAGCTCAGTTGCCTAGAAATGCCTAGAAATCAGGAAGCCCTGAGTTCAATCCCCAACACTTCATAAATCAGTCATAGTTGACTGTTACACACCTGTAATCTCAGCACTCTAGAAGAAGAGGCAGGAGGATCAGAAGTTCAAGGTCATCCTCTGCTATACATCTAGTTATAAGCCATCCTGAGTTACATGGGATCCTGTCTCTAAAAAACAAACAAACAAACAAACAAACCCAACAGGTATGGAGAGATGGCTCAGTGGTTAAGAGTACCATTTCTTCTAAAGGTCCTGAGTTCAGTTTCCAACAACCACTTGATAGCTCACAACCATCTATAATGAGATCTGGTGCTCTCTTCTGGTCTGCAGGCAGAACATTGTATACATAATAAATAAATAAATCTTTAAAAACAACAACAACAAAATCCTTTTGAGTTACTCATTTCCTCATAAACCTGGTAATGGTTCATCTTAAAAGTCCTCTGACAGGATCAGATGCTAATCATATCCAGCAAAAACAATCACAAGTAGACATATAAGGTCTGTATTAAGTCACTTTTCTGATGGTGTGACAGACACCATGACCAAGACAACTTATGGAAGAAAGAGTTTATTTGTGCTAACAGTTCCAGGAGGATAAGAATCCATCATGGCAGAGAAAGGTAAGCATGGAAAAAAGAGCAGAAAGCTAAGAGATCATATCATCAAGGGCAAACAAGAAAGAGAGGGGGGTGAGAAGAAGAGAGGGAGGAGAGGGAGAGGAAGAGGGAGAGGGAGAGGAAGAGGGAGAAGGAGAAGGAGGTTATAAACTCAAAGCCCACCCCAGTGACATACTTCCTCCAACAAGCCTGCTCCTTCAAAAGCTCCCCAAACAGCATCACCAACTGAGAAGGAAGCCATTCAAACTACCATATTCAAAAGGATCCCCAAATTAATATGTCTGCAATTCACTTCCCTTACTTCACATTTGCAACTTACCTCCTAAGTTCTGAGTTTGGAGTATGGTCATTTGGAACGCTTCATCATTTGTGTTTGTGCTGCCTAGTCTTTGGCTCAGAAAATGAATTCCTATTGGCATAAAATTGGTCTTAAAAACTGAGCTTATTTTCCTGACTCTCCTACAGAAAGAAAGAAAGAAAGAAAGAAAGAAAGAAAGAAAGAAAGAAGAGAGAGAGAGAGAGAGAGAGAGAGAGAGAGAGAGAGAAAGAAAGAAAGAAAGAAAGGAAAGAAGAAAGAAAGCAGAAAAAAAACAGTGAAGTGGTTATAGCAAGGGACACAGTCACAGCCTCTTCCAGGGTGTCCAGTTACTGTCAGACCCCTAGTCTGACAAGGTGCTTCTTAGTCTGGCCATCCCGGGGTTTTATGTGACTGGGTGACTGCCTAGCCTTTGTCTCCAGGGTGAGAATTTTGCCGAAGCTTCTTCAATATCTGAGGCTCACCCTCTAGCTTCTACCGTCACCTAGCTTTAATCCAGGCTTGCAACCCTGACCTTGAAAACAAATGAACCACGGAAGGAAACAGGTTATTTAAGCCTACTTCTCACTGTGATCAACCCAAGCTTATGGAAAGACAAAGGGAAAGCCTGGCGCAAACACCTGATATTAATGGACCAAGACCCTGCCTCCCTTCCTAGCACAGGCTGGAGATCATCACACCCTGTCTCCTGTCCCCACTAGAACAAACTCTTGGCTTAGCCATGAACCGAGTGTGTTTATGTTTAGTAAGTGATAAACAACAACATCTGACATTCCTCTTTAATTTAGGTCATGTTCCCTGGGTCTCATATAAAGGACTCAGCTTGGATTACATGGTTCCATGATCTTAGAGGTTCTCTTGCATGGATAGATAGGTTAATTTTCCCCACTGATGTCAAAAACAAGAATATGGGTTAGAACTGCCTTAGGAATCCTAACCTCACCGGGTGTTGGTGGTGCACGCCTTTAATCCCAGCACTCGGGAGGCAGAGGCAGGCTGATTTCTGTGAGTTCGAGGTCAGCCTGGTCTCCAGAGTGAGTGCCAGGATAGGCTCCAAAGCTACACAGAGAAACTCTGTCTCGAAAAAAAAAAAAAGAAAAAACAAAACAAAAAACAAAAACAAACAAACAAACAAACAAACAAAACCCTAACTTCATGATTCAATAAGCAGGCAGGGCCCACCTGAGTGGATACCTGCAAAAAAATGGCAGATGGAAGAGAGTCAGGTGGACCTGGGTCCACATTCTGAACTTCATTTTGTTTATTTTGATTAGACATGGACCTATCATTTGACTCCTTGTTATGTGCTCAGCCTGCTTGAAACTTACTATAGAGCCCAGAGTGATCTTGACCTCATCATCCTTCTGCCTCAGCATCCTGGGTACTACCATCTCAGGTAATGTCCCACCACACCAAGTTCATATACTGATTTTTAAAAGATTTTTTGTCCTAATTCCATTTCCATAAAGTATGTTCTATGATAAAGAACTGAAAAATTGAGTGAAATAGTATGTGTAAAAGTGTTTGGCCTAGTCAGACAAATCTCTGTGAGTTTGAGACCAGCTTGGTCTACAGAGCAAGGTCCAGGATAGGATCCAAAGCTACACAGAGAAACCCTATCTTTAAAAACAAACAAGCAAACAAAAGGTGTTTGGCCTGTTGCCTGACACATACCACACACTGAATCTCTTCCTTTCTCTTTCCTCCTATTCCCCTTACCACCCTCCTCTTTCTTCTTCTTTTTGTTTTTCCTCCTCTCCTTTTCTCTCCTTCCAGTTTTCCTTGATTCTGGACTGCCTCCTCCTCTTCGCTCATTTCCTCAAATAAAACAGCTGTTTACTAGGGAATTCCACTCCTCCAGCATTTTCCTTCCTTCTTGCTTCACAACCTTCGAAAATCTAACAGAGTATCAAATAAGCTGGGCACACCAGGTTCCTGTATGTTTACACTCAGCACTCTCTTCCCTCCAGTCCAGGCAGAGGACCCTGTTGGGACTTGGCTACCCTCTCTCAAATCCCTCTTCTGTTTAGCTGGCCACAGTTAGTAAACAATAAGATTTTCACTCAGACCCTAAGTCAGCCTTTACCATGGACTCTAGAATAATCCCTTCTGTTATTAACAAAGCAGTTGTTCATTCCTTTTGGCTCTTCATTCCCATTCAATATGTTAAAACCCTGAAGATGGACAACTGTCAGGTCAAGACGTGGTGCATCCCTGGGTCTGTGACCACCACACTGTCATCTCATCTGCGTCATCTACCACCAATGAGACCACTTCTACCAGCATACTTGAAAGAACTCCCTCAACCATGACCGTGCCCAAGCCCCGGAGAGCTGTTCACTTTCCACAAACAATCACCCCTGGACAAGACACCCCTCAACTTCACTACCACCTTCCCTACCCCATAGGGAAGAACTGAGGGAGTCCTAGAAGGAGCCACCAATCAGTCAGACTGCAGCATACAATGCACAAAGCAACCTTTCACCCAGGAATACTTCCCAGGAGGAAACACTGCCTAACAGGCTGGGAACTTAAAAAAAAAAAATAGGTGAAGGAAGAAAAAAGACTTGTGATAGAGATGAGGGGCCTCCACCTCCATTCCCTCAGCCCAGCAGTCCAGTCCTCTCGCCATCTGTTTTAGGTAGGTCAGATTTTGTGGCTAAAAAAATTTATGCTGGCCCCATAAATATAGTTCATATTGCATTGCACATATTTATAAATATAAGTGCTGTAGCACCAGCACATTGCCTGTGAAGAATGCAGGCAGGTTGTGATTAGAGGTGAGCCAGTGCTTGATTGTGGGTTAATTAGCCCTGCTAATAAACTGCCTGTAGCTTTATTTAAGAAAAATAACATATTTCATCTTAGGTAGAACAATTATACGCTTGCCTCATGAGCATCTGAAATGCTTTCTTTAGGGGAACACACACACACACACACACACACACACACACACACACACACACACACACACACACACACCATTCTTTTCTTTTAAACAAAAACTCCAACCTCCAGGCTCCTCCTCTCTATTGAACTGCAGGGAGGATGAACTTCAAAGGGGGTATAAACAGCTTTCTAGTTCACCATCTGATGCTGGCTGTTGCCCATTGGCTGCAGAGTCAGCCAATGTGGAGAGCTAGATCCCAGCCAGGGGTTGCGGATACAGGGATATACAGGTTGCTAATAGACCTCAGAAGAAACACCCTGGTTAGCAGTAAGAGGGAAGCTTGGACTGTGCACAGGCCTTGGTGAAGATCAAGGTGCAAGACTCCTGAGATGAAAGACTCAGGAGTGGGAGTGTGGGAGGTCCAAGACAGCAGCAGAGAAACAGGAGCCAGACCCAGCACCAGGGCACATTTGGATCCAAGGTGTATGGGGACTTGTGATCAGCAAGGGCTCAGGGGAATGCAAAGGCAGAGAAGCCATTAAAACCCATCTCATTCTAAGAGGACAAATACTCAACCCACACCCCCTCCCTTCTCCAGCACCCTTCAAAGTAGCATTTTCTCCTATGGATCCCAGGCAACCACAATAAATTAATTACAACTGGCAAACCTCCTTGACATCCCTGGTCTAGACCTGCCTTTTTGCTTCAAGATAAGAAAAGTGAGATCCAAGATAAAGTCATGTAATTTTAATACTTTCAGTGACCCTCGAAGAGATCTCCTGACTCTCCACCGCAAACCATGTCAAGGGGCTTCCAGATATCTGTAGGGCTTGGCTTCATCTGCACTCATCTTCAGATGAGTCACAGTAAACTCAGTCCAGTATGTGGAAAGGACACTCTCCAGGAATGCAAGCAAAGAAAGTGGCATTTGAGTATAAGCATCACACTTGAAGGGACAAAAAGCTAAGCATATAGATCAGAGGAAGGGGAAAATCAATGCTAACAGTGCATCTTGCACGACTAACCAACTTTCTCCATAGGCCCTGAGCCAGGTGAGATGGCAATGGACACTAACATCAATCCACTGTGTCTTTATAGCCTGGGCTCCCATAACAAAATACCAGTCACTGGGCAGCTTAAACAATGGAAATTTATTTTCCGCATAGTTTTAGTGGCCACAGTCCAAGACCAAGGTGTCAGCAGGGTTGGTTTTCCCTGAGGCCTCTCACCAATATGGAAACCCACCCTCACCCCTTATGTGTGTTATTTTTATACTAACCTCTTCTTATAATGCCATTATATGAATTATAACCCACCTTAAGGATTCCCTTCAATGTCAGTTATCTCATTAAACACCATGTCTCCAAATATAGTCACACTAGAGGCTAAGCCTTCAGTGTAAACAGACTGGGGGTAAAGACTTGGAATGGGAGATGACAGTTTGGTCCATAACACAATGCACAGTTGAGATCCCCAGAGCCTAGAGTGATCTCAGAGGGCACCAGCTCCCGCCTCCTGCCCAGTACAGGGTTTTCCTCCTTGGACATGCGTATGCCCTTCCAGCTCTGCCCCAACAGAACCTCTGCATCCAAACAAACGCAAGTGTGTGGAAGAAGAACTAACAACATATCCAAATGGCGGCTCTTCGGCCCCACTGTTGTAAAGAGAATATAGAGGTGTGCCGTAGAAGGAAACTACGGAGAGATGCAATACTGCTGGCTTTGAAGGTAGTAGCGGGAAATGCTAGCAGGAGTGTTGAAATGATGGACATCGGGGTCTACGTCACTTGGGAGAGCTGTCCCTGCTGCCTCTGTTAATAGAGCTGTTCGTGACGCTCCCACTGTGCAGACTGTGGTTCATTCATGGGTGCCAACACAGAGGAAAGTTGGGCACCAGCCCTCATGGCTCCATGGACTTCAGTGACATTGTGGGACCGGTCATCACTACACAGGACAACCTTGGCTAACACAGATCCCTCAGCAACACTCAATCATCTCTTCTAGCCAGAGATGTCAACCTCTTATAAGAATTACAGAATCGCCAGGTGTTGGTGGCACATGCCTTTAATCCCAGCACTCGGGAGGCAGAGGCAGGTGGATCTCTGTGAGTTCGAGGCCAGCCTGGTCTCCAGAGCGAATGCCAGGATAGGCTCCAAAGCTACACAGAGAAACTCTGTCTCGAAAAAAAAACAAAAACAAAACAAAACAAAACAAAAGAAATACAGAATTGATCTTGCAGGCAAGCCTGCAATCAGGCTTGAAGGTGCACACCTGCAATCCCAGAACTTGGGAGATGGAAGCAAGAGGATTAGGTTCAAGAATATCCTCAATGATATAGAGAATTTGAGAGTGGCCTGAGCTACATGAGACCCTTCCTCCAAACAAACAACCCACCCGAAACCGGCAACAGCAAGAAAACAATCCAGGTTTTCAACAGCTTTCTGAAAGGAAAGTTGACCCGGAACCCAATCAGGACCCATAGGCCCTTTAGAAAGCACCATGTACAAAAGGCCTGCTGTAAACATGTTCTTTCAGACACAATGCTCTTGATAGCATTTTAACCCTTCTGATAATGGCCTGTCCCTCGACACCATTCATATTCTTTCTGGACTGCCCCCCATCCCACACTATCAACACACACACACACACACACACACACATCTCCAAGGTTCTTGGCAGACAAGTTAACCAGCCATGGAGATCTCAGCTCTGTAAAGATCTAGCGGGGCAGAAAGGCAAGGAGACCAAATGGCCCCAGAAGCCATGGTTTTCACCAGTCCTGGCAGCCCCTAGAGAGCCTGGCAGATGCTAACTGCACCCAGTTTCCTCTTTTCCCCTAGAGTCTGGAACCTGGGGACATGTGCAAAGCACGTCTGAGCTTCAGTGCAAAAATAAACCCAAGGCTGTCAAGCCCCGGCATATTAATGACAATTAATGATTCTCTCTAATCCGCCCCGGCTTTCCGTGGGCATCTGTGACAGGACACCCCCCTCCCCAGTCCCCGCCCCTAACCTCCTGAAGACTCTATCCCTATGCCAGTCTGCTCTGGAATGCAGATCTAGGAGGGAAAGTTAAGGGAAGGAGATACTGGACGATAAAAGGTCTGTCTGAGGGTAGCTGGAGAGGCCCAGCCCATTAGCCCTGACAGAGCAGCTCTTCCACCTGCTCTTCCTGGGACCTACAAGCTATGGGCAGCCAGCAGCTCCTTACAAGGGCCTCTGTGCTGGAAACTGTAGCCAAGGAAACAGTTCTCAAATGTATGCTCCTGACTGTCAGTTCAGACTCCACTCAAAAGACAGCCTCATCTCACCCCTGCTGTCCAGCCTCCCTGCTCAGGGCCTCAAGTCCCACGGGTGATTGACAGCTGCTTCCAGCTCTTCGAAGAAGCTACCCCACCCCTATCCCTTCTGGCCTAGGAGCTTCTCAGAGACAAGAGGCCCTCCCCCAGTGTGTGCCCCCCCCAAGTGTGCACTTCACAGTCTGGTCATCCCACTCCCTCCTGTACACCATAACTTGGGAAGTCTGAGACCAAGCCCATCCTCTTCCCCATTTGGTTCCAACTGCCTGACCACAGGTGCACAATAAATACTGGCCGTCTGCCTAGCCAACTGGCCCACATGGAAAGTGGTAGAACCCCGCCTGCCACATACAAAGTGCCCTCAGAGTGTTAGTTCTTGTTCTTGCACATTGACTGTCTCGTTCCATCCTCCTACCACCCTGTGCCTGAGGTGCTATTCTTACCCCCATTATTTAAAGGCAGAAAATGAAGTGCCTATAGCCAAAATAACTTGTTCCATGGCCCACAACCCCTAGGTGTTAAACCCAGCTGGTGTCCACCTTGCTCTACCCACCATATTCTCTCAGACCAGAAATGTGTCCTTGCCTCACTGGACCACAGCTTCCAGGATCATTTGCCCCCAGGAGACCCACGGGCCTTTGAAGCAACTCTTGGAACTGAACATCCATTATCCCCCCCCCCATTTCACAGAGGAGTCACTCACTGAAACTGAGAGGGGCTGGGCAAGTTTCTCAGCAAGGCAGGGCAGAGCTAGAGTTGAGTAAACTGTCAAAGCACAATTTGCATGCTTTTTACTAGGCCACATGGTGAGAAACAGGTGTGGGAAAACTGAAGGGAGCCTTGGGAGAGAGGCACTAGAGGTCCTGACCTGGAGATCTAGGTTTATTATCATGAGGCAGAGTGTTTCCTGTTGACCACTGGGTAGTCTATGTCATTGAAAGTCTAGGGATAGGTACCTGGGAGTCTCTAGCCCAGTGTGTCTCAAAACCTTCCTAATGCTGTGACCCTTTAAAACAGCTCCTCATGTGGTGGTGACCCCCAACTATAGAATTATTTTGTTGCTACTTCATAACTGTAATTTTGCTGCTGTTATGAATTGTAATGTAAATTTCTGATATGCAGAATAACTGATATGGGACACCTGTGAAAGGGTCAATAGACCCTCAAAGGAGTCACAATCCATGGGCTGAGAAAGGCTGCTCTAGCCCAACCCCCACATTTGTAACCCCCCCTCACATGGAAGCAGGCAGGGAACGAAGGAGACTCTGTTAGTGCCTCCCTATGTGTAATGATATAATGAGCAAGGAGACAAACTCTTTGGAGATCACACTGCCTTTTCCTGCCATCCTACACACATGCATGCACATACACACAAAGAATCAAGATTCTGAAAACCAAATACTTTGAAGACCCCCTCTTTGAAATCTCTCTAATTGGGCCATCTCTCTCTCCCTCCCTCCCTCTCCCTCTCTCTCTCCCTCTTCCTTCCCCTCTCCCTTTCTCTCTCTAATTGGGCTCTTAGCTAGGGTGGGAACGAGAGATTTTGTAACCATTACAGAAACACACACAATGGGGAAATGTCATCTCCTCAGTCCTATGTGGGGAATCTATTACTCTGTGCTGAAATTATGCTGTTTCCAGATGGAAAGTCTTGGCTGAGAAAAGAAATCTCCCTCCCCAAGCCCTCAGTTGGTAATAGTAAAAAGATGTGGGGTGCTGTCATAGACCCAAGTTGAACTACCATGCACCCCGTTAAAAGCACAACTACCCCAGGTGAGACTGTTATACAGCCTTAACACCAGCTCTATAGGGCTTGTGCTGCAAATCCGGCATCCAGGCAGGCCATGGCAGGAGCCTGCCCTGCTCCCCGCTGTGTGCTCAGCAAGCTGGCACTGAGGTTGTGTTGAGGTTCTCCCCAGCCTCTCCTCAATTCTGCAGGCCTAAGGGTGGCTTTCAGGGGGACCAATCTGAGATGCACCTTTTGTCCTGGCCCAAGAATCATACAACTTCCATCCCAGCTGCAGCCAGTCTCTCAGAAGGAGGTTGCTGTTTTAGAAGAAATCAATAATATCTACCTCTGCCCCCAAGGCAGCAGCAGGCACCTTGAGTTTTCTGATAGAAAAAGATGGTGACAAGACTGCCCCTTCCTGACCCATGCGCACGATTGAGAGCCAGGCATGTCTGAGCAGGTCCAGAGCACACATAAAGACAAGTCTGCTGAGTTACTAAATTAAACCCTGTGCTACGGTCTTTTATGCCTAGTGCCTTTCCCAGCTGCCCCTGTGTGTTCACACACTGGCACATGCAAAGACCCTTGCATACAAACAAGCTCACATATGCTCACACATGCACACACAAACATGTACACACAGAGAAACTTGTGCATATGCATGCACACATGAATGCACACAGACACATGCATTCACTTAAGTGTACAAATGCACGTACAGATACACCACACACACACACACACACACACACACACACACACACACACACACACACACGGCCCTCTCCATCCCCCTGGCCAGTATATTGGTACAAATTGGCCAGCCTCTCAGCAGGTTATCCAGTAATACCCAATCATGTCCCATATGGCTCAGCTTTCCACATCCCAGTCCTTAACTCTGCAGAGCTGAAGTAGCCAGTGCCTTGCTTGAACCCCCCCCCCCACAGCAATCAAGACCTTCCCTAATCTGGCCCTAGCCAGCCCATCTAGCTGCAGCTCCTCCAGCATCCACAAGGTCCCTGGCCAGTGGGTCTCGTGTGCCCACCCTACACACATACACCCACATGCCTCCTCCATTCAAGTTTACTCATCCTGCATCCTTTGCCCTGGTTGCCCCCCCCCCCAGTCTCTACCTGTCAAATCTCACCTTGCCTTCAAAGCCCAGCTTAGGTGCCACCTCCTCCACAAAACTGCCCACACAGTGACGGGCACCAGCGGCCATTTCAGGCAGCTACCTTGATGCAGTCTTGGTGGCAAAACTGATTAGACTCACCCCCCTCACCCCAGAAAAATCTCACATCCTACCTCATTCCAACTCCCATCCCATGCCGGATTCTCACTGAGGGGCGAGACTTGTCCCGGGGATGGCTGGGCAGATGGGATGACGTGATCTGGTTTATACACCTGTTAGCTTAAAAATAGCCGAGAGTGAATGGCTTTCCAAGGTGTCAGATTGTCTCACCACTGAACTGACTGCATCTAAATCTCCTGCTTTCTACCTGCCCTGTGGTGGCAGGTCCTACAAATGCTTGCTGAGTCAGGGGTGGGACAAATGAGTGGTAGTTTCTCACGGCAGTTACTCAAGGTAGGTTCCTTGCTGCTGTGCTCACTGGGGCATAATGCATGTGATTCCCTACTGTACCTCCCTCCAGGCTGCTCTCTGCCCTCAAAGTGACTTTCTATCTTGGATCGCTGCAGAGGGAAGGGAGGTCCAAGGAGCCTGTGGTGACCCACCCACACCCATACGCAGCAGCTCTCTGGGGGCTCTTTCTGCTTGGCTGGATCCTGAAATCTGGGTCTGGCCTCTCTCCAAGCTTCTGATGAAGCTATATTCCCAGTTCAGTTCCTCCATACTTAAACTTTCTTTACCCAGATCAGAGTCCTCTCAGAATCCCAGCAACAGGTCTAGGACTCAGCTCCAGTAGCCCACACCTGTCTTGTGCCACCTGCCTGTGACTCTTGGTGGCCCATTACTACAGACTGCTGTCAATCTCTTCTGCCAGACTCTCATCAAACCCCTAAACTCTGTCCTCTTAGCACTCATCTAGACTGATTCTGGGGAATGAGGCTGGATTCTGAGCCAATAAATAAATAAATAAATAAATAAATAAATAAATAAATGGAAACATCTAGGCCATGACCTCTTGGGCAGATCTCTCCTCTCCTCCCCTCTCCTCTTTTTCCCCATCCTTCCTCCCCCTCCCCTTCCCTGTCTCTTCCCCATGCCTAGCCCTCTGTCTTCCTCCTTCCCCTTTCTCATCATTAATGAGAATGGGGCTCCAGGAAGCTCTGTTTAATTTGGTAGCTTCTGGCCACAGCAGTTACTTAAATCTAAATTACTGAGAATAAAGGAAAAACTTGAAAATCCAGGGCTAGTTGTACTAGTCACATTTTCAGAACTTGATGACCACAGTCCAGATGCAGAGCAGCGCAGGCCCCTCCCAGAACATGGGGAACAAAATGTGAGTGAACAAGAAATGACCTTTAATTGGATTAAACTGCTGAGATTTTGAGGACATTGGTGACAGTGGTTAGGACACCCTGACACCAGCCACTTAACTGTCCCCAATACTCGAGACTCAGTGCTGGACACTGTATCTTGCCCACTGCGCCCCACTTCTTGGTCTGATAGAACTAAGTTCTGTTTCTGTCTTTTTTTTTTCTTCTGAAGATCAAACCTAGTGCCCTGTGCCTATCAGGCAAGCACTCTACTGCTGAACTGAACCCCTGGCCCCCGGCCCCTGGCCCCCTCAACTTCCATACTGTGCACAGACAGGTCAGCGGTTCTAAAAAAAATACTACCTGGGACGTTGTGTATTTCTCAAGCCCATCCTGCCCAAATCATATGCCATCTCTACAATCATTTACTGACTGCCTTTCCTTAAGGTGGTTCCTCTTTTTATGACTAAATATGGTGAATAAATGGAATACTACATTATTTTATACAATCAGGTTCTTCTGAGAAACAGAACCAATAATATACATGCTTAAAATTTTTCTTCTAAGCAATTGACTTCTATAATTATGGAGAGTGATGAGTATCCAGGTGATCAGCCAGCAAACTTAAAATCCAGGAAATCTGATAGGGTAGTTCTCAACTAAGTTCAAATGCCTGAGACCATGAGAGCCAATGGTGTCATTCCAATGTAAAGGCCTGAGAGACTCAGTGAAAGGCAGGGGGTGAGGACAAACTGGCACCCAAACTAGGGGCAGCTGCACAGGAATACCCTCTGCTCCTGAAAGGGTGAGTCTGATGCTCTCCTCATGCCCCCAGATGTGTGAGTAAGGCCCATCTACATGTGAGAGGGCCATCTGCTCTACCGACTCCACTCACTGATTTCAATGTCAATATTAAAAACTCTGGACAAAATGGTGCATTTCTGTAATTCCAGCATTTGGAAGACCAAGGAGGGAAGATTATGAGTTTGGGGCTAACCTAGGCCACAAAGACTTAAACTTAGGCCTCAAAGTTAGCCCAGGCAACTTAGCTAGACCCTGTCTCAAATGAATAAGCAAATAAGTAACAAACAAATAAAACTAATCTTCTACAGAAATACCACCAAAACCAAAAACACTCAGATTATTATTTGACCACAAGTTCAGTCACCTCATGGCCAGCCAGGTTGAATTATAAAACTAGCTCATCACACCTGCCATAGATTGAAGTGAAGACAAATACAATGAAAAACTTGACTTAGTAGTCAGTGGAGCAAAACTCAGTAGCCTGTGCCAGGTTCTGACCTTGGGGTCTACTATTATTCCTGTGCTTAAGAGGGAGATGAGGCATGGGGGAGGGATGTTAAAAGTGAGTTGACTCCACATGGACACTTCCACTTTTAAGATAATCAGAAGAGAACCAAGCGTGGTGGTGAGAGTCTGTAGTTCTGACACAGTGGAGGCCGAGGCAGGGAGTTTAAAGCCAGCTTGGGCTAGGTAAGGGGACCCTGCCTAGAAGAAAGGGGGTTGAAATAAAAGAAAACCAGAAGAAAATCCAAAGGAAGTCCTTCCTACTTTGTTCCAGACCCCACCTCAAGCTATTCTGGTGGCCACAGGTGAAATCCATGGCAACTGATTGTCACCATTCTAGACCATGGGGTCTCTGAAGGCTGATCCAACGTCTAGTGTGAATCATATCTCCTTTGGTTTTGCCCAGCAGCCACTTAATAAACGGTGAATAAGGAAAGCATGGCTGGAGCCCTGCTCTGACCCAGTTGGCTGTTTTGACAGGAGCAAAGCATCATGACAAAGGATATAGGACTGAAACCATAAACCACACTAAGAGTTCCATCTGCCCAAATGCTGCTGTGGCACTTAGGGGCAGGACTATGTCTAAAGGAATTAAAACATTCAATAGCTCCAGGGCCAGAGCAGGACATTCTGAGGCTCTAAACTATTTCCCACATCATCCACAACACCAGAATGTATTTTCAAAGAAAGAACATTGGGCATTGGTGTCTAAACAGAAAGTAAAGCTGTGTGTAAACAAAACATGGTATATTAAAAAGGAAGAGAAAAGAGGGAGAGAGAAGGGGGGAAGGAGGCAAAGGAAAAGTGGAAAATGGCAGAAAGAGAGAAGAGAGGAGAAAGAAAGAGAAGATACTACACAAGGATTATCCAGGGCTATCCTTAGCTGGGAGTCCCAAATGATACCTAGGACTCTGTGGGTTGAAGAAGAAAGTTTTCAAAATGTGTACAAGACTTCAGAGCCAGCCAGTGAAGTGCTTGTCATAACCACCCTTTCAAAAAAAAGTAGGGCATGGAGGCACACACTTGTAATCGCAGCACTGAAGATGCTGAGACAAGAGGATGCTGAGGCTGGCTGGCTAGCCAGCCCATCTAGCCTACTTGAAGAGTGAAAGACCCTATTTTGAAAAATGGATGGAACTTAAGAAATGACATCATCTGAGATGGATCTCCTGGTTCCCACATGAACATGCATACACACACACACACACACACACACACACACACACACACACACACACACAGGTAAATCTAGGATTCCAGGTACTATGTTCAATTAAAATAAACAAAAGGGTACCATACAATTTCTTGCAACAGATGCAATAACTAGCCTACTGCAGGATCCTGTACATACCTCTAATGCTATGTTGTTTTTCTGCCTCTCTTCTCCCAGGAATACAAACTCCTTAAAATTAGGATCCACAGGTTTGCCTGATGTCACTCACTATTTAAAAAATATCCTCAAATCCTGGCACATCTTAAAAAGATATCTGATAAACGGGTGAGCAACTGATCGCATGGAACAAACAAATGGACTGCTCCACTGTCTTAATTGCATGCTCTACTATACGAGTCTGTGACTAATCAAAATGTGGAGACAAACTCATTAGTTGTGAATGCAGATCACTTAGAAGGAAAAAGTTATGCAAAACAAACTGTAGGCAGCTAGCAACTGGATTCTTTGACAGGGCACAGGCACATTTGTCCCTGCACAAAGCCTAAAACACTCCAGGGTCCCCAGAAAAGTGTCTAAGACTCCAGCTCCTAATACGGTGCTCCTGAAAGTGAAGTCTAGAGGCCATTCATATAAGAACTTCTGGGGTATCTGTTAAAATGCAGATTTCTGGGTCCTACCCCAGACCCAGGGTAGGTATCTGAGACTTGGGTACATTTCTCAGAAGTTCTTTGGGTCATTCTTAAGCACATTCAACTGTCATAGCCTTAAGGGCCTCTGGGTAAATCCTATTCTGGCCACCTGCCCCCAAGCTGGATGGACTCAAAGCAGTTATCTGCTCCCCACACTCAAGCTGTGAGCGCTCATCCCTCACCTGGGACCCATAAACACTGTGTTAGAGAGAAGATGGAGTGAGACCCCGGCATAAATCATGCCCTTCTATCCTGCTTCCCACCCCTGCCTCTCCTTAAGGAAGGCCTCAGCCCTAGGGACTGCTCACCGGCCATTTCAATAAACTCCAACTGGCCTTTTATCAGATGGTCCCAGTCAATTAGAACTTCATCAGGAATCAATTTGTGAGGCCCAGCTGAGATGTAACTATAGATCAGAGCAATGGCAACTGATTACCCCACTAATGGAATATTCCATTGATTAATTGAGTATTTAAATCTTTTAGAACGTGGCTGTGCTGGCTGCCATTGTCACTGCATGAAAGGAGTAGGAGAGTATCCCAGTCAAATATGAAGCTCCTGGCTTTTTCTTCAACCAATGGCTTTCATCAGAAGAGCAGGTCTGCCTGGAGTTCCAAAAAACAGGGGCCTTGTAAAATCCTCAGTGCCGAAGACCCTCCTGCCACTCCCATATAGGAATACCCCCACCAGACTGTATGCTGAGCATCTGAAAGCAACAGCCACACCAATGCTTCTCTATTGCTGCAATCACCTGGAGCCCTGTTGAAACAGAGCCCCCTTCAGCCTACCCACCAGCTGATTCTTCAGGTCTAGGGTAAGGCCTGAGAATTTACATTCCCAGCAAGTTCCTGGATGAATCTGCACTGTATCACACAATTTTAAAACATTCCTTATCAATGCCAAGACAGTATTAACAGTAGCTGCAACCTATGTCTACATGCTTGATCCATGGACAAGGGGACCTAGACCTTCTGTCTTACCTAGACCCTTGATTAAGAGCAAGCTTTGTTTCCAGCTTCCATTCTGTCTCCCTCTCTCCTACTGTGTAACTATGGATGACTAAACTAGCTTCCTCGGGCTGGACCCTTAGTCTTAAGAGGATTCTCTCTCCCTCCTCCTAGATAGGCTTGTGGTAAGAATGATCATAAAATGCTTAACTCGAGTTGGCACGTAGTAAAACTGGAAGCTATTACTATTATTACCCAATACCTAGAAAGGTCTCAGAAGGCAGGGTCCCTTTGGGGAAAAGAACAATGTGATTGCTGTTTGCTGAGAAGCAGATGTGTCTGTGTAAGGGTTAAGCAGGGTGGTGAGGAAGCCCCTGGCTCCCTGCCTCTTTTTTTTTTTAATTACTCTGTGTGCGTGCGTGTGTGTGTGTGTGTGTGTGTGTGTGTGTGTGTGTGTGTAGGTCAGACAGTAATTTTCAGGTAACAGTTCTCTCATACTACAATGTGGGCCCCAAGGATTGAACTTAGGTTGACACGCGTGGCGGCAAGCTTCTATTCCTGTGTTATCTCACCAGCTCTCCCACATTTTCTGGGCTGAGTCTTCCCCGCAGACTGGCTATGAAAGCCATGACTGCTAGAAGCTAGAACCGAATCTCTCCTAGTGGTTAGTAGATGATAAAGAAAAAGAAGCAAAGAATTCGGAGTTTGTGAGGGTGCTGTGATATGCTACCGACTTTCCCTCCATGATCTCATTTAATATTTAGTAAAAGTTAGATTGGCTGAGATGCCTATTTTCATCCCTCAGATTTGAAAACTGAGCCCCAGAAAGGAACAGTGATTAATTCTAGACAATCATCTGATAGCTACAACTAGAGCCCAAGGTTGACCTAAATGCACCACAGTACATGCACCCTGCATCACTCCAACTCCAGGTAAGTGTGTTATCTAATACTGTGCCGTCACAGAAGACACTGTGCAGAGTTGTAAACATACACACTGCTCAGGGAGATGGGGGCAATCTATATTCAAAGCACACCAGAGTAAGTTACCGTGGTGACTCGGCGTTCAGTCTGTCCCCTGAGTTCTCCACACTGAGTTCTCCACAGTATGGAGCCCACTCTTTTCCTTGACAAACAGATTGCTTCACTGGCCCTTACATTTTCACATGAATGACCTACAAAACACAGAGAATGAGAGTGGGTCTTGAATTATGCTAGCCCATAAACCACTCCAACAGGAGAGAAGATTCCATAAGCCCCCCTGTGGCACAACTCTTGAAAGAGAAAACTACCCCAGAATTAATCACAAGGTTGGCACAGCTTTAGATGTACACCATCCACCAGGTCTGATTTTTCTAAACCCACAAGAGGTTAATTATTCTTCCATGCACCAAACTGGACCTGCCGTCATCTTACAAAAATTGATCCAAAAAAAAAAAAAAAGATAAACTCATCAAAATGTGAAGATCTCTCATGGCTCTACCTAAGAACCTCCAAGCTCTTAAAGCCCTTATCCTAATGACTTCAGTCCAGATTTTGGAAGGAAAAAAAAAACCCAAACACAAAGAATTAGAGTTGGTTGAGTGTGTCTGCCTCCAGCCCCCACTTTCATGAGTTCACTTGCACAGATTTGAGGGCCTGTGTGAAATCAATCCATGTATTATTTAGTTCCACATAGGGTGTCCCAAATTGAGTGTTGATTCTAAGAAGACTTTTTGGATAAGCAGTGACCTTGGGAAGTTCCCACCCCATCTAGACTCAGTGTCTTCAGTTCTGATGCTATGGTTCCAATGGATGTTCCCTCCACTTGACACAGGTACAATAAGGGAACCTATCCTGGCTGAGGATATTTCCATAAAGGGTTATTTGAGCCCAGACAGATGAAGCATTGGGGCAGGCAACTTTTCTTAGCCAGGTGGAGGGAAGTCAGGGACAGCATAAAATATTCAAAAAGCAGATATCAAAATTTAGCCAATGGTGTCAGGCCACACCTCAGCTAAGCTTTTGCAGACTTCCGATGGGTCCTGTGTGGGTTCTGAACTCTGCCAACTGCAACTTCATCCTGGCTGGAACCTGAGCCAAAAACAGCCAGCCACCCAGCTGATTCAGACCAAAGGAATTTTATAGGTGTTTTAAAACTCTAAAGATTCCTTCTAGATGAGCATGGGGTATTCTCTGGTCACTTTTAAAGAAAATAATCCTGTAATACCCACCCACCATCACTCCCACCACCACCACCCCACCCCTCCCCACCATCACCACCCCACCCACCCCACCCATCCCACCTCACCCTCATGGCACCCAGAACACAGGAGTTAGCTTTAGGTCCTAATGCCTGTGTGTTTGAACCCATTCCACTTCTCTTAAAGAACTGAGCTAAGCCTCCAGGCTTTTTCTTTGCAGCCCCCAGTTAGCTGCAAGAAAGTGGCACTGGAGTCCAAAACAATGCTCAGTTTGCCTTTCCCATCAGCGCTTAGAACTGCACTTTTGATGGTAGATGGAAGGATAAATGTAGCGTCAAAGATGTTTTTCATCTGCATATAGTAGAGCAGCTGATAAAAATTGACCAAGAGCAGCATTAACCACTGCTGTGATTTGAATGTCTTCACCAAAACTTCACCACAGAGAAATGTAATCATCACAGTAGGTATTAATAGGGTAGAAGCTTAATCCATCCATGATACTGGAGGGCGGGCCCCTTGGCCAGTGATTAAGGTTAAATTAGGCCATAATGGCAGAGCCCTAACCCCCTGGAACTGTGTGGCTTTACACACAGAGGAGTGAGCTGAACAAGGACATCTGCCTCAGCACAAGGTGCTCGGCACCACCTTGCAGTTCTTAAAAGTTCCCCATCATCCAGAAGGCTCCATAACTGTAGCAAATAATTAATTTTCTTTATAAGTGACTAATTTGACCAGGGCAACAGCAAGTAGTTTAAGGCAATGACCTTAGGTTCAGGTGTCCCCACACAATGGTCCAACAGTGTTACCAAGAAACCAGGCTCCTCTTTCCTTTTACTCCTCTCTCAACATCAGTTTTCTTAAGGCCTGCCTCTTTATGGCCCCTAGATGGTTGAGGTATCATACCCTCACACAACTATATTCATTCTAAGACAAAGGCATTTTCTCCTTAAATGAAAAGGCAAACCTTGTTTACCAACACCTCCATATTTCCCTATTGGCAAAATCTAGATCCTACTGTCTGCAAGAGACCCTGGGAAGGTGGGTAAGTGCCATATTTAATACTTAAGAGTGAAAGGCCAATAAGGAAATATTTAAGGTACAAAGATGTCTATTATGTGGGCAACCATCAATGTGTGTTATACCTGGCAAAATGGGCATTTGCCCATGTAAAACTGGGCACGGATGCCTTTTTTTATACACATGAAAAACCTTCTTGAATGAGCTTAAAGTTTTAGGATTATATAAAGATTAAAAGCAAATTCTGATATGGAACATGAAAGGCTAGCCCAGGCATAAAATTTAGCTCTGCAGCAGGCAAGCATAGCTGATGCACAGAGTGATGCAGACTACAGCTGGAGCCTGAACAGTAATGAGTGTCACCACCCAGGTCCAGAAGACAGTCCAGAAGACACCATCCGTGTAAGACACAATGATAAAGGATGCACTCCAGTGCTCAGCAGCAATGCATGTGAAAAGTAGAGCTTGCCCCCAGGGGAAAGCAGAGGCCTCTGTGGAGCAGTCAATGCTGCCCCAGGCCTCTGAGATCTCCCTGCAGATGCTTGGCCCAACCCCACCTCCAGCACCTAATCCTATCCTTACCCTCACTTTCATATGCCAGGTAGGGGATGAAAATGACCCTGAGTCCAATGGCTCAAAGCTCATGAATCAACTCTGGTCAACAAGATGGAGCCACTATTTTTACAGCAGTCCTCCCTCACTCCCCTCTTCTGTTTTTGGTTCTCTTAAGACATGGGTCACAAATAAGATGACCATAAAAAGTGTCAGGAGACACAGGTCAGTAGGAGAAAACTGAGGCTCTCCAGCGAGAACTCCCAATCATCACCAAGGACCAGGTAGACAAGTTACTCTTCCCACTCCTGTCCAAGTCTGTAGGAGCCAAAAGAGAAATCTCTACACCAAGAGTTTAGTCCAGGAGGGTCTCTTAGCCTGCTCTGTCCCTCATATCAGGGGGTGCTGATCGATAGTGGTGCAGTATGGACCCTGAATCCTCATCTCTATGGATTTCCCCTGGAGATGGTTTAATTTCCCTGCTCTGGAAGTGAGTTTTGAAAAGCATTGTGAGGTAGGGCTGAATATTAGTGTTTTGGGGTATGGGTGTGTGCGCGCGCACGCGCGCGCACACACACACACACACACACACACACACACTTGTATGCCTGTTGTGGCTTCATAAAACTGATCATGTACACCTCAAAGTCAAGCCTGGACATCTCATTAATCCAAGTGCTGTCACAGAACGCTACAGTTGCCCACAGCACCTGAAGAAGCACTTGGGAGTCTGAACTGAGATCACAGCCCCTGCTGCACCTGTTACATTTGATTTGGTTCTTACCAGCCCTGCAACCTCAGCACCCCACACTGCCACCAGATGCACTGGATGGAGCCTACATGGAACTTTCACAGCCACAAGCCCCCACACAACCATGAACTACACCAACTTAATGTGTACAGTTCTGATGGATCTCTGACCTCTGAGCAATAAGGTGATGTACCCTCTTTTCTACGAGACACCGGGTAACCGACTGAACCTGGATTTAATGTCTAACTTCTCTCACTTAAAACCGTTGAGTGGGAAGAGGTTCCCCATTTTCCTTGGACTGGGGATGGAGGTTCTCAGGGCACACAAGGGTAATCGAAGACAGCTGCTTTGCCCACATATATCTGGTACATTTTTGTAGCATGAGAAGCACTCCTCTTCCACAGCAACCACTTGGGGTTTTCAATTGCTAACCCCATCCTCCAGGACAATAGCAATCTAGGCAAGGCAGGGCTGTTCCTACACCCTACCCCAAGCTCTTTGTGTTAATAAATTCCAAATCCCACTTCTTTCTCCCTGGCTTCTCCTTTTTGTTTTGTTTTGTTTTTCACGAAGAGCATAACAAGAACAGTTGATTTTAAAATGAAAATCCATGGCTTGTATACAATACAGAAGCATGATACAGAACGTGTAAAAAATGGCAAGGAAGCATTGGTCCTCAGTATGCTCATTTTGAAACCCTGCATCTGAAACACAAGACCATGGTGGCCTCCCTGATGGCATCCTGTATGGGCAGCTATTTCAGGTGGGCGGTGAATATGGCAGTGTCTGGGTGTCTTTGGCTGTAAGCAAACTACAAAGGACAGACAGACCCATAAGGTCCACAGAGCTGGAAGATGCCTTTGCCTCTATGATGTACAGCTGCTTTCTCTGCTCTCTGAGGATCGTGATGGTAATTCCATCCTCAAAAGGAAGGAAACCTCGAGAATTTATGAGTCAGCGTAAGCAGAAAACTACAAAGAAGTCCAGGGAAAATTCAGTTTAAAAGTGCCTGTGGCTCCCTTTGGGACAAAGAACAATTTTTATTATTTTTTTTCTGTATCAAAATGCCCTGCTGGGAATCAAGCTCACATGTTTCCATTTTTAGTGAGTGAAGTAGTCGAAAGACTTCCTGAGAGGACCTAGAAAGGGAATCCTGGAATAGACAATGTGTCAATCAGCTTCCTGCTACTGTTACAAAGTAATTGAGAGAGTCACCCTTAAAAGGCTGGGAAGTTTATTTGGGCTCATAGTATTGTAGCCATCTGTAGTAGTCCATAGTAGTCCCTAGTCAGTTGGGGCTCCCCGTCTTGCCTTTGACCTTGTGGTGAGGGAGTGCAGAGTGGAACAAATCCTTACCTCGTGGCTGAGACATGAACAAAAGAGAAAGATGCCAAAATCTCACAGTCTCCACAGAGAACACAGTTCCAATGACCCCAAACCTCCCACTAAGGCCTGACTCTTAAAGGTTCCAACACTTTTCAATAATGCCACACTGAGGACCAAGCCTTTAACAAACAGGCCTTTGAGGAACATTCTAGGTACAACTGTAAGAATTAACAAGTCCCCCATAGTCAATAATGCATAACCTCATGATGCTAAGAAATTTTCCCTTGAATATGTTGGGCACAGATGGGCCTTTCTGTTTTGAGAGACCAAAGTCCTTCCTCCTCCTCCTCCTCCTCCTCCTCCTCCTCCTCCTCCTCCTCCTCCTCCTCCTCCTCTTTTTGATTTTTTTGAAGACAGGGTTTCTCTATATAGCCTTGGCTGTCCTGGAACTCACTCTATAGACCAGGCTGGCTTCAAATTCACAGAGATCCTCCTGCCTCTGACTCCTGAATGCTGAGATTAAAGATGTGCACCCCCACCACCTGGCTAGAAGCCCTGTTTCTTAAGTGTGGGCCATGATCCCATTTGCATTACTGAATTTGGGGTTGTGAAGAATTTGGCAACAGTACAAGGTTTCTGAACATCAACAACCAAAAATAATAACAATTCAAAATTGAACACATAATGAATCTGAGATGTTTCTGGCAGCCCTTATCCATATGGCATCTTATGACTTCACTGAAGACATGGTTTTGAACACACGCATGCCCTCTTTGCACATATGAACTGTCATGCCACTCAGCACCAGTGAATACTGCCTGAAGCACCCAGGCTCAGCTTTGAGATATTGTATGCTATGAGTCACAGTGTCTTTACTGTACAGAGACATTTTCTGATCTTAGAGAAACACAATGATTTAATTTTGGAAAGCAATGTCTTTTAATATTTTCCTACCACCGTCTCTCAGTATATAAGTATCAAATTAGTATGTCTTTGGGTTATATTGTATTAGAATGTTTAATTGTAATGACCACCGCTGACTTGAGTTTCATTTTTTAAAAATTCCAATGGATTTTGTCCTGGAATTAGGATAGAATTTTCAATCATCTCTAAAATGGATCTAAATATACCATTTTGTTTATGCGTTCACATAAAGTAGTGTTCTCAGCATTGGTGACTATAAAACCAAAATATTGAACATTAAAAAAAAAACACTGAAGGTACTCTACAGTCAGCACCATGAAAAATTCAATCAGGATTTAATTCTCTGTGCACAAATAAACAAACACATCTCATTAACGTACAAATTTGTTTCTGTTTTCTTAAAATGGTTAAAAATGCATTTATCAAAGAACTTCTTAAATACATTTATTTATGATTTACAATCAGTAAATGTCTTATTTGTATGCCTGTTTTACATGGGGACATGCCCGAGGTCACACAAAGACTTCACAGACACAGAGGGGTCTTGTGTTGAAAGTTGAAGAAATCCTGATCTAAAGGAACAAGGATACAGTTGGCTTCTAACATTCTGGGAACAGTGTTTTCCTGGCCCGATCCCAGCCCAACGCAGCTGCACAGGTGAAGACATGTCCAGAGGGGGCCATCTCAGACTGCAGCTTCCTTGGATGGGAAGTGTGAGTGACCATGATGGATTGACAGAGGTGGATGTCAGATTACATTGCAGCTAATGACTGTCACCCCTGAAGAACCTGTCTCCTCTGCACTGGGCTCCTATTGTACTGTTCATACTTATGATGGTGTGTGTTGCAGTCTGCCTTGTATTTGCTCACGTTGTGTTAGCACTGTCTTGTCTATATCTTGCAGGATGAGTCCTTGAGGGTACAGACTGTATCTTATTGAAGCTTACTGACCTACCCAGCCATCTACAGGGTCAGCAGGTAGCACATGTTATTTTCTTTGTGTATTCCTTCCTTCCTTACAATTTCTCATTGCTATGACAAAACACGTGTCAAAAAGCAACACAAAGAAAGATTTATTTTAGCTCACAGTTTGAGAATGCTGGGCATCGTGCATGGTAGGGAAGGCATGGCATCGGGAGCGTGAACTGGCTGGTCACTTGGCACCTGTTACCAGGAAGTAGAGGGAAATGAAGGTTGGTGCTCAATTCACTCTTATTTTCATTCAGTCAGGACTTTCGCCCAAGAGATGGTGTCACCTACATTTAAGACAAGTCATTCCACCTCGGTTAATCTAGAAATGACTTGATAGACCTGTCTGGAGGAGATCTTGTCAAATTAATATACTAGCTGTCATGGGGTGGATATTGTGCAGTAATCTTGGTTGGCCTAAACTGGGATGCCTAGATGATCCAACAGATGTCTAGTAGGAAAGTTGGAATACGACCTGGGAGTGTTAACTGAAGATCAGTGGGTATCCCAGGGTGCAAATAGATGAATGACTTCATTGGGGTATAGAATCTGGTTCTCAAACTGAGAGGCTTAGAAACTCGATGTTTGGACACTCAGAGTCAATCTTTCATTTGGAGACAACGTGCATCAATTAAGTTCTTCAGATGGATGTGTAAACTGGACTCACTGATTTGACTGAAAACCTTCTAAACACGATGCTTACAGAAACGAGATGCCTGGATGTCTATCTAGAGCAAGCTTGCTCGATGGAGATTCTTCCACTTCCATTGAAACAAACTCAGGTTGTTCCCTCAGCTACAAAAGGAACAAACATGAGTTAAATTCCCCAAACATGGTATTCAGATTCTGCCCAGCTCTCTCTTCTTCCTTTCAGATGTGAATTGTTGTTTCTCATCATCTTACTAGTCCTTTCTTAACTCTCTTCAAGATGGTTTCCTTTCTAGCAGTGACACTCAGTTATCAATACAGCCTGCAGACTAAGGAACCAACTGTTGAGTTCTGAGAAAGTGCTAGAGCCATTTGCTGACTGAAAGGTTGTCTTTGGCTAATGGACCATAGAGAGGTCCTTCAGTGAGCTAATGAGGGAGGGCGATTGACAGACAATGGGAGTTCTGTGGAGCTTGTTGTTAGTAATTGACTAACCTGTGCTTCCAAATTTCAACCTTTTAATGCCCACGTGGCCGGATTATTCCTTGTGATGTGAATTTCAGCCTGGCTCCCACTCTATGTCAGTAGCTCTTGCTAAGGTCGGTGATGACTTCCACACTGCTAGGTCTGGGAAGGATATTATTCTGTCCTCATTGTTCTGAGTTCCCTAGTGCATCCGACTCTCCTAACCATTCCCTTCCTGAAAAGTTCCCTCCCCCAATTTTCCCTTTTCTTTCCTGTCTTCACACTTCTAAAGTTTCTCCTAGAATTTTGCCAACTGCCTTTTAATCACTTAGAACACCCTGGTCTGCCTGACTTGTGTTTCCTAAACGCCCAATCCTAAGCCATCTCCTCCTTTTATGCAAGTGGTTCTCAGCCCTCCTGATGCTATGACCCTTTAATACAGTTCCCTCATGTTGTGCTGACCCCCAAGTATAGAATCATTTTTGGTGCTACTTTATAACTGTAATTTTGCTACCGTTATGAATTGTAATGTAAATATCTGATCTGCGACCCTGTAAAAGGTCATCAGGCCCCATAGGGGTTGCAATCCACGGGTCGAGAACTATAGTTTTATGCTATTCAATCTTCTTTTACAATCGTACACATTGTCCGTGTCTTCGATTTCAATTCATATGCCAGTGGAGCCACATTCTATATCAGCTGCCCAGCTTTCTCCTGTTATCTTTAGCCACTTGAATGTCCCAAAAGTACTTGGGGGGGGTAAAGCTATCCCCCAGTGTCCATAAAGGATTGGTTCCAAGATCCCTTGCAGATACCAAAACCCAAAGAGGCTCTGTATCATGCAAGCGGTGCAAAGTCTGTGCAGAACACACACATATCTTCCTATGTACTGTAAGCCATCTCTAAATTATTTGCGGCATCTTATAGAACATAAATGCTACAGGAATATCTGTAACACTCATTGCCTATGGGGAAATGACAAGGAAAAACATCTGTACATGTTTAATACAGATATAATTCCCCCAACATTTCAGTCCTAGATGGGTTGTACCTGAAGATATATGGAGGGCCTGCCTGTCTTTATAAAACACACACCCAATACAGACTAGAACAGATTCAGAATATATTATTTTCAGACTGCCAACACTCAACAATAAGAAACCAAACACAATTTGTGACTGGCAAAATATTTACACACACACTTTACCTAGGCAGATATACAGATGGCAAGGAGAGAAGTGAATAGCTCCTCAGCATCATTAGTCATTAGGAAAACACAAAGTATAATCACAATGAGATGCCGCCTCACACCTGTTGAAATGGCTAAAATTAAAATGACTGAGCTGGGCAAGTAGCTCCGTGAAAGAGTACTGCCTAGAATGTAGAAGATTCTAGGTTCGATCTAGTAATCAAACAACCCCAGTGCCAGCAGAGTCTGGGTTCAGCTGAAGCTCCTCTCCATTAGCAGTGGAAACACAGATTAGTGTGGACACTTGGGAAAACAGTTTAGAAGTCTCTCATGAGAATCTAAACCTCTCTCTGTGTGTGTCTGTCTCTCTGTGTCTCTCCATGTCTGTCTCTATGTCTCTCTCTTCCCCTTCTTTGTGTGTGGGGGGGTGTGCATGCGTGTGTGTGTGTGTGTGTGTGTGTGTGTGTGTGTGTGTGTGTGTGTGTGTGTGTGTGTGTGTGTGATCTGAATGAACAAATTCAAACCAACTCTATTTATCTCTCACCCAGAGCACCCTTTGGGGCTGAGCGTACCCTATTGCTGAGTGCAATCTGGGGAGAGAGGATGAAGGGCATATGATCCTTAGAAGTGGGCTCTGGGCATCCAGGCAATGAGGCAATAGATTGTAGATCCCAGTAGGTGTATCCACCTTGTCCCTGTGGAGATGGCAGACAAGGCCAGGATGGAGTGAAGGTTAGGACAGGCACCAGGGTTGCAATATGCCTTTAATATGTGTTTTCCTTTAGTGGTAGTTCATGTACTACTCTAGTTATTTAGGGAGACACAGAGCTCCCATGCAAGTGAGCGAGGAGCACAGCATTGCAGTGCACAAGCCTAACTGGCACTGAATGTCGGGGCTGTCTGAATTAGGGGTGAGGGCTGAAAACAAGCAAGTACAAAGATATAACAGAGTTTCAAAATCACAGAGGCTCAATCCATCTACCTTATGTTAATGCATTTTATAATTGTGTGTGTGTGTGTGTGTGTGTGTGTGTGTGTGTGTGTGTGTGTGTGTGTGTTCAGGGGGTATGTGCATGTGTATGTACAAATACATGTGTGTGGAAGGCAAATGCCAGCCTTGGGTATCATTCCTCAAGAGACATCCTATGATAAAGTCTAACACATAAACCAAGTAAAAGATTGACAGCAGTAATAATAAAGTAGATCAATTCACTACAATAAAAGTCATACAAGTGTATTGTATTGTATTATATTCACCCTTCATGAGATGATGTCTCTGGGGCCAGATGAAATGACATGAGTGGCATAGAGACTGGGGTGTAACATTAGGTGACTGTGATAATAGTTACTTGTTCATAAGCTGAGATACCACAGTAGCCCCTATAACAACCAAGAGAGCTACCAAGGGACTCACAGGTGGGTAGCATATACAGTGTGAACACACTAGTCAGAGGGATGACTTACGTTCTGAATGTGATATTAGCAATATAGAACAAGATTTCACTAAAATAGCATACAACCAATCAAAAATTGATTCATTTATTTCGGGAATTTTCCATTCAATAGTTTTGAACCACAGTCAATAGCAAGTAACTGAAAGACAAATGTCAGATGAAGGGAACTACTGTAATTCCCCATTTTTGGCACCTAAGAGGCAAGGTTGTGACTAGACTGTCAAGGCAATGCTAGGATCAAAGTAGAAGCCCTGGTCTTACACTTTTGCCTTGTGCAGGGGTGAGGTGTCAGTAAAACCACACAGAGGTGTACCAGCCCCAGGAGCAATCTTGCCTCATAAAAAGCTGCCCCCTTCTTGGAAAATGTGGGAGCTGGTCCAAAGAAGTTCATCATAGTAAATTTGATTTTCCTCACCTGTGAAACAGTCTTAGGTCCAGATTCACCTGGCTTGACTCAGGAAAGGGTTAAAATAAAATCTACGCAAAATAACTAGCAATGTCCTGTATGTAGAAGAAAATTTTCTTAAGTATGAGTCATTAATGATGTTAAAAATAAAAATTAATTTTTAGTCTGGGGAGAAGAACGAGAATAATGAAAGATTGCTGGTGCCCTCCAGCTTGAGGGAATAAAGGATTACGTGTGGGTTGGAGTCTCCAGATCCATTACCAGTATAGGAAGGAAGCTAGAGGCTCTTGAATCTCAAGTACCATGGTTATAATTTATTCCCAATGATCTTGCTGAGGAAATTAATTTACACCATCTCTGATTTCTCTCTCATTAATATCTCTCCTTTCCCTTAATCAGACACTCAACGCAGGTTCATATACTTTACAAGTCTTTCCAAAGACCAGTCTTTAGGGTTTATTTATACTCTCTAGTATATGTTGCTTTTTAATTTCATTCATTACTTCATTTATCTTTATAAATACCATCCTACTTTTCTTTAGGTTTGTTTATTCAGTTGTTCCTATTCCAGTTTCTTCAGATGAGCTCTTAAAATCGGCCTGTTGAGAAGTGGGGAGCTCTGACTTAGGTAATGAAGGCACATCAGTCAACAAAATGTCCTCAAAAGCAGTTTTCACTGTATCTCACGGATTGGAGGACTTTCACATTGTGTGAAGAAAGGCTTAATAACAAGCAAACTTGAGCTCCAGCCTTTACAAACTAATTACAATTTTAAAATTAAGGGGACATGTTGACACAGGGCTGGCTACCTTTCCTAAGAGTGTTGCTTCTCCCATTAGCTCCCCTGTAGGAGTCGGGCTTGTATCATTTCTCCTTGGGCTAGTACAGAACTCTTTCCCCAGTTCCTCAACGCCAAGTGACTCCTGCATTATTTCTGATTTACAAATATAGTCCTAAACCCCTTTGGTAACTTTCTCAGAACAGGATAGTTTTTATCATGACAGATACATCCCTGAGTCTGGACCCCTGTCCACTCCTGACCATAACCATCCTCACTTCCCACTCAACCCTTCCTCATCCTTTGTACCCCAGCAGAACCAAACAACAAATTGCTTCCTGCATGTCCAGTTCATCCTATAGCTTCACCCCTTTTCACTACATAAGACACTCCTGCCCACTATGCACACCAGAATCTTACCTCCTAGCCTTTGTCAAGTAACCCTTTTGTCTGATTTAGCCTTCCTGGTACCCTCTGACCCCTGGGCAGGTGCCCCTTGGTTCCCACCATCAGACACCATTTTCCCTCACCACACAGTGCATTAAACTGCCTTCTCACTAATCTGTTTATGTATACCTTTACCATGAACCCTATACAAGGTTTTAAAGCAGACACCCAGCTCCTTGCTTATAGGTGGAACTTTAATCAGCTGATGAGCATCTCTGAGCTGTTGGCTTTAAGGCTTTTCCAACTCCTGCTTTTGGAAAAGCATGAGATGTGCATGTGCCCAGAGGGGAGGCAGGTCACCTTCTTGACCTCATATGTTGTCTCCACAGTACTAACAAACAGCAATTTCCACCACTGAGTACCCAGAAAACACTGAGCCCACAACAAAAGGACACTTCTGTCCTTGTGTCTGCAGAAAGATCATCCCTATCAGGCATTCTTGACTTGTCCAGCACTTTTCACGGGATGTCTCATTTAATTCTCAAGCATTGTTTCAACTTTCTGTAACACAGGTCTAGAGCAGTGCTTTCCAAACTGTAGAGTGCAAACAGATCACTTGGAGATCTTGTCCAACTGCAAACCCAGACTCAGTTGGTCTATGTTAGGGCCTTAGAGTCTCTGTGCCTAGGAGGTTCCTAATGATATTGATGGTCCCCCCTTGGATGGCAAGGACTTCGAGAACTGAGTGGAAGTGAGTTTCCTTTCTCGTTTCATGCAAACCCTGGGACAGCACTAACAAGACTTTCTGCAGACCTGGAAATGTTCTATAGTTATTTGGTGGCTGCAGGCTGCTAGGTGGCCAGGGGCATAAATTTTCTATTCTGTTTCATTTTATCCCACTAGAATTTAAATACCATGTGTGGCTATTTGATTCTGGTGGAGATTGGTTGCTAGGATGGAGGGCTACTAAAGTATCAGTTGGGTAAGGGTGCCTAGTCAGGAAGCCTGAGAAAGCCCCCTTTCCTTTCTCTTTCACTACATCAGGTCAGCTCTTATTCTGTTGCAAACCAGTCCACTCCAGCCTTTCATCTAACAGGCTCCGTGTTACATAGAATATTCCCAGAGAGAAAGGCAGCATGCCAGCTGAGGTGGCATCCATGGGCAGAAGGTTCCACTTCACTGCCACAGGATAGACAAAGGGCAGAGAAAATGATCCTAGCCTGTCTCATCTCAGAGCATACTTCAAGAAGACTCAAGCAGCTGCTGGCCCTTTAAATGGAGCCAGCTCCCACTGGGCACTCTTAAAGCTCACTTCATTCATGAATTAAGTCCCTGACATCCCATATCTGTATGATCAATATGTTTGTTTATGAGCAGCATCTGCTGTGTTTTAGTGAAGGCTATGGGTCCCAGTGAAAGGCCTGTTCTGTAACCACAGAGTAGAGCCTGAGACCTGAAGAGAAAGGCCTCCTGCTGGCAGATGGGAGCAGGGGCTGGATAGAGTTTCAGGGTAATGGTCCTTTGATTGAAATTACCCACTCGCTTGGTAGGGAACTGTGCTGGGTCCCCCCTTGAAAAGCTCCATTAGCTGGTGGGTGTACTCCTCCCAGCTGTTGGCCTGAGAGAAGTGTGGCTGCAAAGGTAGTCTGTCCTCATCTGTGGACAAGATGAGAGGCTAGTCATACTCCAGATGGGGAGATCCAAGCAACTTGGCCTCCAGGATCTATTCCAATACAAGTTCAGTCCCCTTCACCCAAGCCCAAATACCTTTGGCCTCCATGACTCAGGGGCCTTACTCCCAGGCTGGCTTGTTTTTTTGTTTTGTTTTGTTCTGTTTTGTTTTGTTTTCAGAAGAAAGACTGTCATTTTCCAGTTCTTTCTTCCATATTGAGGATCCATGTTCCACACTTCTCACCCATCTGAGACTGGATCCCAAGTGACTTCTGCATGCTAGGAGTATCCTGGGTCTTGAGCACAAAGACCAAAGAATCCCATCTGGGCCTGGGACATTTAAAGCCACAGGACTCCTCTGCCTGTTCCAGATTCCTCTGTTACAGTCTGGACCCATAACATACACTGTGCACCACAATTCAACAAACTCTATTGTGGCTTCCAATTTGGGATGATTTGCTCCCCAGTGATACTTGTAATTCTCAGGGTTCTTGGTCATCACACCTAAGGGGTGAGAGGGCAAGTAAACACTTCCAGGGATGAGCCAGGGATGCTCATAAACAGGGCAGCCCCACACAGGATTATCTGGGCCAGCATCTCACAAGCCAAGTTGGGAAACCCCAGGTTATAGTCATCTCTTCACATTTGAATTGAGCGAGATGCAGACATAGGACCTTCCCTTTTTCTTGCCTTACTCCTGGACTGCACTCCTTAATCAGCACACTGTTCCTGGATTCCACCATACAAACAACACTCCCGATGTCTTCTCCAGCTGCCTGCTCTGCCATTTATATTGTTATCTTGGCCTTTGGGGTTTGATACTATGTACCATTTTCTGTGACAGGACCTTGACTATTCCCATTCTATTGCACAAGTCTTCATATCTGGAGACTTCTCTTCTGAAGGATGTTCCAGATGCTCTCAGCTGAGCTCTACATACCCACTACAGAGACCATCCTTGTTCTGCCTCCATCCCATATTCAGTTTATTCTGTGGCCATATGGCTAATGCTGCCACTCTCTTGCTCTCACCAGAATTCCAATACCCTGGCCCCAATCTTTCAGCCTTATTACTCCACTTGATCATAAACATTGGTGGGCCAGGTACACAGGACAATGTCTGGTGAATCACTGTCACCAACTTTTCGCTACACATTTTCTAGCACCTGGCTTAGGGTGTGCTTATACCCAGGTGATCTGAGTCTCCTCCAGTATCTATCTCTTTACGATGTCATAGTAGATTTGTGGGCACTCAGGATAGAAGCCAAGGTCTCACACTTACTAGGCAAGTGCTCTAACCCTGAACTATACCATCAGTTGTGAAGTCAAAGATGGTGAGAAATCCCTTTCTACTGAGTCTTTCTGAGCAGGATACAAAGTGGACATTCCCTGACTACCAACAGTCCTCCTGTAAAGTTCTAGTAGGTTATAAAAATGTATACTGATGCCTTTAAATTTTCTAAATAAACTAATAAACTCCAATAAACTGATTGTTACTGGAAGCAATATGTTGGGAAGAATGCTAGCATACTGAGATACTAGGATGTGAGGTAGGGTTCAGGTCTTAGCATTCCTAATTATTTCCCTCCATACTTTGATATCACTTTCAATCTTATTCTAACTAAGCAGCTGACCCGGTGCCAACTACTATAAATATCCCAAAGCCTTACCTATTCGAGGCCAAGGTTCAGAAAGAACCACAGTCAAGATCAATTAGCAATGTTCTCAGATCCACAAAGGTGAGAGGAGTAGAGGCTGCTGTGCCAGATGTTTGCCATTATTGTCTAAATAGAAAATGAATTATACATTCTTCGTGTTATTTGATTAGTAGGACAGTGGCTGCAGCTGACAGTGAGTGTTCATCTGTATGAGAGACCCAGATGAGTACAGAGATGGATTGCACCCTAAGTGAAGTTGACAGTGCATCCTTGTTGGCTTTCACCTGTGGCTATATATGCACTATAGGCTTAGTGATAAAATGAGAAAGTAAAATTGTCCTCAGGTGTGCAAATTTCAATGAAGCAGTATTGGAAACATGCCAAATCTGTGACTTTGTTTTCCTGAATGTCAATAGGCTCATACCTTGGAATATCCCAATAAACAGGGATTTTAAAGGTCCCTGAAAACTAAGTCAGCCATGTATCTAACATGTGAATACACCCTCTGATGTTTCTGCCAAGATGCCCTAGAATTGTTTAACAAATCTGTGAGTGGAGGAGACTCATAGATTTCTCTCAATACAGTCATTTCCACTACACTCATCCAGAAGCCCTGGCTGGTTAAACATCTTTTTTAAAGAGAAGAACATCTATAGATACAGATTTTGCATCCTTCAGCTCCATTTCTACTCCTCTTTCGCATATTTTGCTTATTCCTTTAACCATCTCTAGAAAGGGTTCCATGAATTTGTCCCAAGAGTTTAGCAACCCACAGCCCTGGGGACAAATCTGGCCCTCCAACCTATTTTATAAATAAATTTTTATCAAAACTCAAATACACCTATTGGCTCTTGGAAGCACTCATGCTACAATAGTTAAATAGTTACAGCAGAGACCTGCAAAGTCCAAAATATTTACACAGCTGACTGTGTGCCAATAAGTTTGCCAATCCATGCTGTGCCAAACTTCTTCAGAGCTATGCCAAATAAACCAGCTCTCACCAATGATCACCATGAGGAATAGCTCTGAGTCATCACCTTAGCAGTTTGCACTAGCTAATGCTCAATTCTTTTTTTTTCTGGTGTATATGTGGGGGAAGAGACTAATTTTGATTCATAGTTTGAGGGAATAAAGTTAATCATGACAGGAGTATGGGGTGGTTGGTCACATTGTTTCTGTAGTCTAGAAGCAGAGAGAGATGAATGTTGGAGCTCTCTCATACTCATTTATTAAGAGGGAATCCAAAATGGCACTACTGAAAGGCCTAGACCAGAATCTCTCCTTGCTTCTTCTTAATTCTAAGCACACTTCCTACAGAGATAGATTACACTCATCTCCTCACCATCACCAGGCTCTGCTGATCTACCGGCTATTTCTTATTGACAACAAAATCATACCTCTACTTCTAGCTAACATTTCCTGCTCACTTCCTATAAATTGGGCTGGTAATAAGTACTGTGTACCATTGCTTTGACTGTCTCCATCTTGCTGTCCTCTATCATTATCCCCATTTTCTAAATGAAGCAAGTGGAAACTTGGACTAGTTGTAAATACCCAGGGTCATACGGTTCATAAATGACAAAGCTAGATGTCTAGTGGGACTAGGACCCCACTGATCCCACTCCTGTCCTTTTAAGGAGAGCTGTTCCCTTTCTGGGTGCCAGGATTCATTTGCTGGACTACCCAGGAAAGTAAGCCTTGATTTGAAGTAGACAACTCAGCTTACTTCTGTTCTTCCATTCAACAAATGGCTCTGTGGTATTTGCATGCACTCAGGCCTTGTTCCTGGTGTTGAACAAAGTAGATGTAAAAAATCTCTACCCTTGTGCCACATGAAGTGTTAAAGGGGCATAAATAAGAAAAGAAAAACCAGAAAGTATCAAGTGCTTTGAAACATAAAGCAGGGAAGGGATTGCTTGTGGGAGAAGAATAAAGCTGTAATGCTAAGTGGAGTACTTGATCAGAGTGACCTTGATTGGAAGGTCACTTGTAGGTGATAAGCGCAGGAGGAAGAGTCTGCCAAGCAGAAGTAGAGAAAGTGCCAGGACCCTGAGGCAGGGATGTGTCTGACACAAGCAAAGGAGTAGCAGGTCGACCAGCTGGCTGAAGATGGGATAGAGAATGAGTAGGGAAAAGTGAGGTACCATCAGGCTTCAGGGTTCACCCTCAGGCCTGCTGAACTGTTGGGCTTCACTCTAGTGTGAAGTGATAATACTGAAGGGGTCTGAGCATAAGAGGAATACTATCTGATTATGTTTTACCTGGCTCCCTCACACCGCTGGGTTAAAATTGGAATTTCAGGAACAAATGTGGAAGTAAGCAGTACAGCTAGGAACCTATGAAATTCAGAGTTCACCATGTATCATTCTGATAAAGAACAAGCATATATTCTGTGGGTGTCCTAGAGCATTATAATGGATCTGAATTATATCTACCACCTAATGATGGCATAGCTAACTGAATGTCACAGCACAAGGATAGATACATATATATATATATATATATATATATATATATATATATATATATTGATGCTGGTAGAAATACACCCACTATGCTGTCATTCATGAACGTTTAGTGATGTTCAATGCATAAGGCACAACAGTAATGATTATATACCACTGTTGGGTTTCTGTTTTTACCACCTCATACTCTTTATATCCATTTAGCATGCTCCTTGTATACACATGGATGCATGTGTATAAAGAGTTTATTGTAGAAGAGTCCTGGCATGCATCAGAGCCTCATCCGTCTTGTGTTTAGCACATCTCTTGACTGCATCAAGATGCTGCATTGAGTGATTGATCTACACTATCTAGGACTGTGTAAGTGAAAACCCATGGCAAAATCTCCCAGTGATGCATCTCTCAGATTGTATCCTTGTCACTCAGCAATGCCAAGCTGTTCCAGAGCAGAAAGATGATGGCGGTGCCATGCTAATTAGGGTCCCAACAGCACAGGTCTCAACTGTACAGAATCCTACTGGATTCTGGATGTATCTTGAATATAGAGCCAACCTGATGTCTTGTGGCTAAGGGAGGTAGCATGCAAGACAAAGGCCTGAGAAGCATGCTAAGATGACTTCTGAACTGAGATGGAAGAGTCTTCGTGAGGGACAGGTGACAAGTTGTGTTGGGCACATTAGATATGAGATCATGCTACCCACCCCCTATTAGGTGGAGGTGCTGAAGAGCCAGGAGGGTGCAAGTGACTGAAAGTCCACAAAGGACGTTTCTGTTCATTCAGCCTTCATTTATTCACAGTGGTTTGTTTAGAGTGCTTCCTTTGGTTCAGCAAGTAACCAAAGCATTAAAATATTTCTGGAGGAAAAAAAATAACTTGTGTTTAGATCAATACTAAGTGGCATGTCCCACTGTCTTAGACTATTTACAGCCATCGCTCCTCCATCAGCAACACAGCCAGTCCTACACACACACACACACACACACACACACACACACACACACACACACACACACCTCTAAAGAGGAAATTCCGAGAAAAGACAAAAAGAGAACATGACACTGATGCATCCTAGAATAATACAGAACAAGATGCCTCTTCCATAGTACTGCTTCTGCCCCAGCCTGTATCCCCTAAACGTGAAGCTTCAACCACATTGAAATACTCCCTGCTCCCCTGAACATCTGTCCTGTGGCTCATCCTTGCCAGACATGCTCTAGCAAAAATATCAGCAGGTACCAATTCCCCGGTAAAGGGTTGTGGCCCCTTTTGGAGAACTATAGCAATGGACTACGGTCATTAGGGGTATACCACCCCTCCCAGATTAATTATGGCTTTTGACAATGAGGGCTCAGCTGGTACTGAAAACTGCACTGTGAACTCACTGGCACAAAGGTCCCAGTCAGACAGACCTGAGGAGACTTTTCTCTTGGACTTGGGCTGGGAGATGGAGACTTTTTAATTAGAAGTTGTTATTAATGGGAAATGTGGCAAATTAAAACGAAGCCTCCTCCCTCTCTCGCCTGCCTTCCCCGCTATATTTATCTCTGATCTCAATTAGAAAGTTCAGGGACTTGTGGCTGAATGGAATTTGTGGAGATGAAAGCTGAGGCACCAGGAGGAGGTGGGGTAGGGGCCTGAGAGGTTAGCAGTAGATGCGGTGAGTGTGCAGCCAAGGCTCAGCTGGACCTCCTAGGATGCAGCCAGGGCTGAGAAGTGCAGCCTGGGACTATCCCAACAAAGCCTGCTTCAATCTTTTATGTCTCTAACACTGCTGACAAATGTCCTTACTCCTTTGGTCACTAACACATATGTGAGACCTCAGAGAAGCCCACATTCTGAAGGGTCTATCTTTGTGGAACATTAGCCAGTCCTTCAGCATGGTTTGGTTTATAAATCATCCAATGGAAATCAACCCGATTTTTCTCAGTGGTAAAGATAATGCATACTTGTTATTTTAAAAACTCACACATCGCAGTTAAGGTTAAAGCAAAATTCACACTATCTAAGGAGTCAATGTTAATAGTTCTGGTGATATTCTGCTTCCTATCCACCTCTGTCTCTCTCTTTCACAATTTTATATCTCTGGGGTATATATATATATATATATATATATATATATATATATATATATTGTCCTCAGGCATGCTTTCCCTTCAACAAAATATATGGAGAGATATCTTTCTCTATCAGGCAACATAAATCTATGCCATAATGTTTAATGGCTGCATGGCATTCTATTATATGGATTATCATAATTTATTTCACCAGACCCATCCTAGTGGTCATTTAGGCTGTTTCAGGGGTCCTTTTGTATGAACACTGATGAGCCTTCACATTCATAGATAAGAACTGGGACCTGCCTGTCAGGTTACCTCCATCATTAGCAACTGGGTCCTGAGATTTCCTGGGGTCCAACAGCCCCACCTATGGGCTGGAAGACCACAGAGCATTAACATTTGCTCAGCAGTCTCTTTGTCTACTCAAGTCTCCTAACAGTGGGAACAGGGACTGTCTCTGAGTCTTTTACTGGCTTTTGGGACCCTATTCTTCATACTGGGTTGCTTTGGCCAGCCTTAATACATGGGGAAGTGCTTAGTCTTACAGCAACTTGATATGCCATGACTTATTGATACTGATGGGAGACCTGCCCTTCCCTGAATGGAGACAGAAGAGGAAGGGATGGGGGGGGGGAGGAGAGGTGGGATTTAGAGGGGAGAATGGGGGGAGGCTGCAACAGGGATTTACAATAAATAGATGAATTAAGAAAATAAAAATTAAACAAAAAATTAAAATTAAAAAAAGAAAAGAAACCTTAAGTTTAGGTTCTCCAGCCCCTATTGCTCTGCAGATTGCCTAGAGCTGTAGAAAGCTGCATGCTCAGAGTATTTATCAAACCTTCCCAAACCAGGCGGTGGTTGCACACTCCTTAAATCCCAGCACTTGGGAGGCAAAGGCAGGTGAATCTTTGTGAGTTCAAGGCCAGCCTGGTCTACATGGTGAGTTCCAGGATAGCCAGGGCTACACAGAGAAACCCTGTCTCAATAAACAACAACAAAAACAAAAAAACCTTCTCCTCATGGCTTACATGCTTGGGGACCTTCAGAAGGAAGAGTCCCCAAACCTAACACTCTCAGTGTGGTTCATTGTCATTACTCTTCCAGCCACAAGATGACTATTTGAAAGGACAATTATGACAGCTCTATTCCACCAGAAAGATGAGAGAGAGAGAGAGAGAGAGAAAGAGAGAGAGAGAGAGAGAGAGAGAGAGAGAGATCACAACTAGACATAATATATTGAGCTACCCAGCAGCACATAGTGAGCGAGTGGCAGCTTTAAAATAATCACTACTAGCGAGCCAACAACAGCACACTGAGCATGTGGTAGATGTAAATAATTAATAACAAGTTGCTCTCTAACGTGCCTTCTGTTGGTCTTCTAGGCTACATTCAAAGCAGGGACATTTCTAAGTGTAGACAGTCTTCCTAGGAAGTCGGTCCTTGGAGAAGGACCAGGTGGCTGAGGAGATGTGGGAAGACTTCCTGGAGAAAGTGACACTGAGGGTAGAAAAGGGGCATGCAGGACAGTGGAGGAAAGTAAATACAGCGTAGAAATCAACCAGCCACTCAGCAGGCTCCACTGCTGCCCCCACTCTGAAGTCAAAACTGGAACCCTGTCCTCACTGCTGAGGTTTGGTCTGTCTGCCCCACTCCTGGGTGAGCATAGTCGTGTCTGGAGGTCAACTGCTTCTCTTCTGCCAGCAGCCAGAGGAAGGGAGCTAGAAGGTTCTAGGCAGCTTCCTTACTAGGAAGATGATTAAGCACAGAGACCAGAGTTCACAGATCCAGCAAGATTCTGGCTAACAAGCCCCTGGGATCCTCTACCACCCCAATACTGATATTGCAAGTGAGCACTGCTGTCTTTTGTCCTCGGGTCCCGAGGAGCAAAGTGAGGTCTTCGTAGTTGTATGGCATGCCCTTCATCAACCAAGCCATCTTCCAACACCTGGCTGTTTATGGTTAAGTGCACATTGTACACGGTCTCCTACTCCAACCCCAGGTCAAGGTCAACCCCAGCACACAAGATCTGCTGCTTACTTGTGAGAGCCAGACAGTAATAGGACATAGCAATGGACAGAAAGGGGGCTCTCTCTTCTCTCCATCTCACAGCCTGTGTCCTGCAGCAGACTCTTCTGGCCTCTTCTACAAAATGATGACAACAATTTCTCTCTGGCTTCTAGAGTCATTCCCTTTCTACTACAAGTAGTCGTTGACCCCACCCCACCCACCCCTGCCACATTGACTACCTACAGTATGGCTTCCTAGCTCAGAATCAATGCACAGCTCCCCATCGCCTACACAAGATCAGTCTCCATCAACCCAGCATGTAAAGCCGCCCCCACCCCCATTTCTCTAATCCTAACACTTCCCCTGCTCTGCCTCCACTCCAGACACAGAACCAGCCGGCGCCCCCAGTACATGGTCCTTGCTTTCCTACCTTCCTCTCTTTGCTCAAATAACATCCCTCTGTGTCACAACCTCTCTCTTCCATGTGCTCCAGTGTGACCCATCTTCAAAGTGATTTCTCTGCTGTCACCTATTCAAAGGTAACCCCTCTCCTCTGGTTCTCTTTTGAGTCTTCTGAATGGAAGTTAGCATTTTAAGTCTCTTACAGTTACAATTGTTGAAAACTTCCTAGAGACAGGGAGGTTGTTACTCACAGTTGCCTGTCCGATGACTCTCAGTGAGCTGATACTTAGTTCTCCCACTGCTCCTCCACTCTGGGCCCTCAGCTAAGTCCCAGTTGAAAGCTTCAGTTTTCTCATCCATAAAATGGGGCTAATAGCTTCCCAAGGTTGTGTGGGCATCAAAATTCACCTTCTCTGAGCCATTACAACTCAGTGAGAGGAAACCCACACGCCAGCCCAGGGCCACCTGCCTGAGTCTGTGGCCCAGCAACCATGGTCTGTTTTGAAATTTGTGGCTACCATTACCACCAAAGGCAGAGAGGATAGGGCTGCACAGAACTGACCCTGCCCCTCACTGGCTGCAACACTTAGGGGAGTAGGTCCTGTATCTCACCTAGGCAGCACAATAGAGCTGACCCTGTTAGTGGGAGTGTGGACAAGATGGCCCTGAGGGCATGAGAGTGGGAGAGCTTGTCCTGTCCCTCTCATCTGTCATGTGGTGACATGGATGAGGGTAAGATTCCCTCCCCCCATCACCCCTCGCCACCTGCAGCAGGTGGAGAAAGTGACCCAGCCCCTTGCCAGATGCAGCACTCAGGTTCACTCAGGAGAACCTTGCCTTGGCAGCACAGTAGAGCTGACCTTGTTGGGAGTGGGGGGTGAAACAGCCTCAAGAATGAGAGTGTGGGAGATCTGGCCCTGCATCTCATCTGCCATAAGGTGTGGGCCAGGGGGAGACGCCCCCACCTCACCCCTCACTGACTGGCAGGTGGGAGAGCTGCCCCTGAGGTCACAAGAGCAGGAGAACTGGTCCTGCCCCTCATCGGCTGCAGCACTTGGGAGAGTGGCCCTTTCACCTCACCTGGACAACACGGTAGAGTTGGTCCTGGTGGTATAGGTGGGGGTGAGCCAACCCTGAGAGCTCAAGAGCAAGAGAATCAGCCAACCCCTTGCTCCTTGCTTCATAGGGTGAACTAGCCTTGGCAATGCTGGGGCGCTCACCCTGGTGATGAGGAAGGGGGAGAGCTGACAGACTGACCAGCCCTGCAACCACCCAGGCCCAGAACCAGGGCTATGAGTTGGCCTACCCCAAAATCCACTCCATCTGTGATCTGATGGAGCAAGTGAAGGGGCAGGTCCTGCAGACCCAAAGCTGCAGGATATCCATGACACAGAGCAACAACAGGATTTCCAAGAGGAGTCCTAGTGAGGGCCCAGTATAGATGGTATAGCAGAAACCAGAGACCAGAGACCAGACCAATGACTCTTTGCAGTGAACACCTGCAAGTAATAATATATGGACAAAAGAGTGTACTGTGTGACTCACTGTGTCCTACTACAGCTTCCACAATGAGAACTCTCTCTCTGCTCTTAAGTCTTATTTTATTGGGGGGGGGGCAAGGGAAGAGAGCAGATATGATAGGATGGAGAAATAAATGGGTAAATGGGATGGAGATGCATGATATACAAGCCACAAAGAATGATAAAAAGTTTTTTTAAAAAAATACACATACAAACTGCTTGAGAATTAACGAGGTCAATACAGGACATAACGGGAAAAAACAAACAAACAAAAACCTTTATACTGTATGTAGGAAATCAGCATTCATTTTTGGCTCAAAGTTTCTCTAGTGTTTATTGTGGAGGGAATAAAAATTCAATTTAGTTGTGTCTTTTTTTAAGTTCACCTTCAGGCTTGAAGTAGTGATGGAACCAAAAGCTGGGGAGACAGCTCAGCTAGCAAAGTGCTTGCTTTGCAAATGTAAAAACCTGAGTGTGATCATCAGACCTCATGTGAGAAAGCCAGGTGTGGCTGAGCACATCTGTAATCCCAGCATTGGGAAGGTGGAGACAGGCAGATCCCCGGGGCTTGCTGGCTAGTCAGCATAGCCCAATTGGTGAGCACCAGGCCATGTGAGAGACTCTGCCTCAACAAGTATGTTGGGCAGGGCCAGTAAGAAGGTTCAGTGGGGACAGGCAACTGCTGCCAAACTTGAACTCAATCCCTGAAACTCACTGGAGGAAGAAGAGAACCACCTCCTGGGAGTTGTTCTCTGATCTCTGATCTTAATATACATGCTATGGCATGGGCATGCCACCCCCACACACACACACACACACACACACACACACACACACACACACACACACACAGACACGCCAGCACATGCACTAAATAAGTGAATAAAAATAAAATAATTTTTTTGAGTAGACAGCATCTGAGGAATGGTTCTCAAAGTTGTCCTCTGACTTCCACATGCACGCATATACATACATATGTACCTACACATATGTGAACATATACACATGAACACACACACACACACACACACACACACACACACACACACACACACACACACACACACACACACTGGAACCAGAGAGGAAAACCCAGGGGAGTTGTGAACTGAATCAGTGGAAATGGAGCTGTCTCTATTCTTTGGCGTGTCTGAACTTCACTCACCTCCCACAACTGCCCCTGGGTAGTGTCCCTGCCTGCTAGCTGCCTCACTCACAATCCAGTCTCCAGCAGGGGCTGCTGGGGGCTAGGACCAACAGAAGCTTATCTCCCACTGCACTTCTGGAGACCTGCGGCCTGACTCCACCTCTACCTCTGGGAGCCCAGCCCTGTTGTTGTTCCCCTGTATCTGACCACCCTATCCCTCTGTCCCTCTTTGCAATCCCAAGCCTGAATGCCCCCTGCAGAAGGTCTTGGGATTCCCCAGAGCATCACCAAGATTCTTATTCTCCTGGCCAAGCAGTACAGACTCTGCTAATTGTTCATCGCTACCTCTTCCTCTCCATAGGAATATCATTGCCAGCAATTAGCGTGAAGATCCTCCCCACTCTAGTTAAGATCCCAGGCTGCAGTTAAATGCTCCCAGATCCCATTTAAATGATTTCAAATGCAATTCATTCTGGCTCATTAAATAATTCCGTGGATGGTTTTCTTTGCCGTCATCACCTACCTTAGAAACCTCTCTTTTTTCTTTTTATTTCTTCAGAAAAACATAAAAAAACATTTTTTAAATGAGAGGGTTAAAAGTGAAGAGGACAGCCTGTTCCAGGAGCAGGAAACAGGAAGATGTCTGCCCTGGCCTCATCTCGCCTTTTTCTCCTTCTGGATCCCTCCTGGACCCCTACTTTCATCTCTCTTCACCCATTCTTTCCTCTTGGAAATGACTTCACCGGACAGCTATGGATTTAGACCTTTTTTTGCCAATTACTTATGCCCAGTGAGAAAATAGGTTTTGAATGTCTGTCCTTGCTCCGTGCAGCCTGGCTACCTCCCAGTTAAGCAAGGCAGCAGTGTCTGCTCCATGAATAGCCCCAGCCCTAGCTGATCAGCATGCAGGTCAAGCTGAGAGACACATTGTGGGTGAGGACAGCAAGAAGGAACAGGAAAGGCTCCATCCTCAGGGTCAGCACCTGGCCACACAGAGGACCATAGCCTGTGAGCCTTGGGCCCCCTCGATGTCCAGTTCAGCATTCACTCAACCTCTGTTAGTTCAAAGATGCATGGACCACTGCCCTATGCCAAGAACCCTGTAAGCATTTTGCATATATTAAGCAAAGCCTTTGGCATGATCTAATAATGATGCTGTTATCATGTCATTTCACAATAAGGAAAATTAAGGCTCCTCAGAAGCTTAACATAGCACCCAAAGTCACCTATCTAGCCCATGCTTTCAATGGTATGTCACTGCTCCAGAATTTCTAGACTATTCTAATACTCTGCCTGGATTTGGTCCCTGTATTAGTCAGTGTTCTCTAGATTAACAGGACTCATGGAATGAATCTAGATAGATAGACAGACAAGACAGACAGACAGACAGACAGACAGACAGACAGACAGACAGACAGACAGATAAATAGATAAGAGGGATTTTTTAGAATGATGTACAGGCTATGGTCCATAGTTGGGCTATGGTCCAACTAACAATAGTTGCCTGTGATTGGCAGGTCCAAGATCTATTATCCAGTAGCTGTTCAATCTATGAGGCTGGATGTCTCAGCTGGTTTTCATTATATGCTGGAATCCCAAAAAGTAGGCTCTAATGGCAGTGGAGAATTGGACTTGCTAGCAAAGCGAGGGCAAGCAGGCAAAGAGCAAAAGTTTCCTTCTTTCTTGTCCTCATATAGGATTCCAGCTGGTGTGGTCCACCTTAAAGGTGTGTCTTCCCAGTTCAAGATCTGGATTAAAGGTGTGGCTATTCCCAGCTCAAAAGACCTAGATTAAAGGTCTGTCTTCCTAACTCAAAGATCCAGATTAGAAGTGGGTCTTCCTACTTCAAATTAAGCAGAAGTCCCCCACAGGTGTGCCCTCCATTTTTTTTTTTTTTTTGATTTTAGTCAATTCCAGACAAAATCAAGTTGACAAGCAAGAATAGCCATGGCAGTCCCCTGATCCTGGGATAGCTCTGGCACCTCTGGGAAAGCCTCAGCAAGGTCCCTACCAGACTTCTACCTCAGAAGACAAAGGTTCAGTCTTCTTTTGAACCGGATACAACGGAGGGCTGTAATCAAGGGCAGGACAGAGAGCCACAGGAACTTAAGGAGTAGAGTGGTGTATTTGCCCCAGGGAAATGGAAGGCAGGTTGGAACTACTCACATCCTGAAGACTAATCGAGAAGAAAGCTGAGGGTAGAAGGGAGGGCTGTAGGGTGGAAGGAATAGAGCATAAACGAGGATCTAGATTGAAGGGATTTGTGTACTAAGATGTGACCGCTAAAGTAAGAGGCAAGCTTCAACTGTGTCAGAGGATTTGTTGCATAAATGTCATTTTAGGCCAGTGTCCTCTAACCAAGGGCAAGTTTGCCTCCCAGCTGACTTTGGGCAATGTCTGCAGACCTTTATTGTTGTCACGGTGAAGGAAGAAGGCAGTGTGAGCATCTAGTGTATACAGAAGCCAAGGATGCTGTTAAACACAGTAAGGAATTAATCCCCCCACCCCAAAACTCAACAAGGCTGAGGGGGAGACACCACAATGTGCAGGAGCAATGGTGTCTTCGCCTTTGGAAAAAAATAAAATTGGCTCCCGAAGAAGAAATTGGGAAAGAGTTCATAGAGAAGGGGACTCCACCAGGCTCATAGCAATGGGTCTACGAGGACTTGTGGGGTAGAGGAAAAGAAATATGAAAAAAAAAAAAAAAAAAGCCTCAGAATGAGAGCTGGGCCTGGAAGGGAGCCAGTGTTGGGGCCTGTACTGTGTGGCTGTGTGCAAGGTTCGTAGGAAGGGAGAAAATGAAAGCATTTGGATAAGTTCTTCCTTGGTACAGTTTGTTACCCTAACAGTGATTTAGTGAAGGAACCGGCTTCCCTTTTGGCAGCCATAACAGCCGAACACGTGCTTGCCATAAACCTACCTTGGTCACGTAGAGGTCAGATGCCTGTCTCGTGACAAGGAACCCATCAGAAGTTAGTCACTAGAAAGTCAGATGCCTGTCTCGTGACAAGGAGCCAATCGGAAGTTAGCTGGTGGCGCTATGCTTTACGACCCTGGGTGTGCTTTACGGACAAGCGCACAGCAATGACGTAGAGAGCATAGCAACCACCCTGGGAGGGCCTATGAGCCATAACAACCAGTTGACCAATCAACACAGGGCAAGCCCTCCAAGCCTGGAGGCACACCAATCGTGAGCCTGTGCGTACCCCTAGACACTCCCCTTACGCTGCCCTATAAGATCTTTTGGGAGACCCAAGGAGCCGTCTTTTCTAGCTGTCAGCCATGGCGGGTGGGTGAAAGACCCGAGCTAACATGGGGTTAGTTCGTTAAATTACAATAAAGCCTCGTGCAGTTTGCAGCAAGCTCTCGAATCCGCCTGGTGATTGGGGTGACCGCGAACCTGGCCTGAGACCCCGGATACTTGAGTTTTCGGGGGTCTAACATTAGTATGACTCAGTAAGGCAATAGGGAGCCACTGAAGGGCTTAGAGCACCAAGAAATGGGATCAGAGATGCTTTAATTAATCAGGCCTTAATTAATTAATCAAGCAGTGGTGCACAGACTTGGGGAAGGGAGCCCCGCTAGGAGGCCCTTTCAGTGTTCCCAGCAGGAGCCTTAGCTACCCCCACCCCAACTGGAGAGTAACTGCCACACTCCACCTGCTGTAGCAGTGTCCCCAGAGCCTTGCTCAGGGCTAAGCACAGGATACAAGCCAGAACCACTGCTCCATAGGAGACACACAAACCGAGTGCTAGTCAATTAATTTAAATTTTAAATGCAATTTGATATTTTAATTTGTTAAAACAAGCATGCATTGCTTTTGTAATCAAAAATATAAGAACTTCCTTAAAAATGGAAAGCAAGATTTATGCACAGAGATCTCAGGGCAGCAGTATCTAGAATCACATCCTGTTTACCATTAGGAGATCACCGGCTGCAGGCCCTACAATGGGTGTTTTTACATGAAAATGACTTTCTTTCAAAGAGAGATGTTTGCTCTTGAAGAACTTGACTACAATAACTGTATGAGTCTTTTTCTATTACTATAATGGAATACCTGAAGCTAAAAACTTTATAAAGAAAAAGGAATGTGCTGTGTGTGGTGATACAAGCCTTTAATCCCAGGCCTCAGGAGCAGAGGCTGGCACATTTCGGCAAGTTTAAGGCTAGAGCGAGTTTAAGGCTAGTTTAAGGCTACAGTGGTCTACAGAGTGAGTTTCAAGTCAGCCAAAGCTACATTGTGAGACCCTGTATCAAAAAAAATTTGAATTAAATTCCATAGCAAGGTAAGATTCCAGAGATAGACATGGGCCACACACTGAAGACATGCCTCCCCAATGACCTAATGACCTCCCCGGACAAGGCCCACTACCTTGTAATGTCACCACACTGGAGGACAAGTTTCAACATATGACACTTGGGGGTAGGGCGTGGTGACAGCTATGCAAGCCCTATCTAAATACTGTCTAATAAACAAGACTCAAAGATGGGAACTGGGAGACTATTTGCCTAGCATACAGGAAGCCCCTGGGTTCAGTCTCCAAGTACCAGATAAACTCGACATGATGGTGATGCCTGTACTCCCAATGCTTGGGAGGTAGCAAAAGGAAGATCTGGTGTTCAGTGTCATCGGCTACATAGTGATTTTGAGGTCAGCCTTGGACACATCAGATCCTATCCTGAAAGAGAGTGGAAGAGGAGGATGAATGGGTGGGGAGGGAGAGTGTGTGGTGAATGATCTAATGAGTACAATTAGAGTGGAAGGGATGATGAGGACTGGGTACAGATGTGAGCAACCAGATGCATACCTGGGTGCCAGGTTGCACGGAGTGGGCCTCCAAAAGGACTTGGACTTTGGACGGCAAGGTACAGCTGGAGCTGTTTTCCCCCTTCTCTGCAGGTCCAAATTAGGTCCTGGAACTTGAGTCTCCGGCAGGGAACAATGGCTGAGCTGTCAGTCAGGAAGTGGGACACTGAGCTCTGTCCAGGAGCAACAGCAGAGGAAAGCATTTGTGAAGCCTTGGCCAGGCCATCTTTACTGAGAGACCATTTTACAACCCTGAAACAAAACCCTGAAACTCTGAAACAAAAGCCTGGGAAGTCTCAGTGGCAAACAATAACAAGCATTGCTTTCTTTCTCTGTGAGTCTGAAGGTCAGCTTGAGCTGGCTCTACTTCACACATCCCTCATGGGACCAGTGAGCCAGCCAGGAGGATTTTTCTCAAGGCGGTGACATAATCTCCAAAGGGCAAGACCAAGTGCATGAGGCATGGCCAGCCCTGCTTGCATCACCCAGCCAAAGCAGCCACGTGGCTTTGTGTAGAGTCAAGCTGCAGGGGCAGGCTCCGCTGGCCCTTCTGTGGAAGGGCTGACAAAAGCTGCCTAGCAAAGTGCATGCGCAGATGCCGTGGCGTCGGTTGACCTCCACCTTTAGCCTGCCAACTGCTGGCAAGTTCCTCCTCGTCTGTAGCCAGAGTGCTGAAAAGAGGCCTTGTAGCAGGCAAAGAGTGGCTCTTTGAGGTAGAAGCATGTTCTCCCAGATACTATGAGATTCTGAACTGAGTCGAAGAAGAAACTTGTGTTCGTTCACTGAACCCCTAACTGCTGTGTTCTTGATCTCAGTCTATGGGGCTCCACTTTCACTAGAAGCCTGTGCCCCATCTTAAGCTTACTGATGACACTGCTTACCATCGATGTTTCTTTCCCGGACCTTTTTACCGCCCCCCCCCCCATTTTCGTTTTGTAGATATGGGGGGGGGGCGGGGAGAGTCGTGTAGCTCAGGTTAACCTTGAACTCTTAATCCTCCTGCCACCTGACAGAATTACAGAATTTCCTTGCTAACTCCATCTTCCCCTCCTCCTCAAGCATTGCTCCCAAGATTTCGTTTCCCACATACTCCCCCCACCCCGCAAAAAAAAAAAAAACTATGGTGTCCTTCAGAACTGTGTTTTCAACTTCATTTTCCCCTCCATATCCTGAGGGGTTGACCTTCGGGGTACCTATAAACCCCAAGAAAATTATTTAACTTAAAAGTTTAAATTATTTAAACTTAATAAACTTCACTCTGTTTGTTCATGTCCAGATTGCAGTTTATGGGTTTCTCGGGATTCATGAAATGGTTAGCCAGTGGCCATAGTTGACAGCACCCCTCTGTACCTTTCCTGGTTAGGACCCATCTTCCTGCAGGCTTTCTGCATCACTTCTAGCCCCACCCCACCCTCAGCCCCACCCTATGGCTCCTAATCTGCCTCTGTTTAGACTCCTCATCTCTTTCTACCCAGTATCCTCTCATTCTCATAGGCTCCTTAAAACAAATCCATGAAGGAACTCCAAGACAGAGCTCATGCCCCACCCCCCTCCATCTTCACAGATGTCCAACCTCAGTGGTCATCACAGGGCCCTGACCTCTGTATGGACTCCACAGATTCATGTCTGCTTTCTGCCTCACCTCCTGACAACTAAAATCAATGCCTTCCCTCCCACCCCACCTACTCTGTGTCCATCAGTGCAGGGCTCCAGCATTGCTTATTGGAATCCTGACCCAACCGGTTTCCATAGATCCAGCCCCCTAGTCCATCTGCCATGGCCAGAAGAGTTCTTTCCAAAATCTTCATGAGTTCTGTAAATCTCTTGTTCACCCACTGCTTTTAGGGTAAGGTCAAAACAGAAGCTAATTGGGACATAGTCTCCACCCACCAACAAGGACTATCTGCACTTTTAATTCCTAAAACACTTTCTATCTCTTTACCTCTCTGTACCTTTCCCTGAGCTGCTGCCTACCCACCTCTCACCACTTTCTTCCCTGCCCAACTCCACCCCTCCAGAGAGGCTGAGCTTCATTGTTACCTCCTCTGTGTATGGACCTCAAGCTGGCTAGGTGCCTCCCTCTTAGGGCTCCGGTGGTATCGAAGCACTGTAAAAGCTTCTATAAGACTACACTATCCATTGAGTTATAAACATTACATGAGCAGGAAGCATGTGCTTGCCTCCCAAAGGCCTTATGTTCTATAAATGTTTGATGACTGAATAATGGATGGAATGGGTGAAGTGCTGGTTGCATTTGTTGCCTATCTTGTGATGTTGGGCAAGTCTGGTAACTGCTATGGGCATCAGTTTCCTCATCTGCAAAATGGAAATCATGATGAAAATAACAAGGAATATTAAACAGTAAGTGTTGGGTCATCCACACAACTAAAAACTAAATCATCAAAAAATAAATATGAAAACTATGCACTTGCAAGGAAAATGTGGAAAGGGCGTGTAGGATAATTTAGACAGCTACAAGGGACAGTTATGAGCAAATGCTCCCTCACACATGTCTGGAAAGATAAAGCCAACGCTTATCCATCGAGTGGGACCACGATGACTTCATATTTCTGCACTTGCCACATTTTCGTTAGTGGGGATGCAATACCTTATGATAAAAACTATATTTTATTACCAAAAAAGAAGAAGAAAGAGGTTGCTAAGTAAAGAACCCTACATCCTCCTCATTTGGCAATGCACTGGATACCACCCAGCAATCCCAGGGAGGGAGTTGGTTGTGTCCCTCCAGCTCTTTTTGTTCTTCTACAAAGACAGGACTCCCCCCCTTCCTCTCTCCCTCCCTTCCACTGAGCTCCCAGCACTGCTGGGCAGCCAGGTGTATAGAGAGAATAAACACAAGCCTGGAACATCTTTGTCTCTGGTCTTGTGATAAGAAAAGGAAAGCCATACACTCGAGGTGACTTCAGCCCTTAGGGAGATTAAAAAAATTTTTTTGAACCCTTGCTGTGTGGTAGCAGACAGACTCACAGATCCAGGTTTTGGGGATTTCCCATTTTTGAAGTTCAATCTGCCCAAAGTTGCAAATCTTAGGACTCACTAAGAGTTGAAGAATTGCTACATCTGAGTGATTTCAGACCCATCATGCTGGGGCTTCCGGGAATTCGAATTCTCATCCATTGCTGGTAGAAGCTGAAAGTGGTACAATCTTCAAAACATATTTGTCCTTAAACATAAGGCCACTTCTAAGACTTTAATTAGGAAGGTGTATGCTCACTAATTCTGTGCTAACTTAACCAAGTCAAGGGATGCACAAAAAGCTGGTTAAAGCAAGATCTCTGGATATAGCTGTTTCCAGAGGAGCCACATGTTTAAACCAGAAGGAATAAGGTAGAGTCGCACTTAGCAATGTGAACAGACTCCATCCCACCTACTGAGGGCCTGAAGGAACAAAAGGCAGAGGAAGGGTGGACGCTCTGCCTCCTCTTGTACTGGAACATATACCTGCTTTGGCCCTTGAAAATTAGAGCTCCTGGTTCCTGTGGCTTAGCCCCTCAGGTTCCACAATATACAACAGAAGCACCCACATTCCATATCCCCCAGATTTCAGACCTTTGGACTCAGAGTAAACTATACCAACAACTTCTCTGGTTCTTCAAATAGTATCCCATGGGATTCTCAGCCTCTATAACCACATGTGCCAGTTCCTATAACAAATCTCTTATTCTGTATTTATATCTTTTAGGTTCTGTTTCTCCAGAGAATCTTAATACATGTGGTAAATGTACATCAGTTGTTGGCTCAGGCCTGGAATCTTGGCTACTAGGGAGGTTGAAGCAGGAGGACCACAAGATAAAAGCCAGCCTGGGCAATTCAGCAAGACTCTGTCAAAAATAAAAAAGCCAACAGGGGTGTGATGGTTTGAATAGCAATGGCCCCATAGCCTCATAGATTTGAATGCTTGGGCACCAGAGAGTGTCACTATTAGCAGGTGTGGCTTTGTTGGAGCAAGTGTTATCATTGGGGGTGGGGTTTTAGGGTTTCATACGTTCAAGCCCAGTATCTGGCTATTCTTGCTGCCTGCTGACCCAGGCACTCTCAGCTCCTTCTCCAGGTGCCTGTCTGTGTGCCACCATGCTTCCCACCATGATGATAATGGACTAAACCTCTGAAAATATAAGCCAACCCCAATTAAATGTTTTCCTGTGTAAGAGTTGCTGTGGTCATGCTGTCTATTCACAGCAATAGAAGGCATATGAAGACAAATGAGTTCTGGGTAAATGCTTGCCACCCAAGCCTAAGGATCAGAGTTTGGGTCCCCAGCACCCACATAACTGTTAGGAAAGAATGATGATCCTTGTAATCCCAATACTTGAAAAGCTGAAGCAGGAGATCTCACCACCCCAGCAGGCTGGCTAGTTGGAGTGACAAACCTGGCAAACTCCAGTGCAACTGAGAGACCCTGCCTCAAAGTATAAAGTGGAGAGTCACTAAAGAAGACACCTGACATCAACCTCTGACCAGCATATGCATGTGCACATCTGTGCTCATGTGCTATTAATATGCATGCACCCACTTGCATACATACACAAAAATGAACAAATAAATAAATAAATATGGCTACTAAGGATATAGTTCAATGGTGGAGTACTTGCCTATCATGTATGAGGCACACACACACACACACACACACACACACACACACTTCTTCAAACACAATGCATAACATTTTAATGGGAATACCATAAATTCCAAAATAAAGATTGATTAAATTATAATGGCATTATTAGATAAATTAACAAATTACCACGCAACTGTCAAAATACCAAGGTAGTAGTTAATTACACGGAAAATATTAACAGACTACTATTACAATAAAAGGCAGGTTACAAATACAGGTATAATTGTATTCTAAACATATCCATAAGTATAGCAAGCTTGGGACAGGACAAACAGAACTGTTAGCAGTTATTTCCGAGTGGTCAAATTTCAAGTGACTTCTTTCTTCTTTGGGCTCGTTTCTATTTTTCTACACTTTCTTGCAATTAGTTCAGATTGCTTTCATAACAAGAAAAAAAAACAACTCTTTTTTAAAGAAAAACCATTTTAAGAGTTGCATTTGACAGACTTCCAGTTCTCTTGAATCGTTTTATTTCTAAGTTCCATGCTGTAGATGGGATGTCTTTTCTTTCTTTCTGAAGTCCAGCTTCTTAAGTCTGAGGAAATATGCTTCATAGCGGTCAGCTTTTCCCTTCAGCAAGAGAGCCTCCCACAGGCTCTGCAGACCATTTGCTCCTCATCAGGACACTGAGTGGAGTGCTGGGCCATATTTGCATCACCCCCACACACTGGGCAAGACAGCCAAGCTCCAGACACTCCAGACACTAGGTGTTCAGGCTTCCCTACCTAACACTGCTCTCATTCATATCACTGTGTAATAAGCCATCCCAGGTGGAAAATGGAGACACAAATTCTTTGTTCTGTTCACTAGACTGTGCTTCTGATGTGGGGCTCTATCCTTCAAGGCAGAGGGATTCTTTTCAAATTCACAACTAGGTGACCATCTTCTTGCACACCACACACAGCTTTGAGTCATCTTGCAAAAGACATTTTTCTTATTTGCCAAAAAGCTCTAAGAAAGAACAGTGGCCCTGTACCCAGCACAGCTTGCATTAAGAAACCAATATTGATTTCCCCATCCACCCACCCAGGTGGCTCCTATAAAGATATCGAATGCAGCCCCTTCTACCACTGTGGTGATTAATCTGCACTGTCAACTTGCCTGGATTTAGGATCGTCTAGGAGACACACCTCTGGGTGTCTGTGAGGGTGTTCACAGGGACGGAACTTGAGGCAATAAGCCTGAATGTGAGTGTTATCAGCCACGGGATAGGATCAAGAGCTGAACAAGGAGGTAAGAGAGGAGAAGACAGATATCCTGTGGCTCTCTCCTCTGAGTAGGAATGTTCCCTCTTGGATGGAAGAAAGGAGTTCAGGGCACCCAGGAAGTGCATGAAACTCCCAGGGCCCAGGAAGACAGAAGACTCACATGCCTACTCTTCCAAATTATAAAGGCAGCAGTGGATTGCTCAGGAGAGGAGGCTCTGGCTGGCTGGGAATATTCAAATCATAGCAGGAACTCCAGGGATTGCAGCTTTCACAAATCATTTCCTCTGCCTGGGTGGGCTTTTTGGTGATGCTGCTGTCCATTTACCCATATTCTTCTAAGTGACACCAATAAAATCTTTGGCCCACAGAGTTAGACTTGGGCTAAACCATTTCCTCAGTTTGTGCCCTATCTGGGGTAAATCCTGATGGAGAATGCAGCATGGCCATTCACTTCATATTCCTGCATCCATGATGGACTGTCTTCCATGAGACTGTAAGCCAAATAAACCCTTTCCTGCACAGCTTCTTTTCAGGCATCTGGTCCTAACAATGAGGAAAGCAGTGAGTATACCTATAGTCCTTAGATCTTTCCTATAACCCTGTTTGCTTCAACCCCACCCCTGAAACAAATAACAGTTTTGCATATCACCCCATAGCTTAACAGTGACATATAGCTTGGTGGTTTGCCAACCATAGCTGCATACATTCAGCTACCTCAGCCACACCTCAAACCAATTTCATTGAACCTCAAAGCTGGGATCCAGTCAAGGCTAAGAACAGTCTACCAGAAGTAACTCAAAGTTAAAAACAGCCCTAAATATCTGGGTTTAATACTCCATCTCTTGAGAGCCAGGGAGACAGCTCAGTGGTTAAGAGCATTGGCTGTTCTTTCAGAGGACCCAACACGACCATGGCACCACATAATCATCTGTAATTCCAGTCCCAGGGCATCTGATGTGCCTTTCTGGTCTCCAAGAGCACAGCATGCGCACAGACTTCACACAGGCAAAATACCCAATACACATAAGAAATAAAAAATACACAATAAAGGTTAAAAATAATTTAAAAGAGACTCCATCCCACTGCATATTTATCAGCATAAATTTTTGAACTTTACCCTTTGCCAGCCTAGTTCTTCAAGTATGAAACTCAAGAGTGATAAATCCTAGTCACACTCAGTCTGCAAATTATCAAACCTTCTGAAGTATTTTGCCACTAAACCCAAAATGAGAGCAAGAAAGAGAACATTGCCAGTGAGCAAAGGCTGATGCTACTGAATGAAAGTTTGCTTTCTGGGGAAGCCATCTTGCCTCCACAAGAGAAGAGGTAGTCCAGGGTATGAAAATAATACAGAGAAAAGCAGAGTGAAAAAATAAAGATAAAGGATGATGTCATTTGAGTTCCCATATTACTTCATTTAATTTTTAAGTTCCTCTTATGCCCCATGACTATTTCTAGATTTTCTTTTCAACCAGATTCTGGGTATTTGGTAATAAGTTCTAGTGGTTTATAATAAACAGACACTAAGTTTATACACATATCATGCAGATGGTGTTAAGTCCTATGAAGAGAAATTAAAGCAGGGTGGTGGGGAAACCTAAGAGGAGGTGTTTGGATGCGGTGTCTAGGTTCAGCTTTATCTTTATTTACTAAGAAAGTCTGCTTGAACTCAGTCACTATCAAGTGCCACCGTAAAGTCCTAGTGAAGGCAGCTTTATAAATGGGCAAGTTGGCAACAACACTGCCCCTGATGACAGTGATAACAGCACAAAAGCCTCTTAAGAGAGAACTGGACCACATCCTTAGGAACCCGTATCTAAGCTACTTTATGCCAAAGTCCAAGCGAAGGACAGGAAGTTGTCAATAATTTCCAAAAATAGTCTCCATGGAATTGAACGCCGGCAAAGGTCATCTCTCCTGATTCGCCCACCACTATCAGTTCACTTGTAAACTAGAAATCGAACTTTTTAAAAGAATGAGTTTAGAAGAGACACTGAGCATCAAATCAAGCAAGCCATTCTGTGGCAAGCCAGCAGTAGCAGTACCACGAGGACTGACACTGATCACTTCTGTGAATATGGAGGATGCTCTGTAGACTACACACTGTCACCTGACCTCCTGCTGTGCCCTGGGGCAGCTGGAGACTGAGAGCTTCAAACTCTGGACTCAGGGTTATTCAGCTAATGATCAAGGGTTAGTGAGCCTGCAAACACTCGCCGTATGTTTCCCACAGAGGCTCTCTGAGTTTGGGTCCTTTGGTTGTACATTCTCAACAGTAGGGATTTTTTTTTTTCCTAACACCTCACAACTCATCATCCCCAGCCATCTCCCCACCTCCACCCCCAAACATACCCTGGAATGCTGATACCATGACTAATGTTTAAGGAAGACCCAACCATAGAAGTCTTCCCAGACTGATCTCCCAGAAAAGACACTGGAACATCGTTCTCATTTGGATGCATAAGATAGGCATCAAGTAGAGAAACAAACGAAAACTTGTGCCTCCACTGTGTCCTCCCGAGCTGCCACACCCACACTGTGAATAATTTCTTACTCATGTTAAGACAAGCAGAAGCCAAGATGAGCCTACTCAAAAACCAAAACAAGTGTTTCAAGCCTCCCTGAAACTGCTAGAATCTTCTCATGTTTCTCTTCCACAAAATGCGATAATTACAGAGACGGAGCACTACCTGCTGGAAAGAGGTGTTCAGCATCCCTGAACTAGACAATGCAAGGGCCCTTTCCAGAAGTGAAGCAGATGCTGTCTTCTGGGGCTGCTGTTTTAAAGTGCTGTGCTCTCGGGCTGAAATGAGCTGTGCACAGCATTCTGTCGGGAGAGCTCCGAGGATGGTTTCACCCCCTTTTGGGACCAAGTCTTGGTTCCAAGAAACATCTGTGGTCTACCAGATAAATATGTATCTCAGCATTTCTATAAAAAATATCATAAACTTAGGTGTTCTGCAAGGTGGGAGGGGTACTGTAAAGCAAGGTTAAGACACACTGGGCTGAAAAAGTTAAGCGGTAATGCACTTTGGTTAAGAGGAACCTGTCAAACGAAGATGATGTCCTGAATGTAACTGAGCAGGGTATGCAAGGTTCTTAAGTTTATTTTATCACACATGTTCATCTAGGTAGGACACATATTAATATTCTGCAGAGCACAGGATGATACAAAGTGGACTTTAACAGCCAGTTAAGCTTTCCCCAATCACCCGACCCTGAGGATGAAGCACAAGGAAGTAAATATGACTTTTGAATTTCTTCTATGAAAAGAAATTAAGAGATAATAGTCTGGGTTTATATGTATAATTATATATGGCAAAGTATAGATTTAAAACAATAAAACTTCTCTACTTAGGAATTTCCAAGTTATAACTTTCAGAGATACAAATAAATCAAAGCCACACTATAAAAAAAAATCACATAATTTGGCCTCCCACCAACAGATGGCGCAGACAAAGAATGGGGGGTCCTGCTGGTTTGAACCATAGAGTCCTTGATAAGTTACTAAGTGGCAGTCTTGCTGTTGTTCTACCTTCTTTTGCATCATTTTGCAAATATTATTAATCCCATTGTATCCAAGTAGGAAAGCAATGGCATAAAGGGGTGCGATTGTGTTGGAATTCAAAGTAGAGATAATGAAAGCTTAAGCATGCTGGGGAAATGTGACTGCTGTGCCATGCGCTGTGATTCATTCCTCAAGGAGGCGTGCTTCAAAAGGTCAGAGTGCTCACCAGCAGGTGGCTGCTCACACACTGCTCATGACAATCGGCAAGAATGGAGAAAGGACACATACGGAGACATTAGAGCAAGGGGCGACAAGATCAGCCCCCACACAGGCTGGTCATGGGCCACATATTAATCAGGAGAAAACAGCGACTTTGCTCAAGGACCTAAAGCAGAGTGTGGTGAAAGTGCTGTTGCCCAAACGTTAATTCGTCTGGCACCTATTTCACCCAGGTCTGACTATGAGCCAGGCATCGTTCTGGCTCCTGGGAACATGAACTAAACTGAAATAGCAGAGGTAGGCCCCGCCCACCCATGAGGCACTGTCCATCTGTGGAGGGATGGGAATACCGATCTACAATAAGCAAAACAAAATGTAGAAGTCTGAGATGTTGCTAAGATGCCGTTAAAGGAAACCACCCAGGCTATGACAGAAGTAAAAGAAGCAGAGGTGGGGATGGGCGATGGGGTAAAGACGGCTCTTGGTTAGTATCTAGGATAGGGTTAGAGGCCCTGTCCCTTCTTGGTACACATGTTGGAGGGCTGTGAGGCTCTCCTGGTGACGGGACACCACAGGATTGGTGTGGAGAAAGACAGGACTTCCCTCAAGCTGAGCTGATTTCTGAAGAAAGAAGACCTGTAAATGTGCCTTAAGGAAAAGAAACATATTTGCTGGTCTTATGGTGCAAACGACTGTCAAGAGCGAATACTCCCCAAGCCCAGCAAAGACTTTAACCTGTTCATTTTCCTCTTCTTAAATCAAAATTTAAACTTAGCATACAGCTCAGTGGGTTTCATCATGGCCTCGTCATGCATATATGTCATTATATTTTTGATCTCCTTCATTCGTCCACCCCACTGGCCACCTTCACTTCCCCTCCTGGCTCCAACCAACTCTCTTCCCTCAGTTAGCATCACCTTCTATTTTCTTGTCACAGACATCCCTTCATCTGTGCTTAAGCAGAGCTGCTGTGGGACCCAGTAAGGCTCTGGTGTGGATTTTTAATTTCACATCACTAAAGAACTGAGCAAGTTTGGTTTGATTCAGGTACAAGGACTGTGCACGCTGGCCAGGTCTGGATTTTGTTTCTCATTGTATGTACCTAAGGGTCTGCTGGACTGTTTCTAGTCTTCCATCCCAACCTTGCCACACTTTACCCTATAGTATACCCTATACTTGCATCACCCCCATTCTCAGAAGACAGCCCTGTCTTTATTTAGTAGGGTAAATCTTACTTACTACATTGCCGTGTTTTCTAAGATTGTTTTTAGATATGAGTAATAAAAAGTCCAAAATTAATAATGACAAGATAGAAATGCATTTCTAAAATAAAAAAAAAGTGAGAGATTAGGAGTCCAAGGGCACACAGCAGCCCTGCACCCCCCAAATACTCTGTAAGTCAAGAACTTTCTCCCAGCACTTCCGCTGACAGTAATCTCTATGTGCCTCATGAGGCAACTGTGTTGCCTAAGCTCTAGCTATCACATCTGTATTCAGAGACAGCAGTAAAGATACAAGGGAAAAAACTAGTGCTTGTAGGGTAGCTTCTGGAAGCTGCCCTATCAACACTTTGCTTTTATGCTTTTACTAGAACAAGTCAAAATCAGCATGAAGTTTTCCAGCACACTCATGACAAGCAGAAATTATCAGCTTATGTCTTGGAAGATTAGAGCCTGGGTTTGGCCTCTCCTGGTGTGCCAGTGATGGAATCCTCCGTGAAGCATATCTCCTCAGGTAGGGTTAATAACTTCATGACTGCCCCCGGATCAATCGTGGCTGACTAAGGTTCACAATGGAGATCAAGGAACAGGGGCCGAAAGTGAGTGCCTGTCCTCCCTCCCAAAATTCATATTTTGGACTCCTAACCACCCCCACCCTCAGAGGACAGCAGCCAGAGATGGAATCTTTGGAAGTAATTACATAATGATGGCAGAACCTGAACCCTCTTCCCCCCCACCCCCCGCCACGCTCTCTCTGCATTCTGCCATCTAAGGATAGGATGCAAAGATAGCGATCTGAAAACCAGGACAAGAACTCTTAACAGACAGCAGAATCGCAAGCAAAACTGAACCTGGACTTCCCAGCCTCCAGAACAGTAAGAAACACATTCCTGCTTTTGAGCCACCCTGGCTATAGGTTCTTGTTACAGCACATATTGACAACAGTGTCCCGAGAGAGTCTGCCTGAAGACTTTTCAAGATAGTGGCGTCATCTGTTTGTACTGACATCTTTTATTGGTAAGTCACTAATATAGCTATTCTGTGAGGAGGAAAAAAAGGCTCCTTCTGGCTCACTCTTTGACTTGAAATCCTTTAAATGCACCCGTAAGTACTCAATGAAATGGGCTGGGGATGTAGTTCAGTTGGAAGAGTGCTTGATGGCTCACACCTGTAATCCCAGCACTTGGGAGGTGAAGATAAGAAGATCAAGAGTTCAAGGTCATCCTCAGCTACAAAGAGTTCCAGGCCAACCTAGGCTATAGGAAACCCTATTCCAAAGAAGGGGGAAGGGGAATCAAGGGGAAAAGGAAGACAGGAAAGAACGAAGAGGAGATGCTCCCACTGTGTGCAGAGCTTAAACAGCCTGATTTCTGCCTCTCTATCCAGCTTCACTTCCACCAGCTCCACCATGAAAAAAAAGAATGTCTCTATTCTTGCCCAAACACCTATCCACCAGGTTACCCTCTGGGAAGTTCTCCCCTACTCTCCCTAGAGTTCCACATTCTCATTTAAGACTCACAGAGACATCTCTGACTCCCCAAGGTGGAGTGCGGTGCTCCCTCCCCTCAACAATGGCTCCTTGCACGTTGACGTGCAATTGTTTCCCTCTCATTTTCTCCACCACATGCACGACTTAAGACAGAGGCCAGTTTTTATTTATCTTTGCCCTTCAGTAAAACATTGCTCTTCTCTCCATAAAGACCTGGCACGTGTCCGATTCAGGTTATGCGGGTTTTATTGCCCTTGTGGATGGGATTTTTTTCCTCTGTTACAGCTTCTAGGTAATAATTGCTGATATATTGGAAATTTTAGCTTTTATTTTTATCAATCTGTGCATATGATATAAATAGTTATCTGGTTCAAAGACTTCCTAAAATAAACATTGGCCTCCAACAAGCCTCCTTCTCCTTACCTCATTAGCCTCATCTCCAAAGCAACAGCCTTTAGCTCTTTTGGAGGACACGTGGCTATTTGTCTTGGAGCCTCTAAATACTATGCTTATCCCATAGTTCTTGATTACTAATTTACAGGAATGACTTGCTAACTCCCCACTATAGAAAACGAAGTGTAAGCCCTTTCTTCTCCCCAGCCAACACACATATACTCGGTCACCTGTAAAGACTCTACTCCAGAGAGTCACACTCACAGGTGCCGGGGAATAGGACCTCAACACCTTCAGTGGGGGACACAACTTCACCCAAAATACCATCCTTTCATCAGTCTCTCTTTACTTTGCCATTCCAGTTAGATTAACAGTCAGTATTTGCATCATGATGACCTATAGTTACTTATAACTAAGCCCTGTAGTAAACCATGCTTTACATTCCTGGATATTTTTGTGACCTCTGGAGGTGATAGTCATCCATACACTGCTCAATTTTTGTGGTGTTTGTTGAATTTTTGTGTTGAACCAAAAGCTTAGGCCAGTTGTCTAAGGCTTTCCCCATCACATCCGATCACTTCAGCCATCCATCACTTTCATCTTGATGCATTCCTCCCTGTATGTACCCTCATGTGGAGAGTCCCTTTGTCTTCTGTTTCTTGGATGAAATGTCTGCAGTTTGATTAGCTGCTCCTTTGGCTTATGCAACATAATCTCCAGTGGCTGTCTGAGAAAGAGTGTGGGGGTGGCAAATATTTGAGACTTTTTATTTCCAGAAATGTGTGCATTCTATTTTCATACCTGGTAGCTTATTTGGATGGGTATAAAACTGTAGGTAGGGAATCATTTCCTTTCAGAATTTTGATGATGTCACTTCATTATCTGTTAGCTTCTGACATTGTCATTGAGAAGTCTGAGCCATTCCACTCCTTATCATTCATATTAATCTAGTTACTTCAATCTGGAAGCTTTTGGGGGCTTTTCTCCATAGTTGTAGTAAGCAGAATTCTAAGATAACACCCCTTGCCCCAGTTAGTTACAGCCCTGTGTAATTAGAAAGCACATAGAAACTGGGATATGCTTCTAGCCATTAATCAAGGAAACAATTAGATTGAATTCCAAGATAAAGGTAAGAGAAGTGCCCTCATGAAGCCCCTTACAATATGAAGACTCTGTCTTAGACGGGCAGGGGGGTTTCAAAGACAATGTCATGCTGGAACAGATCTGTAAAACAGCTCTGTGGCAAATAGAATTCTGGGAGCTAAAAGCTGCTCCAAGAGAGGAAGCCACTACAGAGACTGCAGCCCTGCACCCACAAGAATCTGAGTTCTGTTCCTATGGGTTGGGAGAGGACCTGAAGCTTTAGTTAGATAAAAACACAGCCTGGGTTGCTCCTTCTGAACCCTAAGCTAAGGATGCAGCCAAACTGTGTCTAGAACCCTGACCCAAGTAAATTGAGCTGCACTAAACTCATGTAGATTTAACCTACTTAAGTCTATGGTAACTTATTAAAAACTAATACAATGGTGTTCTAAAATTTCACAGTGAAATTTTCTGCTGTGATTTATTTCCATGTTCTTAAGTTATGGGGGATTTTCCTAAATTATTGCATTGATGAGTTTGCCTTGTCCACTCTCTTTAATTACTTTTTCTGGAATGCTAATTACTGAGATCTTTGAAAGTCTAATGTCAAAAACTTTTATAAATCTTTTTTCTTCTACTTTGCATTTTCTTGCCTTTTGGTATAGTATCTGAAAACTTTGATCACACTGTCTCCTAGACCTTCTGTTGAGTTCTTTATTTCTACCACTACTATTTTAATTTCTAGAGGTATATTTTGTTCTCTGCTCTTTATTTGACAGTGGCATGTTCTTTCTTCCCAGATGAAATACCACCTTTTATAGCTGTAACAATATTCATGATAAGCCTTTTGCTGACATTATTTGTTTCTCTCAAAATCTCTATTTTTGTCTTTGCTTCAAGAAAATCTGTCCAACTGTAGCTTGTTGGGGAACACAGCCTAAATTTCAGCCTTTCATACTGGAGACTCACCTCAGGTCCATGGGGAAGAGACTGAAGACCAGCTTCCTAAAACATTCATTGGAAGCTCTGAAGCCATTATGGGACTCATTGGCTGTGAATTGAACTATCCAATGCTATGGTTGACACCCCATTTCCTAGGAAACCTCAACATAAATCTCTTTAAGCCTTTCTTTTTTGAACTACTCAAATTCCTCAGAACATTCTTCTACCTCTTGTTTTGAAGTCACTGGTCTGTATAATCAGATACTTGGAAACAACCTATATGTCCCTCAATAGAAGAATGGATAAAGAAAAGGTGGTACATTTACACAATGGAGTATTAATCAACCATTTTTTTTAAAAAAGTGAAATTCTCAGGTAAATGCATAGAACTAGAAAAGAAATCATCCCGAGTAAGATAACTCACACCCAGAAAGATAAACATGGCATGCATTCATTTATATGTAGATATTAGTTGTTGAGTCAATGACAAGGTACAATTCATAGAACCACAGAGGTTCGGGATAGAGTAAAGGATTCATGGAAGGACAAATAGCTCTCCCTAGCAAAGGGAGATAGAATAGATAGTTCTAGATGGGTAGTGGTGGGGAGACTGGGACAGGAATGGGAGGGAGAGAGAAGAGGGGGATGATGGAGAGAATACAAGGAGAGACAGCTTAAATTAAGGGCCATGCAAAAAGTATGGAAACCTAATACAGTAGAAGCTTCTTAAAATATACACATAGATGAAGGGAATCTAAGTGAAATTGCCAAATAATGGGGAAATAGAGCCCCAGCCAACCATCTTTTGTCACCAACTGAAGCTTCCAGCACCAAGATCTGGTTACATCTAATTGAGTTGTTGGCCAAAGGGGCCCCATGGGAACCCCCAAATAAACCAGACTGTTGCCAAGACTATAGGTTGATTTCCACAAACGATAAAAAAGCCCTCATATCTGAAGACAATTCCTACACAACTCATTGAACATGAAGATGTCTAGCTGATGTGTCAGTTTTGTGTGTTTAGCATCTTTGGTACTGGGCCATACACTATATATTACCAAAGAATAAACACCAACCCAGCCACAAAACCTTTGATCTACAATGGTGTCCTGCCTGCAAAATATGCTAGTTCGATAGAGACACAAAGCTTGAGGGAGTAACCAACCAACATCTGATTTGACTGAGGGCCCTCTCCACAAGATGGGACCCATACCCAACACTCCTTGGTAAATCCAAATACTACTGTCATAACCAGCAATAAAAATGATTCCTAATGACATTCTGCTATACTCATAGACCAGTGCCTTGTTCAGCCATCATCCAAGAAGCTTCCTCCTGCAGCAGATGGGAACAAATACAGAGACCCACAGCCAGACATTATGCAGAAAGTGAGAAATCTTGGAATATTCAGTCCTAAACAGAATGTCTCCATCAAATCCCTCCCCTCAGAGCTCATAGAACTCTGAAGAAGAGGAGGAAGAAAGAGTATTAAGCCAGAGGGGATAAAGGACATCAAGACAACAAGACACTCTAAATCAACATGATTGACTCACATATAAACTCACAGAGACTAAGGCAGCATACATAGGGCCTGCACAGGTCTGCACCAGATTGGGTCCTAGAGTTGAAAGATGTAGAAGACACAAAAAGTAGAAGACACATGCCCCATCCCTAACCAAGTAACAATCTCCAATTGGTAATCACTTGCAAATGAAAATTTAGTTTCCCCCCAAGGGAGTCTCACTGGGGAAACAAACTACCCTTAAGGGCAGGCTGCATGCCCAGGAGTAGATGGACAACAGAAAATGAAGTCAAGGGCACCTTTGGAGATCCTCACAATGACACATCAGGGCTTTTCCTTTTTTAAAAAAATTTAGTTTAATTTTTAAATTTTGTATTTTATTATTTTTATTTTTACTTTATATATTACGGCTTCCACTTTAATGTTTTTATGGCATTCTTGAGTATGCAAATGAGTGAGTCTGTGTTCCCTGTGACTTTTCATGGGCACTTTTCCATCTATTTTTTTGTTGTTTTGTCAAGTTCCAATGGTTTTTGTTGTTGTTGTTGTTGTTGTTGTTGTTTTATTTTATCTTATTTTTTTAAGAAGTCATTAGTCTGTATTCTGGGATTTAAGGAGAGAATGAATGGCAGGAATATGGGTTGATGCTGGAAGTCAGGCATCCAGTTTGCATTCAGTCCTTATGTCCCTCTTTCCTCTATGACACCTCTGACTCAATGTGCCTGATGTCCCCTGTTCCCAGACTTTATCTCTTTCTTCTCCAGGCAATAAAGCACTCATGATACAGCCAGAGTGGAAGAGCCTTCCTACTCTGCAGGAAAGAATGGAAGATGGTATAAAGACAACTGTCTCGGTGTTTCATGATACTGTGTAGTAAACATGCAATGTAGATGCTGTCTTAAGCATTATCAGTTATGATTCAGTGTTATGAATTATATTTTCTGTGTTGTGCAACTCCAACAACTTGTGTTAGTTTGAATGTAATTGACTCCCATAAGCTCATAGGGAGTGGCACTATTAGGAGGTGTGGCTTTATTGTAATAAGTATGGCCTTGTTGGAGGAAGTGTGTCACTGTAGAAGTGGGCTTTGAGGTCTCGTATATGCTCATGCCACACCCAGTATCTCAGACTACTTCCTGTTGCCTGTGAGCCAAAAGGTAGGACACTCAGCTACTTCTCCAGCACCATGTCTGCCTGCACATGTCCCACCATGTCCCACCATGATGATAATGGACTAAACCTCTGAAAGCATAAGCCACCTCAATGAAATGTTTTCTCTTTATAAGAGTTGCCATGATCAGCTGGGCAGTGTTGGTGCACACCTTCAATCCCAGCACTCAGGAGGAAGAGGCAGGTGGATCTCTGTGAGTTCGAGACTAGCCTTGTCTACAATAGCTAGTTCTAGGACAGCCTCCAAAGCCACAGAGAAACCCTGTCTTGAAAAACCAAAACATAAAAAATTAAAAAAAAAGAGTTGCCATGATCATGGTGTCTCTTCACAGCAATAAAAACTCTAAGACAAACTATGCATTTCCAATTTTGTCATTCCAAACAGAAACTCTATACCCATTATCAGTAAGTCTCCACCAATCTTCTTCACTACCCCTCAACCTCAAGCTCCAAAAGTTTCTGCCATCAATCCCTGAACTTGTATAGATTTGACTTGTTCTTAGATTTTTTCCCACTGTGGGCTTAGAATTCTTCTTTTTTCAGATCAGCTAAGCGAGTTGTCGTTTGTCTATCATCTCCCTGGGAAGTACTGTTATCCCTACTCTTTCTTCCCATTCCAGTAGACTTGTGGAGTTATAGTGGAGTTTTGGGACAATATGAAATGTTTTTTTCATTAATTTTTAGACATGCAAAGACGTTGATGTGTAAAGAAACACAAATATACAAGCAAAGTTATAAAAGTAGCTTGGTTATGTTGAAATGTTTTATTTAATTATCTCCCATGCTCTTGTCTGTTGGAATGTGGGATCCCATCCATCTCCACAAAATTCAATGTATGAGCAAAAAATTCCATTCTATTTCTGTAAACCCAGGAACCTAGTAACTATTGTCCATAATTGTGAATCAAATTGAGCCAAAGAAAAAAATAATGACTTGTTGACATGGGAACACCAGGAAAAAAATAGTCTGCATTTAGTCCCTTTGTCAAGCTCCGAGTTGTGGTTTTTGTGTTTTGTTTTGTTTTTCCCTTACAGCATCAACTCAGATGTAGAGATTTCCTTAAAAGGTAATCATCAGATACAGGTCATTGTCACAGGAGCTGCATATGAAATGGACCTGGCATTATCTCATTGCTGTGTGTCTGTGACTTCATCGCATCCCTTGCTCCTTAGGTACAGGCAGTCCTTCCTCCAGGCACCCTGGCTGGATTTCTCATGCAGAGGCCCTTCCCTCTCCACATTCTGAATTCAGCCCAATGCAGAGTCTCAGGATTTTAGCATTAAATGGCATGTTCCTTTTTCTAAAGCTACCCCAGTAAGCTACCACTAGCTTGTGTGGACTCACTCTTCAACACCAGCTGACTAAGAACTGCTCAGCATGAAAAGAATTGAGTTCAGTTCGTGTTCTGAGCAGGAGTTAGTTTCATTTATTAAACTATTTCCTCTTAAGCGGGTAGATAAAGAAAATGTAGCTTTTATACACAAAAGGGTTTTTTCAGTCACGAGGTAGAATGGAGTTATATGGTTTGCAGTAGAAGAGACAGAGCTGGAGAGATTTCCTACGAAGTGGATGAAGCTAGTCTTAGAAAGACAGATCTGTGTGTGTGTGTGTGTGTGTGTGTGTGTGTGTGTGTGTGTGTGTGTGTGTCCATGCATGTGCATGCTCTTGCTGTGTTTTCTCTCGTGTGGTTCTTAGATTTTACAGAATCACACAAAACTATGCCTGCATGCACATATTTAAATAAAAGAAGAGGTGAAGTTGTCTACATCAGTGGTTCTCAACCTTCCTAATGCTATGACCCTGTAGTACAGTTCCTCATGCTGTGGTGACCCCCAACCATAAAATTATTTCGTTGATACTTCATAACCACAATTTTGTTGCTGTTATGAATTGTAATGTAAATATCTGATAGTCGACCCAGTAGGGGTCACAGCCTACAGGTTGAGAACCACTGGTCTAGAGGAACAGAAAATTGATGCAAGGAAAAGCAAAAAAAGAGAAAGGAGGGAAAACAGGATATCAGGGAATGGACTCAGTGTACAATACGTACCTGTAAGAAACCAATTAACAATTAAATAAATAAAAATATTTCTTATTACTTCATTATGTCCTTGGTGGGAAGCCCTGAAGACAAATTGCAACTGAAATATGAAGTGTAGACCACAGAGTCCTGGGTTGGTAGCATTTAACTGTAGAACTTCTACCCATCAAAAGCAGAGCTCTCCACTGTGCAACAGACACTTTTGTCAAAGGTCACATTAAAGGAAGAAATTACATAGGAACAAGAAAGCCCAAGCAGATGCAATCTGGCAGAGTTTAGGATTTTGCCTGTATTCAGGACACTGTGGGTTTAGAAGGGATGGATGCTCAATGCACAATTTTTCTCAAAAAGTCCATTGAGTTTATAAATCTATTATCTGACCACCCTGCCAACTGGTCTCATTTCCAAGTGCCTTTTAGCCGATTCTCTTGAGTTAAGTACAGGATCATATTACCTATAAATAGTATTCTTCTTGCAACATGGCCTATTAAGTTGATGCAACTCTCCCCTCCAGCGACAAATACACAGAAATGTTTCATAGTGTTTTAAAAACATGGCTACATTTCAAAGGAAGAAGGGAGCTACCATGATGCCAGAAGCCAAAAGAGAAGTTATAGCTGAAAAGATCCAGGATAGTCATGACTGCTGTGAAGGCTTTGGGACCATTGGACTAGTTTCCTGATACCCACATGGACACCAGACATGCTGCCCGACCCCTGAAGTAGGGAAAATAAAGCTAAGCAGGAACAGGGGTTTCTTGTGCCCCATTAGGATCTGAGTCCCAATACAAGGTGCAATGTTGCACTAAGAGCAGAGTCCAGACCACATAGGCTGAGAAGGTAATATACCCAGAAGGATTTTACATGTCAGGGTGATGCTGTCATACTAATGTTTAAGAGATCACAGTGGATACTATGTGAGGATGGATATTAGTGGAATTGGGGAAGAAACTGGGAGGCTGTTACAGTTGTCAGGGAGAGTGTTCTATCATCTACTATCACATGACACCCCAGCTCCTATTCAGGAGCATTCAAACAGTAGCAGTTTTACTGTGGTCACTAATTTCATGGGTCCAAAATTCAGCAAGGGCACAGTGCATATGTCTCATCTGATCTCATGATGTCTGGAACCTCAACTGAGAAGTCTCTAATGGCTGGGGGTGCCTCTAATGGATAGATGTAGCAGGAGCTGTGCTCTGGGACACACACACACACACACACACACACACACACACACACACACACATGACATTTTGGGGTTTCCTTTCAATGTGATGGCTCAGCTACAAGAGGGATCGTTGAGAGAATGCTCTAGAGAAGGCTTTTATGGGGTAAGATGTTACATAGCATCAATTCTGCCATGATAAACTGATCAGAGAAGTCCCATAATCCACCAGTTCTAGGGAAAGGTTCAACCTCACTTCTTAGTGCCAGGAATGTCGTCAGAGCAATCTGGGCCATGTTCAAAGACTGGAGGGAAAGGTGACTGTGGCCACAATAGATGGCTGTGAAGATGAAGAGAGAATACAGATTCAGGACACATTCAGGAAGCCAGCCATGGAACTTGCTATTGAGTTATGTGCTTAAGGAAAGATATGAAATAAAAAAAACCAATCCATCATAAATGACTATTAGGCTTACAGTAAAGTCGTGACCATTTATGAGCTGGGGAATAAATTACTTAGAAGACTTTTTTTAATTCTAAATAAAGAGGGTTTTTTTTTACCACCTCATATAAGAGTTTACATTTGAAATGTTTATCTTTTTATGTTTATTAAAATTATTTAATCTTTTATAAAAATATTCAAGGAAGGAGGGAAGGAGGTATTTGTGTTTTCCCCCCTCTTTTTTTTTTTGATAGAGAAACCACAAATCCATGGGTAAGCTTCCCACCTAGAGTAAATCAAGGAATAAGTGGCAAAGACAAGATGTCCAGAAAGAGCCTCCACCCTTTGACTCAATATCCCTGCTTCCCCAGGGATACCAGAAGCTCAAAAAGATTATGTACGTTAACCAGGATAACATAAAAGTTACAGGACTGGACTTGAAGCTCCAGCCCTAAAGTCTGCTTCTGCCAATGAGTGCCCTGACTGGTGACAACAGAGCAGGTGCCTCGCAGGAGACAGGAGCCACGAGGTCCCTTTGTCATTCTAGAGCATTCTATGAATGCTAGATGAGTCTTGATTCTGAAAAAGAAAACCCTCACCATCATTTTAACTGAAGTTACTCCCACCCACAGACTGTGCCATGGCCAAGCACAGGGCTGTGGTTGGTCCTGAAGACACAGAGCTGCATGAGTGTTTGCCCTTTGGGAGCCACAGTGTCATTGGATTTTGAAATACAGCAAGAAGCTGCTTGTTTTGTCTAAATCCTGAATCTTTGATCAGCCACACGGCCGTCTTTGATGCTGGCAGTAATCTGTAATAGCTGATAATTAACATCACATAGTAAGTGGGTAGAAAGACCAGTGTGGATGGAAATTAATAGGGGCTTTGGAAGTGAAAACAGACAGTTTTCTTCTATCTCACTCCATGCCCAGTGGCTGTCTCTCTCTCTTCCACTACAAGTTCAGATTTTCAAGATCTCGAACACGTCTATCATGTTCGTCCCATCATTTCAGGGTTCACTTAGCCCCTTTAGAAGATGGTAGCACTTGTCAAGTAAATTAATTACTAGCCTAGAATATTGGAGACACAAAGAAAATTAACTCTGTGGGTTATAGCTCAATGTTCCCAGCTCACTGCAGATGTCCCAATTCTTTCTGCCTACCACCTGGACCAGGATAGTTTCAGCTCAAGAGCATCCCAGGGCTTTCTGAGCCCTAGCTGTGTGGTGGGAAACTCTTCATCATAGAGAGCCACTGGGTGCCTCCATGTGGCCAGCATCCCCAGGCCAGAGAGAGCCAGAGGCACCAGTCAGCCAGTGTCACAGCCAAGAGCAGCTGAGGCCAACTCTGAAGCGGCCTATCTCCCTTCTGCTACACCAGCCAGCCAGCCTCATCTTCTTGCCCACTGCTGGCACCAGAGAAATGACTGCCTGGGTCACCGAATTCAGCATGGGCCCCAACCCAGTAGATCCGATGCCCTAGAAAAACCATAAAAGTGAAAGAGAGAAAAGGGAGGTTATAGCAAAGGGGAAAGAGTGATGGGAACTAGGGGGGAAAAGGCATTTGCTCAAAAGAGAGGAGAGAAGAAAGAAAAAGTGAGAAACTCTTCTTTTGTGTGTGTATGTATGCCCAAAGTGCATACGTGTGTGTGTATGTTGTCATGTGCATGTCTGCATGTATGCACTGGCTAGTATGTATGTGGGAAGTCTGATTTAACATCAGATGCTTTTCTCAATTGTTCTCCACCTTATTCATCGAGTCACAATCTCTCAAATGGGCCCAGAGCATCATGATTCAGCTAATCTCTCTCCAGGGAGGCCCCCTTCCCATCTCCATGCACCAAGTACTGTAATTGCAGGTGGGCTGCCACACCTGCGCAGAGTTTACATGGGTTCTAGGCAACAAAACTCCACTGATCACACTCCGTTAGATGGTGAACACTTTACCCACTAAGCCATTACCTCAACCCCAACACATCCTTTCATGGATTTTCCCCAGACATGTCAAATTCATTTCCAGAAACAAAATTACATTGTGACCTAAAGGTTCTCATGGTCTTCAAAGGCAGACTGACCTGCTTTGGGTTCCAAGCTCTGGCATTCACATGCTGTGTGAGCTCCGCAGCCTCTCTGAACCTGTTTCCTCCTCTGAGAGTATTTCATGAGACACTAGGGATGCGCACTGCCTTGTGCACCCAAGAGAGACACTCCAAAAGGTATCTATGTCAGTTTCTCCTCTCCTCACTCTCCTACCACTCTAACCCCCTCCTTTGGTTGAACTTTGTGGGTGGTGGCTGTGGATTGGACCATTTCCTCCACATCTCAAAAGTGTCTGGCCCTGGATAGCAAGCTCAGCTAGGAAATCTATTTATGAGATAGATTTGTGATGAATGTGATAAATAAGTTATTAAACCCAAGCTAACAGTCAGCTGAATTCATTCCAAGGAACATGTCTTTCTTCCATACTGCAGTTCATTCCAACAGTCTCAAGGTAAGATAACCCAGAGGGAGAACACAGAGGTGGGGCTACAGGCATGAAGAAGAAGAAAGGGGGGTGCTGCTTGGGAGTATAGTTTTCTTAAGGGAGGAAGGGGGTTAGACCCACTGTGTTTATGGTCTGATCAGGACAGTGTAAGGGAGTAGGGAGGGTGGGAGAGGAAGGAGAAAATGGTATATATAGATTAGTGCAGGCCTCCAGCATGCTCCAGAGAACAGTGTGGTGGTAAAGAGGTTCTCTCCCCAGGCAATGAGTGGCAGGACCCCTAGCCCAACCCCAGTGTTTCAAGGCTTTTGTGGATGTGGCCTCCTTACTGTAAAGTAACAGAGTCAGAGGATGCAACTCGGAGGCTTACTCTACTATGCAAGTTTGATACACAGAGACTCTTTCTGCCTGGGATCTCAAGAACTCTACAAAGTGGTCTTGGAGCCAGATATGGTAGCTCATGCCTGTATTTACAGCAGTTGGGAGATGGAGATAGGAGGACCAGGAGCTATACAGCAAGCTGCTGTCTCAATGATGATGATGATGATGATGATGATGATGATGATGATGATGATGATGCACCAAAGTATCTTGGTATCAGAGTCTGACCTAGCAAAGCTGGAAGGTCAGGGTAGTCAGGGTGTCCCGAACATAAGGCATTAGTCGGCAGGAGAGTGACTGACCAACTGCTGACAGCAGCAGATGCACAGCTGTCGAGACTCTTGTATGTTTCCACCCTGTGTGCCAACTCTCCTGAATGCCTCCTCTCCTTGTTCCAGGGCCCTGTTATATTCCAGAAACTTGCTATGGTTCACATACGGTTTGAGTATGTCCCCAAGACTTTCATGTTCTGGAAGTGTGCTTTTCATAAGCTAGTGAGGCTATTGTGAGACAGAGAGTGGAGGTGACAGCCTTGGACAGGGTTAATGGGGTTCTCACAAGACTGGGTTTGTTCCCATAATACCAGATTAGTTGCTATAACAGAAATCTAGACTCTTTTCCCCACCCTGGCTTTGGCATTTGTACATGCATGATCCTAGAGATAGTGGTCATAGCCTCCAGTCAGTTATTTGTTAAGGGACACTCAAAATTCATCCTCTCTCCAGCCCTCTGAGGAAGGTGCTGTTACCCTTTTGTGAGATAAGAAAACTGAGGCCTGAGAAGATTAAAAGTCTCATCCATGCTAATGAGCCAGGGGATAAGAGTAGGGATTCCAGGCAGATCTATAAAGCAAAGCTTACTCTTTTATCTGAAGGCTTCTTCCAACATGGCATGTCTCAGGAGAGGTCCCAAGAGGCCAAGTTAAGCATGCGTGTCCTATGCAGGCACAGACAACAGACATCTTCAAATGAGACAGAGAGCCCCCCAGAAAGGCAGAGAAGACAATCCATGCCATAGACCACACTTCAGAGGATTCTCGGAACTGGGGAGGAAAAGTGATCAGCTAGTCCCTGTCCCCGAAGTTGTGTGCATGGCAGTTGTGCCCAGCCAGCTCTTTGTTGTACACAATAAAAGGCAACTCTGGCTAGTTCATCTTCCACAGAAAAGGAGTGTTTTGGAAGGAGATTGGAACTAATGGAAATCTTAGGGATTTGGGCAGAAATCAACAGACACCACCCCCATGTTGACTCCAGGGAAAATGGTTGATGGGGACCCTGCTGATGGGCCTCTCCATCACCATGGCACCAGCTCCCTGCAGGTGATGCTGACACTCTCCTCAGTCATCTCTGTAGCAGTGATTCATCTCCAGTGTTCTGTCTTTATATCACTGCTCCACGTTCAGGGGTCTATGGAACAGCCTCTGAGGAGTCCTGGCTAAGAAAATCATTTGTGTGTGCATGCATCTCTCTCTGGTGTGTGTGTGTGTGTGTGTGTGTGTGTGTGTGTGTGTGTGTGTGTGTGTGTGTGTGTGTGTGTGTGTGTGTGTGTGTGTGTGTGTGTGTGTGTGTGTGTGTGTGTGTGTGTGTGTGTGTGTGTGTGTGTGTGTGTGTGTGTGTGTGTGTGTGTGTGTGTGTGTGTGTGTGTGTGTGTGTGTGGTGTGTGTGTGTGTGTGTGTGTGTGTGTGTGTGTGTGTGTGTGTGTGTGTGTGTGTGTGTGTTCATTCAGGATTCGTCATGGGGGAGGAATACAAGTACCAAGGGCCCAGGGAACTGGGCAGGCCTCCATTCTGCACAGCCTCTCCCACAACAAGTGCCAGCTAACACACCCACCTTTAATCTGAGTCCTCTGGGACTCCCTGCCATACAGCATAGTGTCTCTAAGGCAATGATGAACAGTCACCAGGCAAACAAGCCAAAAAACACAACACAGCAAAGGGCAGAAAATTCTTTTCTCCTCCTTTGAATTCTTCAGACAAGCCCAGCCCATTTCTCTGAGCCCTCCTTCACCTCTCACTGTATTCTAAAAAATGACAAAGAAAGGGCACCGTTGAGGTCAGCAAGGGGAAGTCACTAACCACACCACTTCCTCAGCATCTCCCACCGAGATCTGTAGCTCGTGCTAGGAGTCAGTGCCAAGCCACCACCCAAGATCAAATATCCATTCATCACTTTCTGAGTGACCTTGGTTTGTCACATAAGCCTCAGCCTTGGTTGTGTCAAATGTGAAGCAACTGCAGAAGGACTTAGGTGACATGAGGATAGTTTTCTCTGCATATGTATGCTGTGTACAAGGACAGTTATCAGCAGCTTTGGACAAACTCCTCTGATTACAAACTCCAACACTGTTACCTTCGGTTTTATTCTCAACACTCATTTTTCTTTGTCTATAACACAATGAGTAAGGACAATGTACATCCCCTGGTTGTTTGCAGACAATGCCAGTTTCATATGTAACGAAAAACCAGAAAAACGTCTGATAGAAAAATCATTGAATCTCCTTGTCTCTGGAGCTCCTCCTTCCCCATGCTTCGATGATGCATTGAAGAACAAACACAATCAGGTTCTCATGACTCCACCCACCTTTTCCTAGGAATGGAATAAAGGTACAGGGACAGAGAGAGAAGGTTACTAGAAGTGCTGGGTGATAGATGCTGCTGTCTCTGCCTTTGTGGCCTCTGAGAGGTTAAGGCTATCGAGAGATCTGCACTCTGCCTTGGTACTGGAAAGCAGATCCCAGTGTTCTGAAAGCCCTGAGGGACCTGAGTCCTCTCCTCACAATAGAGCATTCACCTCACCCCTTCCAAAATCCTGGACTGCATAGGATCCCTGCCCCCTGCAGGACGGAGATGATCATCCCACATCTTGCCTGATTAATATACTCTTCCATCTTTATTAGAAAGATCGCTTAAGAAACCACCTGATAAAGCCATCTTCAGAAGGAATGGAAGCTGATTGCCACGTGGCTAAGAAGACTATGAGGGAGTGGTCAGGTTCCAAGGAAATCTGTCCTCACAGCTATCCTGCTCTGCCTAGGAGCAGCTTTTCAGCCAGAGCTCAGGGATGTGCTGAGCAAGGCTGGGAGAGATAAACTGTCTGTCTAATTTGGTCTGATCTCCTCCTGATTCCAGGCATGTTCTGAGTTCAGGGTAGGGACTTTGTGGATCTGAAAGTTAGAAGCAATCTATATAGGAGGCTCAAGGAGTCTACTCCCTGCCCCAAATCCACCGATAGTCCTCAGAGAGGGGCCATTCTCAGGGACCCCAGTGGTGTCCCATCATAGAGCAATGGAGTTGATAATGAGATGCCGAGAGATAGAATGGTGAAGATGATGACAATTGTATCAGCTACTTTGCTAATTGCTGTAAATGACAAAGGCAACTTTTAAAAGGAAGGTTTTATTTTGGCTTAGAGTTTGGGGGTACAGGCCCTAGTAGTAAAGGAAGCATTGTGACAGGAGAATGGAAACCTGGTCACATTGTGTTTGCAGTTAGAATCATGAAGGGATAAATACTGGTACCCAACTGGCTTTTTCTTTTCTCATTCAGTCCAGGCCCCAAGCCAATGTAATGATATCACCAATATTCAAGGCTAGTCTTTCCCCCTGAGTTAAACCTCTCTGGAAACGTCTTCATAGACATGCCTAGAGGCGTGTCTTCTAAATGACTGTACATCCAGTCAAGATGACAGGCAAGATTAACCATCACACTGACGATAAAGGCAGTCACATTTGAACACCTCTGCACCTCTGTCTGCTGAGCTACCTCGACGGTCCAGTGGCAATCATAATTTGCTCTATAGGTAGTCCCCAACTTATTATGGTTTGACACACCATGTTTCAGCTTTGCAGTGGTGCAAAAGCTATAAACTCTCGGTAGAAAACAAACTTTTAATTTTGAATTTGTGTCTGTCCCCAGGCTAGTGATATACAGTCTGATAGTGCTCCTCGATTCAGGACAACAGCAATGTATTCCTTACTTCCCTGCTGATGTGATAAAACACCGTGACCAAGGCAACTTACAGGAGGAGTTTATTTTCACTTGTGGATCCAGCGGGATGAGCCGATCATGGCAGAGAAGCATGGGAGCAAGCAACAGGCATGATGGCAGGAACAGGAAACTGGGAGGAAGCATCTTTGATTACAAACAGGAAACAGGAGAATGAACAGGAAGTAGGGCTAAGCTCTGAACTCTCTAAGTCAGTGTCCAGTGACAAACTACCTCCAGCAAGTCCACACCTCCCCAAACAGTGACATCAACTGGAGACCAGGTTTTCTGAGTCAGCCAGGAACCTTTCTCATTTAAACAACCACAGGCAACAAGCCATAGCTCTCAGTCAAGCCCACAAACCTGGCACTACAGTGTGGCTGAGCTACTATAGCTGGTAGGTTAAGGCATATTCAGCACTACAGTGTGGCTGAGCTACTATAGCTGGTAGGTTAAGGCATATTCAGCACATTTTTGATTTATGATGGTCTCATTGCAATCAACCTGATAAAGTAAATGAGGAATTTCTACACTTCTGAGCAGCAAAGGTTACATAGATTGTCTCATTAATCTTTCCAACAAGACAAGTATGGCAAGTATGGCAAGGAGGTATGGCAGGCAGAATAATGACCCCCAAATATATTTACACCCTAATCCCTGGCATCTGTATTTTTTGTGACATGGCAAAAAAAAATTAAGATTGTCTATTGAGTCAAGGCTACTAATTAGGTAGTAGTAACAAAATTATCCTGGGTTGGGTGGGCAGATCTAATGAACTTTAAAGGGAAAAAAAAAGAGAGATGGTATTCAGGATATGTAAAGAGAGAGAGAGAAGAGAGAGAGAGAGAGAGAGAGAGAGAGAGAGAGAGAGAGAGAGAGAGAGAAAGAGGAAACCAGCCATTGTTGACTTTAAAGATGGAAGGGGCTGTGAGTTCAGGAATAAGAATAGCTAGGAAAGTCAATGAAACAGACTCTCCCAGGATCTCCAAGAAGGAACACAACCTTACTAACACATGACTTGGATAAAGTCTGATCCCCTTTAGACTTCTTCAGTCTGATTTGTATCTATTTACTTTGTGTGTGTATGTGCATGCACACATTCAGCTGTGTGTTTGTGTAAGTGTATGTGCATACGTGTGTGCAGTTGCATGCACCTGAGTGGGCACACACAGACCAGAAGAGGACATTAGGTTTCCTCTTCTATCTTTCTCTGCTTGTTCCTCTGAGGAAAGGTATCTTCCTGTACACAGAGCTCCACTAGGTTAGAGGTCAATTAGTCCCAACAATCCTGTCTCCATCCCCTCAGATCTGGAGTTTCAGGTGTTTGCTGGTGATACCTATCTGCTTGCTATGTGGGTTCTAGAATCTGAACCCTGGTCTTCATGAATTCAGAGACAGTGCTCTTAACCATTGAACTATCTTTCCAGCCCCCACTTTCAGACTTCTGATCTGAAAAGCTGTAGGAGAAAACTCTCTGCAGTTTTAAGCCACTAAATCTGTGGCAATCCACCACAGTAGTGATGGGAAGAGAATATATGTAGATACTCTTTCAGCCTAGGTTTGGATGAGAAAATAAGGCTCCATACTGAGCAATTTCCTAAGGTCACATTGCTGGGAAGGGTTGTTGGACAATGGGAATTCATACTTGAGATGGCTATTGGCTGTCAACTTGACTACATCTGAAATGAACTATAATGCAAGTGTCTGGGTACAACTGTGAGGGGTTCTTTTCATAGTTAAACCATTTGAAGTGGGAAGACCCACTTTAAATCCAAGTCTTTGAGGTGGGAAGACCCACCTTAAATCTGAGCCAATCCTTCCACTGGTAGCCTATATAAAGGACATGGAAGAAGAAAGCTTTTGCTCTTTACCTGCTTAATCTCAATAATCTTGCGGGCAAATCCATTCCTTCACTACCATTAGCACCTATTTTTTGTGGATTCCAGTGGATAATGAAAACCAGCTGATATATCCAGCCTCATGGACTGAACATCTACTGGATTCTTGATCTTCTGTTGGTAGACAGCCATTGTTGGACTAACTGAACCATAGTTTATAAATCATTCTAGAAAGGCAGATAGATAGATAGATAGATAGATAGATAGATAGATAGATAGATAGATAGATTTGTTTTCTAAGTTTTGTTCCTTGGGTCTAGAAAACACAGACTAATATAGTACCTATGGCTGTCTGGCCCCCAGATCCAGGGTTTTTTTCACTGTACTGGGTTGTCTTTTGATGGGAGCTACAGTATTCCCTGTCTCAACGAGAATACACACACACACACACACACACACACACACACACACACACACACACACACACACTGCACACTGTATACCTATCATCTGAGTCCTATGGTTGATCCTACCATTAGCCACCTTGCATATGTGGAAAGTGGTGACTCCTAGAGCTGAAGGGGTGTCATCACATCTTACCTGGGAGAGAGAGCTCATTTTCATAAAATCAAGCATATTTAATCCAACACCACTCTGTTGGGGATGTGAAAGGTCTAGGACAACAGAGTGAGATGTTACGCAATATAGCCTTTTGGTAATGGGAAGGAAACATCTGGTGCCATTTCCCAGTCTCAGCCTCTGCCTCTTACTCCAACACTTAGAGCACAGCATGCCAGAAGCCATGAAGCAGGGTCTCACTACTCTAGCCTTGTGATGGCCCAAAGGAAAAGCTTCTCAGCTGCAGCCACTAGTCAGTTGGTATCTAGATGGAGGTTCTGGTTCGATGGTGCCTGTGACTTTCTAGTCTCCCTCTCCCCAGCCTCACAAGCAACTCCTTAAGCTTTTCCAAGAATAAAGCTGTTTGTGTTAGGTCCCTTCACTGTTGGAAAATCCACCCCAGGATGAGGGGCGCAAGCAGGAAAGCTGTAGTAACAGAAAATGATGAATCTGTCCAGGTGATCACCGACAGATACAAGGTGGAAAGTGGCTCAGTGTGGTGTCCCCAATGGATGCCACTGTTCGGCCTGCTGGTCTCTGTGCCCTGGGAGAATGATTGGGATGCCCATTGATTGTTACCTGGATCAGAGAGAAAGGCTCATCTGGAAAAGGTGTTCAAGTAAATGCTGCTCCTATGTGGCATGTATCTGTGGACCTTCAAGGCTGTAATATATGTAGCCAACTAGAGAGAGACTCTCTTAGTCATCATAACTAGAAAATCTAAGCTGAAGAAATAATTGTTGATTTTTGGTCAAGACCATGGATTCTCTAGACCAGGAGAGGCCACAGGAAAGGGTATTGTTGCTCTTTCAGAGAAACAAGCTCCCAGCACCCCATGCTGCTTGCTGCACCCAAAAGCTCACTCCTGGATCTTCCAGATGGATACCACGGGCTTGGCCTTCTGTGACCTTCATTTTGCCTAACTTGTCCTTGTCATTTGGTTCTGGTTTGGGTCTGCTACTGGCAAAGTCATGGAAATAAGTAGAGGCATCTGTCTTATATGACAGAAAACTCAAAGAAATGCTCAAAATAGGAGAAAATCCTAAACATCTAACACCAGGACCAACTTAGACAGACAATTAAGAAAGAAGGCAAAGATGACAGTCTTGCTGATGGTGGCCAGGCCAAGAAAGAGGGACAGACAAAAATACTTCAATATCAATTCACTTACCCACCCACAGTTTAATATACCCCTACTATGTGCTCACGTCAAGCATGTTGATGAAAGGCAGGGCCTTCTCTTCAATGAAACACCTGCTGTGCTTCCATTTGGAGAGATGAGGCCAGATCTGCCTTCATTTTTACCCTGATAGCTTAAATACCATTAGTCTAGTACATCATTAGAAAAAGAGGCAAAATGGACAAGAGCCTGAGGAGACTAAAAGGTTGATGCAGAAGTGGTTGTCATAGGGCTCATTGATATCAGGGAACATTGCTTTTGCCATCAGGGCTTTGGAGGTAAAGGCAATTGGAGGCATGGTCTGAGCTAAATGGAGAAGGTGGCATCTATAGATCAAGAGACCCTAAAGAAGAAAGCAAAGAAAATGCATAATGAACAAAGGTTTTGGGGAGTAAAACAATAAATAATCAAGAAAACAATCAAATGGAGAGAAGACTGTCAGGGAATTTGTTTAGTGAAGTGTCCACCTGAGAACCAAGTCACTTATGAAGGAGTGGAGAGGCTTCCAGATCTTCCAGATAAAGAGCACATGGGCATGAGGAGCACAGACCACAATGTGTCATCATGTAGGAATGGGCACTCATCAAGGTTGCAGTAGCAGGAACCTCCTGGGAACAAATTGGAGGCCAAGGAACTAAGATGATGAGCTAAGGGAAATTATCATTTTATCAGACAGTACCAGAGAAGCCACTATCTTTATGAAATACCATTAGAGTTTCTGGGTGTGGGATAGGGATCCTGAAGGGCTTGGTGGGAAGGAGACCACAGGAAAGAATTCAGGTCCTCGACAAATGTAATGCATGGAAACATATAGAGGAGAATGAGTAAAAGTGGGGAGAAGGGTTAGAAACACACTGGGTACTTAGGTTGTCAGAACTGGCTGAAGGGGGAGGGAAATACTCCACTCCAGTGATCTGCTAGCAGCAGTGATGCTCCACCCTTCAGTGTGCCCTTGGGTCACCAGGGACATCTATTATGCACAACCACCTCCTGTGAATTGCATTGGAGCAGTGTGATGTGTAAAAATGATGTGTCAAGAAGAACTCAGGCCCTGAGTCTAGGTGGTAATCAAGGGAAAGGCTAAGAACTCTAAATAGTAACAGGAATTGTAAATCGTTTCTTCTTCTCTGGTCAGGTCTACTAGTGATGAGGAACACCTCAGAAATTTACAAAAATCAGGGGAGGAATCCAGCTGGGACCTGAGTTCTTCAGACACTGTGTCTCAAACTGACACACACACACACACACACACACACACACACACACACACACACACACACACACACACACACACACACACACACTGAAACCATCTGGAAGTTTTATCAAAAGTATGAATCCCTAGGCTCCAATCTCTAAGGCCTTATTAGTCTGGGAGGTCTCACAGAGCCCATGAATTTGTGTGTCTAATAAATTCCTTGTGTTTGTCCATGTTGCTGGGCTGAGGGGATCACACTGACTAGCCCTTAAGACACAGGATAACCATGGCCCTAACACCAACATCCAGCTCTGTCTTGATTGTATCCCCCTCTCACACCAGAAAGCTCAGTGCTCTTACAGCATGGAGAATCCCGTGACATCCAGGCTTCTCCATTACCGTGGGCTTCTATCACATCCAGGAACTCAAAAGGGGCAGGAGAAAGGCAGCTGCCATGGTTAATATTGTCAACTTTGACAGGATCCAGAATCACCTAAGAAACACACCTCCCACCATGTCTATAAGGGAGTTTCTAGACTGGATTAATTGGGGTAGGGAGTCCCTCCCTAAGTGTGGGTGGCACCATTCTATGGCCTGGGGTCTTGGACTGAACAAAAAGAAGACAGCAAGTGGGACACCAATTTGCATTTCTCTCTGTGTCTCCTGACTACGACCAGCTGCCTCCCTGTCCTGCCACTGTGTCTTCCCCACCATCATGACTGTATCCATTAACTATAACCAAGATAAACCCCTGCTTCCTTAAGCAGACTTGGTCAGTTATTCTGTCCTAGCCCTGAGAAACTGACATAATGGCTACTGGCCTTCCCCTCAGCTTTGTGAACAGCAGTAGGGTGTGTCTCAAGTGGGGAAGCCACCAACATTTTCTCTACCACTTAGCCCCTCAACCTGTTTGTTGGCCTCTTGACTTACCATCTTCCACCTACGTGTGAGCACCATAAAAGTATTAGTAGGTGCTTAATAGACATTTGATGGGCAGAGCTATCAGTGATGAAGCTACCTCAAAGTCCCAACAGAGCAAATGTTGGGAGTAGAAAAGTGAGTAGGAAAGTGAGGGCTCGGGGGTGCAAGCCACAGAGAGGCCCCAGGGTCAATAATTGCCCATTTAGCCTCTCATGCTCTCCCTGTTCTCCCAGCCTCCTTTTTTCCCTTAGTCAGAGCTTCCCAGTACTCTAGGCTCTTCTCCTGGGCTCTAGACATACGGAGTTGGCCATGCAGGCAAAGTTGGAAGATGCCACCTTGTGGAAAAGAGGCTCTGACCAGTAAGTGGGGGCGAAAGAAAAGAAATCACATCTCCCTGGAGTGATGGAGGCTGTGCTAGAGGAAAAAATGCAGAGCTTCTGAGGGAGGCTCCCCCAGGTCCCGGGCCCTTCCCCATTCTCCAGCTCTGTATCCCTCCCTCACTACCCGCCTCCTACTTGGAACCAGTGACTAATTGCATTGCGTTTCTCTTTGACTTGCGTCACCCAGCAGAGAATGTGTGGTTGTTTTTACAGCTTATTCTTTCAGGGATTCTAAGTGACATTTTTTAAGTGCTCTTCCCCTGCTTTGGAGCAGCGCAGCCTCCTCTATTCTCTCCCCCTCAATCTCTGTTTCTCTCCCCCTCACTCCTTTCTCTCTTCCGGGGGCTGTCAGGAAGAATAAGAAGTACTCAGAAGACAGAGGAAGGGCCCTCAGAAAAGCAACCAGAAGGCCTCCTTGGGCTCTCTGGCAGGACAGAAGCCACCACTGGCAATACCTGCAAGAGAGGGGCCAGGTGGTGAAGAGCCATGCTGGGAAGCTCTTTTCCTCCCTCCCTCCCTCTTCTCTTCTCTTCCTTCTATCCACAAATATTTTCTAATACCTATTAGTAGAGAACAAAAACTAAAACAAACCATGTTTCTTCCCTAATGGGTGGGAAGCGCTGGTGATGAGTCAGCCAGCTATTACTAATGCACGTGGGACCATCCTGAAGCCTCTAGGGGCCCCTATACCTCATGAGTAGACAACACCAAACCTAGCCTGCAAGAGACAAGAGGGTCAGAGATGCTTCTAGGTGGTGATGCTACAAAACAAGGATGAGATGTTACAAACAGCTGTCAAAAAGTGCACAGAAATAAAGTAACAACAGCACAAAAAGTCATAATGGCTCAAATGCCTTGGGCGAAAATGTGGGAGTGGGACTTTGAACAGCTTGTGTGGAACAGGAGATGGCTCATCAGTTAATCACTTGCACTCCAGTCTCCTCTCCCACAGAACACGCTCAATTCCCAGTACCCACGGTGTAAGGCTCACAACTACCCATGAGCTCCAAGTTGCTTCAACGGCCTCTTCTGGCCAGTGTGAGCGCCTACACTTACATGCACACAATTAAAAGTAAAATAACCTAGGTGTGGTAGCACACGCCTTTAATCCCAGCACTGGGGAGGCAGAGGGAGGAAGATCTCTGTGAGTTCAAGGCCAGCCTGGTGTACATATCGAATTCAAGGATAGCCAGGACTACACAGTGAGACCTTGCCTCAAGGAAAGAAAAAAAATCAGGGAGGGGCTAATAGCTGAGGAGCCACTAAGCCAGCCACTCTTATCTCGGAATCTTGAGGTTCTTCCTCTCTAAAATAGGAGAGTTGGGCTACATCACCATGACACCCTGACACCTGGCTCTGCAACTGCAATGTCCACTATTCTTCCCCAGCACCAAGGAAATGGAAACAGCTCCATGAAGGTGGTTTGTATACTGAAAGGGGCCATGGGCTTGGAACCCGAGGCCTGTGTGTGACTCCACAGGCACCTTAGGCAAAGCAGAAAAGCTACTTGAGCCACAGCCTTCTGGGCTGCAAAGCACAGAGTGGTGGAGACGATGTCACTGTTGCCGTCAGGCTAGACTTTCAATGGAGTGACAGGAGTCTGCACTTACAGGTGAGCACTGTGATGTGAGCTCCTGTTGCCAGGGGGCCATCCCTAGCCACCAGAGGATGCTAATTCCCTCAGTTTCGATTTCTTTCCATCAAACGAAAGGAGAAGTTTAAAATCTCAAATGTTGGGTCTAGAGAGAAGGTATGAGCACATACTGCTCTAGCAGAGGACCTGACTGTGGTTCCCTGCAGGGGTTCTCTGCAAACACCACAGCCAGCAGAATAGCAATCCACAGGAGACAAGAAGGCAGCTTGGTTCAATGTGACTCAGTAGCCGATGTTGACTCAAAGTTTGAGAGTCTGACCCGAGTCGTTTATTTTAGCACGGCATATTTCAGAATAAAGTTTCCTGGTGATAATTAATTCAATCCCATGCACACAACAAAGCTGAAGATAAGACTACATCAAAACTCTCTGTAAAGTACATGTGACAGCTTCCATAAAGATGAATTCTATCGGTTAACTGAGAAAACAAGCTCAAGATAACGGGGGGTCTCGGGGAGAATCCAGTGTGGCCACAGAAATAGTACAAAGGTCACCACACTATTAACCACATCTGCTCCCAGCCTTCTGGGTGGAAAATAAGTTGTACATCTCTACCTTTGAAGAGACAACCATGTGTGTTTAACATTGCTGGTTCCCTAGGGTTTATCTGTGAGCACAAAGAACTACAGTTTCCAGCACCCATGATAGGCAGCTCACAACCACCTGTAAACTCTTATTACAGAGGAACTGAACTTGTCTTCTCACCTACACACACACACACACACACACACACACACACACACACACACACACACACGTAATTAAAACTAAAAATAAAATAAAATCTAAAATCCCAGACTATATGGATATAGTCTTTACAGACTATACCAAAAGAATGAAGTTGTGGCTGAAGAGGGGAGGCACAAAACTACCCATGAATCAACTCAGCTGCAGGCAAAGCTGCTAGGCAGGACTAGAGATGCCTTTGTGGTGAGAGAATTCCAAAATGCCAAAGGCAAGAGCATGGGTATACAACTACCCACAACACACAGCTGATCCCAGACTTTTTTCACCTGCAAGAGACATTCCATACCAACCAATTCATGATAATTCTTGTTGGATTGAAGCTTTCAAGAAACCTGTTCTGCCTCAGTTACCCTGCTAGTGGCAGAACTGAGCAGATGGCATTGAATTGCCTCACCAGTCCTTTGCAATATATTGCCTCTTTAAGGCTATGAAAGGAAACAATACAGACTATACCAGAAGAATGAAGCTGTGGCTTAAGCAGGGGAGGCCCAAACCTACCCTTAGCTACAGGCAAAGCTGCTAGGCAGGACTAGAGACGCCTTCGAGGTGACAGAATTCTTGGAATAATTATCCACACAGCTCCATCATCAGTGACAAGAAGTAGATGAAGCCTAAAAGGGACAGTCTCTTGTAGCATAGACTGTCCCTCTACAAAGAATAGTTCCAGTTCTGTCACATGGAGGTAAAAATATCTCAGAGTCATCTTGGTTTAAGATGCTGCCCTCATCCATTAACAGAAGACTTGGGTACCACACAGCCAACCTCACCCCAGCCCAGGCAATGTAACAGCCTGCTAGGCAGCCCATCAGACTGTGGTGAATGCACTATACCCTCCATCGACATCTCTGAGTCCACTCAACCTTCCCAGCAGTCCCAGGATACCAGTACAATTGGGTGGTTGTGGCCTCTGACCCCTGGTGTCTCAGGTGCCCTGCTGGAGTGCAGGGATGGCCAGGGCCAGAAAAGGTGATGTCAATCAAGGACTTAACAGGTGCCACACTTGACTCTGAACATCTTACAAAGGCAAATCATTTAGATCCCATAATCATCCCTCTATTGGATGATACTACTTTATTCCTTTTTAAAAAATCTTTCATTAATTAGTATGTATTGATTGTACATATGAATGCTGTGCAGTGTGGTATTTCAAAACACACATATAGCACACACTGATCAAATCACAGGCATTAGTCTCCAAGATTCTCTCATCTATACCTTCATAAAATATATAGCAGGTTGTCAAGAACTTTTGCCTTCCCTCTGAGCTACGGAACACCAAAACATTCTATCTATTTAACTGTGTCTTGGCACCCATTATCCAACCCCCCATTGTCAATGTTTTCCCCCTTTTGCAGATGAAGAGGCTGAGGCTCTGGAGATAAGTAACTTAGCACAGTGCCTGCCAAGTATTAAGTACTCACATAAACAATAACTCTCCTACTGTTGATGTTGTAATTGTTGTCATCACCACCATCATCTTCCTCATCTAGAAGGCCCAGAAGTCAAGTTATTCCATGAGTTCTCCAAATCTCTTCTTTTAGGTATCAGCAAACCCTCTAAATCAGTTTCCTAACATCTAATACAGGTCAAAACCACTGTTAGAGGTGAAAATGTTACCAGTTCTAATCCAGTCCAACTAAATAAGAATGCACAGGCTTAAAGGCAAAGACCAGGATTTTATTGTGCTTTGCAGGTAATTCTAATTTTAGTTTGAAAATTGCTAGCCTAGAATGAGAAAGTTTTATAGACATTGTTATGGACAGCATATAATGCGACAGAACAAATGGGCTAGTTTGGGTCTCTATTTTTATGAAGTCACTAATGCCATCGTAGGAATCCCACCCTTAGGACCTCCTCTAATCTTAATTACTCCTAAAGGCCCCACCTCCAAATATTATGAATATATGATATTTCGGGTTAGGTTTGTAACATGTTAACTTTTAGAGGACACATTAAAACTACAGCAATGGTCCATGAATTTGCTTCCTGTTTCTGGTAGTCACACCCTGGGTAACCCCATCATCCTGAATGTAGGCTAGATTCAGGGACTCACTTCTAACAAACAGTATGGAAGACGTGAGGCTATGTCTCTTCTAATATTGATTCCTAGAAAAACTCCAGCTTCCACCATGGGGGCCCTGCTTCATGTCACACTTGTCACGATGTGAGCTGCAAATGGAGCTGCCTATGTGGCAAGAAATGGATGTCCCCAGCTGATGGGGAAAGTCCTTCTGTGTATGTTTTTCTTATTGGTTGTTGAATAAAGCACTGTGGCCAATAGGGGAGCAAGATAGGTGGGACTAGGAGTCGAGGGGGATTCTGAGAAATGTAGAAAAGAGAAGTCTTGTGATCCAGGCAGGAAGTAACATAGCAGGCAGACTCAGAATATAAGCAAGAACAAGCAGAAAATCTCTCTCTTCCTCTTCTTCCCCCTCTCTTCTCTGGGAGCCACCATGTGAGCCCAAAAGAGAGGATGCATGCTGCTGGCATCCTCGATCAGATAAGTCTTTATAAAACATATAGATTAATAATTATGGTTGATACTTAAGACAGAGAAAACAGATACAAAATCCTAGTCATTGGCCAGCAGCATTGTAATTAATATAAGATTCTGTGTATTATTTCGGGCGCCCACATGGCGGCAGGGCTTGGGTGGCTTGGCAGAAAGATTTGTTGTTACACCCAGCTGTGGTGCTCTGAGTGAAAGCCTAACCCTAAGGTCATGTACCCCAGTTGGTCGTGCTGTTTGAGGAGGTTTAGGAAGTGTGGCCTTATTGGAGGATGTGTGTGGGGAACTGGGATCGTCATGTAATTCAATCTTGTTTATAATTCAAATATATAAAAAATAAAGAAAAAGAGAAAAAAAGAGTTTAAAGATGTATGCTGTTTCCAGTTGACCTCTTTGTGATTGAGGTTCAAGATGTGAGCTCTCAGCTTGCTGCTCTACACCTGTTGCTCATTGTCATGCCTCCCCACCATGATGGTGATGAACTTGTAGTTCACTGAAACTGCAATCCCAGATAAACCTTACCACAACCCATGTGGCTTGGGTCCTAACACCCTAGGACAGACACATAGACACACATACAAGAAAGCTGAAACCAAGAGGGAACTACTACTTCCACAACCCAGAACCTCAGCATGCTTATTAAATAAAGTCTAGTCTCAGGTGAAGGTCTCTGTAGGTGAGCAGTCACAGGCTGTGAACATCCAGGAGGAGGGAACCACAGTTACTAGTCTTTGTACACACTAGTCACTCATTCATTAACACTGGGACCTCAGGGGAGCTCTTTGACACCTCTTTTGAGCCTGGCCCATAGAGGTAACAGCTTTGCCAATGTCCCAGGAATCTTCCAAATGTCCTGGAGTCCTCCAAATGGCCATACCTGTATCAACAATATGCATTCACTCAGAACTTCACTAACTCCTCACGCCCTACAAAACCCTACCTTCTGTATGGTTTTTATCACAGCAACAGAAAAGTAACTAATACACTAGCCAAATGACCTATAATGACCAAGGACTACCAGTGGCTATCCATGAATTGTCTCAATAAGCCTTGTGGTGACAACAGTTCCAGCTTTGACTACAGTCTTGGCAGGGATCCTGAGCCAGGGTAATTTCTGATAGTTTTTGAAATATTTGCCTCTTGTTTAAGCCATTAAATCTTGGAGCAATTTAAAAAGAGATCACAACTACAATTAGTCAAGAGTGTAGGGTATTAGGACAAGCATAAAAATGACTTCCCAGTGGTGCCCATACCCCAATCCCTGGACCCTGTCAGCATGTTACTTTACATGACAAAATGGACATTGAAGATGCACATGTGTTGGATTTTGAAATGAGATTTTCCTGGATTATCCTAATAGGTTGAGTATGATATCATGGGTCCCAGACTAATGGAAAAGCAACAGGAGAGTCAGAATCATGTCATACACAATGAGAAAGACTTAACCTACCCTTGTTGACTTTGTAAATGGTAACAAGAAAAGGAAGCTGTCCTATTCTAGAACCCCAGAAGGAAAGTGGGCTCTGATGAGATCTTGAAATTGCCCAATGAGATTCATTCAGACTTCTGATCTGTATACATTTAACATACTAAATGTATTTCAAACCACTTAGTCTATGGCAACTTGCAATGGCAGCAACAGAATCCCAGCATCAGCAGAAACAACACTAGGAAGAGGTTTGCCTACACAGATGCATTAGTGTCAGCATCTCTGTGGGAAGCTAGGATTTGGGTAAGGTGATTTGGATAAAGGCATGGGTTCATGAGAATAAGGATGAAAGCACTCATTTGCCCCATTCAGGAGGAACCAACTGAGGTTGAAGAGCTTCCCAGTTCCAGATCATTCACCAACACCTGCCAGCTGTCCCACAAAAGATACACAGACTAAGCCTTGGAGAGGTACTGCATTGATGGGATCATACATGGCTAACCCGACACCATTCCAGCATCATCCCGTGGCTCTAGCAAGTCAGAGAGCTGCCCCCACAGTCCCAGCAGTCTCACAGCATATCATAAGTCCTATATCCTTCCTGCCACTAAATGTTCAGAAGGTAAAAATGGGGTCAAAAGGGATGAGCAACCACCAAGTCCCGAGACAACTGAAATCTCCACATCCATCTCTAACTTTTCTATATATATCCAAGTAAAGTCCTCACCCAATGCCCCACCCCCACCCCCACCCCACCAGGTCTACCTACAAGATTTATGTTATGATTTCTCACCTCATATATTCTCATTTTTATGCCTAATTACACAACATAATAGCAACTGAGAAACTGAGGCTCCAGGAAGATTTCAAATCTGGAATGCAGATTTCGTGAGCCCACTCCTACTTTCTGTCCACCAAACCACACTTTCTCCCACTTTTAGCAACAAAAAAGCCCAAATTAGAATCTAACTCCAAGAGCTGTGAGACAGACAGATTACTATGTTCCAAGGCTAAGTCACAAAAGTGCCGTCATCTCCCTGAACCTCGACTTCCCCATCTCTGAAGGACAGTTCCAATGGGGAAACAGTTCATGGTAGTGTCAGGGAGCTGGAAGGGAACACAGAAATACCCCCAGATTCAGTAGCCACCCCTACCCTGATTTCCAAAACCAAAAGCCAAATTCTCTAAAGTTTTTTTTTTTTAAGATAAACTTTAAAAATTGGAATGTGGGTGTGAGCACTGCCTTAAGGGTTTATAAATTGACACGTGGATCACCTGTCAGGGAGCCAAGATTGGAATGCTGGTTTTAATTACACCGAATATTTCACTTTCTTATGCAGAGGCATAATCAATTATCTTATTTAAAGGCATTACGATAATGTGTGTGTAAAATGGAGCCATTCCCTGTATTGCATTAGATTCTGCTAATTATAGGAGAATGTTTGGAGCTAAAATGTCAGCTTGTCATCCGGATGGCTTGTAATTCAGGATTTGCATTCATGGACGGGAAGGGAACGCTGACAAAAATTGCATTCAGCTCCAGCTCGTCTGGCCTCCGCCTCACCGGCTCCAGCGGCAAAAAGGGCCCTGATCTCTGCTCTGCCCCTGCTCCTGCCTGCTACAGTGGGCCCGCCATCCTCTTCAGAACCCAGGAGGCCAAGCCAGAAGGGCAGTAGGAGCAGCGCTGAGATCAGAGGGCAGCAAGCTGCACCGCTACAAAAATGGAAATTCTGGATCTCTCTTGAAAGCCTACCCACTCTCCTCTTTCGTTTTTTTTTTTTTTTTTTTTTTTTTTTTTTTTTTTTTTTTTTTTTTTTTTTTTTTTCCTAGTAACAGAGATTCCAAACGTGTTTTTAAAAAGAGATCAAGTTCTTAAGATATTTCGTTTTTAAACTGGTTGTATTATTTGTGGGGGCAGTGTGTTCCCATGCTTGTGGATATACATGCATATACATGCACTTTCATGTCCACAGGGGTCAGAGGTCAATTTTGGGGATCATTCCTCAGGAGCCATATTTAGTTATTTATTTATGAAATTATCGCACAATTCTGTTTCTTCCTTGCCTTTCCTTCAACCGAACCCTCCCATATACTGCTCCCTGCTCCCTTTCAAATTCATACCTTATGTTTTGAGACAGGATGTCTCGCTGAGAACAACGACTCACTGATTCAGTTTGCTTAGCTGCCAAAGAACCCCCGGGATCCTCCTGTCTCCTCCTCCACTGCACTGTGATTGCCAGTGTACACCACCGAAATGCCCGGGGTTTACATGAGTGCTAGGGATCCAACTCAGGCCCTTATATTACACAACCGGCACATCAGTATCTCCCAGGCCTGGGTGCCTAGGATACATCTTAGAAGTATCAACCAGATTAAATTCAGATTACTATGAATTTAAATTCAGATTAAAACATACTATGAGTGCCTACTAAGTGCAGCATGTTGGGGATTTGATGTAGATATCATAGGTGCATAGCATGGTATTTAGAACAGACCTCCTCCTGCATATCTTCCAGGACCCACTATGTGTGAAGTTAACTCTCCAGACATTTCCTTCTTGTTCTGCAAAATAGGAACAGTTAACAGTTCAGTGATTGTAAGAATGAGAGAGATGGTACCTGGGAAGTGTTTGCAAGGAACTGGATGGCCATTAAAGCATCAACAAACCTTGCCCATCATCATAGTCACTATCACCATTTCCTGAAGGCCATCAGGGGACATGGGCAGAGAAATGAAAGTGGCATGCTGTCTTTCCAGGGGTATACTGACACCTCAACTTCGTATCACAATTTGCTTTATAGCAAGCTATTTTGCCCTGATATAATTATCTTCCCAGAACTCTTATGACCCCCCAGATAACAAGGCCCTTTCTAAGCAATGAGGTGAGTGGGTTCCCCACATTACAGGTAAGCTCTCTGACATGGGGGAGCAGGAGAAATATCCCTGTTGACAGGAGAAATATCCCTGTTGACTGAAGAGGGATTGTACACAACATATCCTTCCTTTTCAATACACTGGCCTATCTGCCCAATTCTCCTGAGTCACCAGCACCAACAGCCCCAACCTACCCTGAATATCAAGAGCAGGACTGGGATGCATCAGGGGCCCTTTCCACACAGCAATAGGATATAAGCAGTCAGCATATGCTAACAAGCATCAAGGGCATGGTGAGCTGGGGTAGGTACTCTCAAAAAGGCATTAAGATTCAGCCGCCCTCTGCAAGTCCTGGGCCCTACTCTCAGAACACTTCGTTTATCTCATTGCCAGGCCTCCTCACCTAGCCCTTCTTTCTCCCTGCTTGCTGCCCAGGTCCTAGATCAGTCTTTTTGTATCTCAAACTATCATCCATAATGGAGCTGGAGATACACTCAGTAACTACAGAGCTTTGCCTGCAAACACAAGGACTTGAGTTTGATCCCCAGCACCCATGTGGAAAGCTGGGCATGGTGGCACACACTTACTGGGTGGGTAGGGACATGGGACATGTAAATGGCCTACTTGGCAAATTCTAGGCCAATGAGAAACTGTGTCTAAAACAAATGGTGGAATAACATGGCACTACACACACACACACACACACACACACACACACACACACACACACACCTACCTCTTTCTGAACAAAGTTTTGCATTTTCATGCACTGGCCCTAAAAGCCTGACCACAAGACTCAGGAACTTAACTGGTGCCTGCCATTTTCTCTGGCTGGAGATTGGGGCCTGGCCTACTTGGACAAGACCTACTGTCTACCAGAGTTCTCAACATGGTCAGCCCAACTATAACCAACTCAAAACTTAGGCCCTGGGCCAGGGATATAATTCAGCTGTAGAGTGCTTGCCTAGAAAACACAGAAACTAAATTCAACCCCCAGAAAGAAAAAACACAATTCCTAAGATACTAACCTTTCCCAAAAGTCCACCAAGACTGTTTACTTGCCCTCCTGTCCCCAGCAGTCACCAACATACTTGTTCAGTTGCTCTTAGATTTCCAAGAGACCTGAGATATGGGATCCAAGTCTGCAGGCCCCACGGAGACTGGCCATGCTCCTTCCCAGCGTCTGTCACCCCCTGACTTTGATCTGCTGTGGTGACCTGGTGTCTAAGAGCAGAAGCACTCCTGAAGCATTCCTTTCCCTGGGCCTTGGGCTCTTAATCTTATTTACATTTGTTTTACTTCTTTGTTTTCCTTCTTTTCAAGGTGTTATATGCCCAAATCAAGAAGACAAAAGTATTGAATTTTTCTCTTTTTTTCAAAGCATTATATGCCCAAAAGGAATAAATATTCAGTATTCATTATAGAAAACTTGGACTGTATAAAAAAGTAGATGTGTAGAAAAGGCATGTCTTAATCCTAAACCCAGAGGGCCCTGAAGTTAAAAACCCTGCATTGAGAGTTATAGATGTGCTTATTACTCTGGGAGGGGGGGGAGGCAAGTGACTACTGTGGGTGTAATTCCTCTGGTGCCAAGCACATTTTTTTAAGACAGGGTCTCTCACTGGCCTCCCAGCCAGCCTCCAGATCTACCTGTCTCATCTCTCTAGTGATGTTACAAGCCCAGACTTTTATGTGGGTTCCGGGTATCAAACAGAGTTGTTTATGTTTTCAAGGCAAGTGCTATACCAACTAAACCACCTCCACAGCCCTAATTTGAACTTTTTGACATTAGGCTAAATCATGGGTTGTAATCTTAAATGACCTGAAGCTTTACTCATGGGAAACTGTGGACTCTGATTTATGAGGCCCACTTAATGATCCACATTTCCCCCGTGAAGGATGTCCAGCTCAACCCTTTTTAGAGTGGGTCTTTATGAAGCTATGCAAGGACAGCTACCTGATGTCTACCATCCCATATCCCCAGACACCAGGTGTCAGTGCCTCTGCTCAGTGATCCTCATAGCAGTAGCCCTGGCCAGGCCTCACATGTCCTACTGTGGCACCTTCTCCCACCCAGAAGCCTTAAAGTCGGACTGGCTCGTCCTCACCTTCAGCCTTGCTCCACGCCATCTTGGCTGCGTTGTTTACTCCTTCATCCAAGCTGGCAACCTCCAAGTCATCTCTGACTCATCTTCTTGCTTGTGGCAGTCATTCATCAAGCCCCGTTGTTTTGTCTCTGAAATGTCTTGCACATCATCCCTCTCCTTTCCTTCCCCTCCCACTGCTGAATAACTTCACATCTCACCGTGGCAGCTGATTCCCTTCCTAATGACCTCATCTCCTTCCCAGACCTCTCGTTGTGCTGACTTAGAGTATCCTAGGCACTCTCTCAGCCACTCTTCATTGGTTCACCTCTCAACTGAAAAGTCACCAACATTGGTGCTATATCCAAGACTCCCAGGCCCCAAGAAACTGAATGTTTATTCCAGTATCTATCATGAACAAGTAACAAAGCACTCCAAAAGCCAGTCCCTTGAAACAGTGATGTTTTACTTCTCATCATCTGTAGGTTTACAGTCATGGGGTTCTTCTGGTCACCTCACACACAGATGGAGTTTCATGTGAACAGAGGCACCTGGCTTCTTCTCTACATGGGCTCTGACTTTCACAGGCCACACAGGCATTCTGTCATAGTCTCAGTTCATGCTCCCAATGGAATGGAAAGAAATTCTGCAAGACTTATTAAGTCCTATACTTACCTAATGACACTCTTGCCGTATTTGGTGGTCAAAGAAGCCACCAGCCATTCAACTATCAAAAGACAGGAAAATACATTCTGCCTCTCAACAGGAAAAGTGTCAATACCCTGCTCAAACTGGTGATGACTCCCGCAGGTCTGGCTCATAGACAGTCACCATGATAATAAGTTATCATACCAAGTTCACCGTCAGCTCCTCAACTTGAAAATTCAAGGATATGAACTAGGGTCTCCCCATTCCAGGATTCCCCCAAATGTTCTCCATCAAGAAGAAGCTAAGAGTGGACAGGTCACTATGAGGAGTCACTAGGATAACACTGACCACTTGAGCTGTGCTGCCCTTGGTCCTGGATGGAAGTAGCTGCTGACTGACCACATAGTCCAGGCATCTTCTAGTAGCTCTGGATGTGACAGCAGCCACCCACTTCACCTTCCCACTCACAGCATCCAGCTTGGCTCCTGCACGAAGCATAATGCAGGACTGAGAACTCCTCCAGGTCCCCAGACTCCATTAAGAGGCTGATTAAAATTTGATGTTCCCATTTAACACCTATTAGCAAACACAGTGCTCTCCTGCTAGCAGTGAGAACTTGGAAGCCTGGGTCTCCCCAGATCCCAGCAGCACCCTTCATGCCAGGGTGGCAACCATTATCTGAAAGAAAGATAAGCAGAAGCAGATGAGGTGAGAAGGAAGGGAAACACAGGGGTAGAAAATAACTTACAAAGAACCAGTTCTTCTTGAAGCTTGAAACAGGAAACAGCATTGTCCCCAAATACAAGTGCCTCACAGTCAACAATAAGATAATGTCCAGTTAAGAAACTGGCATCAGAGAATTAGCCCTGTTGCTCTTCAAGGACTGAGGAGCCAACACCCTTCTCCTTCTTGACAGGAGAAGCATAAATGTTCCACAACCATGAGAAGATGCAGTACAGGAATGAATATAGTTGAGATATAGATGCTCCAAATGGAATGGATTGGATCTCTGTTCTCAAGACTAAGGGTCTCCTCAAACACCCATAATGGGAAGGGGAGCCCAAACGAACTTTGGCAACGCTTCATCTTTGCCTCCCAAAGCATAATAACTTAGGGGCAGAACAAGCTAAATATGGGGAAGGGGAAAGTGATAACCAGGCAAATGTTGAGTGCTTACTTTGTGCCAATGCCTGGCAGGCATAGGCGCCTCTTCCTGCCAGGCTCTGGCACACAGTAAGCAAAGTCTCTACTCTCAGGGACAATATAATTTCACCAAGAGACCCACCTGAAGATACGTCACAGTGCAAGGCATTGTCAGGAGGAGCACAGAACCATGGACCAGGTCTCCAGCCTGGGAAAAGCTGGAGAAAAGCAACTTGAAGTTGCATGATCCTTGTTAACATTTTACCAAACACAGTATTTCTCGTGCCACTCTCCTGGTATGAGAAATACCCCCAAGGACAGAATCCCCCAACGGAGGGTGGGCCTGGCTAATCACATCTGATCTTGAACCTCAGCATCTTCATCCTCAAACTGAAGATACCCAGAAAGCAGGATGGTTGTGGGGATTAGGTGGTGCATTTAGGGATGTGTTTATAAACGGTTTGTGACTGGTGATGTGCCTATGAGTGGCCAGTGGCTTTCAGCCACAGCCTGGCAACTATGGACAAAACTTACAGGAAGATGATGCATGTCTAAGCTACTTTTTCCTGATGCTGTGATATAAAAATAAAGTACCAAACAGAAGCAACTTAGGGGAGAAAAGGATTTATTTGCACTCATCATTTGAGGTAACAGTCCATTATGATAGAGAAGGTACAGCAGCAGGAGTTTGAGGCAACCAGTCACATTATATCCAAGGTTAAGAAACAGGAAGCTGCTTGTACTCCTTTTCATACCATCCATCAGAAATCTGAAATCATCCCCCCCTCCATACCTGGAACAAATACATGGCTAACCCTCAGCCCTGAATGCTCACCTGAACTTGCAGGAGCTTGCGTGGTCTCCACACTACCCAGGCATCAGATTAGACCTCTTTGGTAGAAGGTGAGGTCCAACTGGCACTGAAGGAATGCATTCTCCTGGATTGCTAGCCATGTAGCTCCTCGGCCAAAGGACCACCACGTCTCACCAGGAACAGGGTGACAAGGATATATCAGGGAGAATTGTGACATAGACTTGAAAAAGAGTCCAGTAGTTGCTAGGGCTCCCTTGCTGGCTGTGTAGCCAGTGACAAGTGATACCAGTGGGCCACTTCTGAGCAGCACAAAGAAGGGGTGGAACTCATAGCTAGGGAAGGTGTCCTGGTGGTCATATCAAGGAGGTAGATTTTCTGGAATTGCATCTTGTGTTCAAGAGACTAGAACCACCCAGCCAGCCTCCTAAGGCTTCCTCTCAAAGAGGCAGGGGCCCAGTCCTCAGTAGGGAAGACCAAACAGAGAAACAACACCTCTTCACTTGAAGACCATCTCAACCACCATCGCCTCCCTTGGCCCCAGCTCCCTCCTCACCTTCTTCTCTATTCCTCCCTCTGTCTCTCTCTTGTGCTCCCCCCTGAAGCCTGCAGTGTAACCAGGGGCCCATGAGAATGCCCTCTCAAACTCCAGGCTTTTCCAACTCAACCCCAGCAGGCTACCCAGGTGAAAGAGAATGCTTAACTCAAGATCAAAGATGCTCTCTGTGGCCTACCAGCTGTGCAGCCTGAGGCTAATTGCTCACCCTTCCTGACCTTGGATTTTTCTTCTGTGAGGGCCATAAGCTCCTTTTGTAGTGTGGCAGTGGGATAAAACAAAGCAATGTGTATAAAACTCCTGGCCCAGTGCCTGGGTCATAGAGGGTTCTCAATAAGCGGTCCTTTCCAGTCATACTTTGCTACACCATTACATAGTCACTGCCAATCACAAAGTGTGACATCACAAGATATGACGGTCCATAAATGGCACTCCACTAGGCATCTGTGGCCTGAGTGGTGGCCTGTCTTCTCTGTCCTCATCTTCTTGCTCCATCCCCACTCTCTTGCCTCCATTTAGCCTCCCACCCACTGTTCCTGCATCTGTTGGGACAGTTCCTCCTTGGTCTTCTGCTGGGATCAGGTGACACTTCCTGAATGTTAAGAAACAACCACTAGAGCCATGTGGCCCTTGGGATGTATGAGGGTTCCCCACTCCCACCTCCTTCTCTCTAGATTCATGGTTCACAGTCATGCACCTAAGCCACAGGCTGCAATCCTTCTGCTTAGAAGATTGGCCTCTGTCCTGCCCCCAGCACCTGGTACAGGTAATACCTTAGCGGACTTAGAGACCAGGCCACCCTCATTGACAAAGCCTTCCCTCGTACACTAGTGGACGCTTGTTTCTTTCTCTGTATGGGTTTAAATTTTATGGATATTGAATAAATCCAGCCCAAATGTTTTGCCAACAATCTGCAAGCTAAGGATGATTTGGGTACTATCTTGGTTTGGGTTGGAGTTTTATTGTTGATGGTTGTAATGATAGGTGTTTGTTTATTTGTTTGTTTGTTTTGTTTTCTATGCTAGGCTTCAAGGGCTTCAAGCATGCTATGCATGCACTCTCCCACTAAGTTATACATCTGGCCTGGTTTTAACATTTTTAAGAGTCTGAAAATAATAAGGATGAGGAGGAGGACAGTAGCCTAATAGGATGGCACATGCCTATGACCCCAGAATTCAGGAGACTGAAGCAGAAGAATCAGTATGGGTCCAGGGCCAGCTTGATCTACACAGTGAATTCCAAAACAGCCTGGCTGCGGGATGAGATCCTGTCTCAAATAATTCACAGAGCATCTGTAATTCTATCCAAACATGGCTGCACATACTCCCATAGCTGTTGTCCATGGCTACTTGGACATTACTTGGGAGGTCTCAACACTTACTCTTTGGTCCTTAGCGTAACAGAAAAACTTGCTGTCCCTGCTCTATGCTATACTTTTTGCTGTCTTCTGGGAAACTCCTCTTCAAAGGTCCCTGATCCTGCAGACAGGGATTGGGTGATTCCCATTTTTCTTTGCCCCTCCAGCCCTATTGGTGTTAGTCTCCTAGACTAACACCAATAGCACACCTTCCCAAAGCAAAGCACAGAGACAGACTTCACCCTGGAGGACTAAGATGACTTGCTTAAGAACACTCAACTAGAAAGGAGCAGAATCAAGTGTCAAGTCCATAAGGTCCCCCCTGCAAGCTTGACACTCTCCCTTCATGTTGTCTCATGAACTGGCTGCCTGCCAGTACCCAGTACCCAGAAAAGACTTTAGCTCTGGAGAGCTGGGATGCCTTCAATGATGGAATCCTGAGACCAGAGATAACTCCTCAGGAATGTTTGTTGCACAGGGTTTATGAGCAGCATTTGTCTAATAAAGTAATCTCTGAACATCTCACATCCTCTAATTACTTGTCAAAATAATGGAAGGCGTCTCCCCACGTGCTTATTTTTCCCTGTGCTGGCACAGCTCTGGAGCTCTTGGGCCTGAGAGGCGGAGATAAATATAGCTGTTCTTTACTTACCAGTTGGGTTGCCTGAATGCACAACAATATATACATTGTCACCTGACATACGTCAAACCTGCACACATTCTCACAGAAGCAACTCTGCTTGCATCATAGACATTCCCCAGCCCTAAGCTGGGAAGGGGCACAGGTTTGTCTAATATGGTCCCAATTTTCCTGAGCTTGCATCACTTGGGGGATTCCTGGGAGACAGGTTTGTGTTATGTCAGAGAGCATTTTTTTTTCTAATGAGGATGCGCTTAATGATGCTCTGTCCAGGACATCGTTTCACTAGGTGAGGATAAAGAGGTCTCTGGTACTCTCATAGGGTTCAAGAACATTCTGTACTTAACGAATGTTCAACCACTTTTCCCTCCACCCCAGTAGCTCAGATTGGAAGTGCAGAAGAACTGAGTGTGGCTGGGGGTGTGGAGGCAAAGCAGATCTCTTATACAACATCTTTACAGATGTCCTTACATTAAACCATGCCTTTCCTCCCGTCTGTCTCTTAAGAGATCAGTAGCAGAACCATGAGGTGGTGACAAACACCATCTCCATCGTTCAGTCAAGACCTACATGTCCCTCAGCTTCCTTGGCTTGTTTTGTGTCTTCTATGACTCCCTTACACCCAGAACCCCCTCTCCACCTTACTCAGGGCCTTCATTTCTTATATTGTAGTCTTGAATCCCCAGACAAAATCTTCCAACATGAGCATCTGTCTATGTGTTCTCCCTCTTTCCATTGTGTACATGCACAGAACTACCCCACAATTTCCTGAAAACAACTGTATTTTCCAAACCAACAGAAATACAGCCCCTCTCCTAGGCAAATTCTCTTACCTGTCATGGCTTTGCTCACAAGGTTCTTCTCTTGGAATTGTACAAGCATACACAGAACAGAAACACCTGGTCAAACAATATTCCACCAATTCATACTAGTTTGTATAGGCTTTATTCCTGGAGTTCTGGGTCTCCCCTATTCTGAAGGTGTTCTAGGAATCCCCAGGATTTATGTGTGGTCTTAGCACTAGCCTCTGAACTCACTCTACTTAGGTGCAATGCACCAGCATTTATCAGACCTGAAGATTGACTATAACAAGTTTTGTATGGCCAATGATAATAGGGAGATCAGGTCTACTCACTATCGATATCTCCCGTGGCAGTTCTTGATTCCCAACACTTCTTAAAGCCACCTGACTCCTCCTGGGGTGCCCCATGCAATAGCTTTTCTCTTGCTGGTCACTTCAAAAGATGCCTCATCTCTTACATTTTTTTCTCTGTTTTCTTCTACCCCTGACCAAGCTGAATTTCTTGCAGCACCTTGGCAAGACTAGAAATCAAAGTTGAATATAGAAAGATCTCAACGTGGGCTGAAATTGCATCTCTGCTGAGAGGTAGTTATGTAATCTGATACCAAACCTCTTTTGGGTGCAATACCTTCGTTTCGAATATGAGGATAGTAACATCTGCCTGTAGTAGACAACTGTCATTTTTGCTGACTCAGTAACAAGTCTCCCATCCTCTAGTGTCAACACCATAATTTTCCTCTAAGTAAGCCACATCATACTCACATGTTGAAATGGGGATTACTGGTTACTTTCTTCAATGCTGTGGTCAAACGCAAAACAAGAAGCCACCTAATGGAGGAGATGCACACCCCCCTTTCTATTCTCCCACTTTTGTGTCTGCTTTTACTTTCGTATTCATTTAATGTTTTGCATCTGTCAAGTCCGCATATTCTGGGATGTGTGGCCTTCCACTGGAGTGTGGCCAACTTACCAGGGACTATACTCAGAGAAAACAGATTCTCCCTCTCCTAGCAGCTATCAATTGCTAATAGCTCCTTGGTGAGCAGTGAGACTTTGAGCCCATCTCTATTCTCCATTTCGGGATTTGAGCTGGATTTATCTTGCATGGTTCTTGTGCATGCTGTCATATCTGCTGTGAGCCCATATGTGTAGAGATGTCCTGCTATATTCAGGAGACACAGTGTCCCATAGTCATCCAACACCTATGATCCTTATGGTTTTTCTGCCCCCTCTTCTGCAGTGATTCCCTGAGCCTCAGAGGAGAGGGTTTGATATCAGTGACCCATTTGGGGCTGAGCTTTTCTGATGAGGGCTGAGAGAAGCAGCAATCCATGGGTATAACAGTAAGTTACTAGGATTGAGTCTGATCCTGTGTCCATTTAACAGAATACAGAGTAATAGTAGTATGTTCTCCCTTAGGGACTGTCATCTGTCTAAATCACAGGTTCTTGACCCAATAATGGTGTTCAAGGCTGTGTGTATCATCTTGTGGAGCAGGACTAGAATTCAGTCAAAAAGTGGTTGAATTTCTTTCTTTGGGAATTAATACAAAAGTAGAATTCAAGTCTAAGGCTGCTGATAGCCATTGCTGCCACCTCATGCCTGTTTGAGAAAGAAGCCAACTCGGAGTTAAAAAGAAGTGAAAACCTGAGAGGTTCTTGAGGACATCAGTTAAGGGCCTGCATCTAGCCAGTCTGAAGTCCATGGGTGAACTGTCCAGTGATGAAGCCCAATAAGTTCCCTCTTCGGTTTCAACTACTTTGAGTAGGATTTCTTTTGGTGGTAACTAAAGGGACTGACTAATACACTACCTCAGGGAAATTTTCAGAGTCAAATGAAACAGCATATACAATCACCTAGCAGACGGCTGGCACATAATAGGAACTCATTAAATATTAGTCACCTTCCCAACAAGAGGAAACGGGAAAATGCCAGTGGACACAAGACTGAGAACACAAGAAAGAGGCATCAACAGAGCAAGAGCCTGGAGGAGCTGGGAAGGGAAGAGATCAAAGCACAGGGGAAGGCTTGGTCTGAGCTGGGGAAGTGACTTTTCTTCCTTGAAGGAAGTGGGAAGAAGCCATGGAAAATTAATAAAGACCAAGAGGGCATTGGGAGACTGGAGGGGGTCAGGTAGGGCAGCTTAGTAGCCTCTAGGCTAAAATTGTGGTCTTCTGCAAAGTGGGGAGCATGAGTAGATTTGGAGGGTTAAGGAAAGTCAGGATTGGCTCATCAGCCACAGCCGCTAAAAGGAGAGAAATGGGAAACAGGCACAAAGCAAAGGGCCCACCACCCATAGCTATGGGGACTCCAGTTGAAAAATCCATGCCTTTCTGTTTCCCTCTGTGCTTCTTTCTCCCTGATTTTTAACTACCTTTTAAGGTCGTTTTTAAAAGGCACCCACTGTATCTGGCTTCCCAGGCACCTGGTTCAAAGACCCAAGCTCGGGCATCTTCACTCACAAAATACACAACCCTTGTCTGGGAAGGAAGTGCTGCAGAGTACACCACCCCCTATGCCTCTCCTGCTTTTGCTAGAGAAGGAGAACTTGGTTCCCAGCACAAGGTGTTCTTCCATGGAAGCTCTGTCTAGGATTCTGGGGTTTGCTTTGCCTCCAACATTTCCCTTTTTCTAAGACTTACCATTCTACTCCCCCAGGATACTGCTTGAGGTCAGCCAGGTGGTCTCAAGCAGCACCAAGACCAGGGTCCAAGCAGATTGTTCTCAATGCCCCCTTTGGATTGCTCCTTCCTTCCTGTAAGTTAGAGGTCAGCAATCCTTTTTCTACAAAGGGCCATACAGTAAATATCTAAGCTCTTGGGAACACACTGCCTAAATAGTAGACACAGCTAAATAGCAAACTCTGAAGTCGTGGAACAAAAGCAGCCAGAGACAGCATGTGAACAAAAGAGGATGGCTTAGTTCCAATAAAACTCAATTTATGGGCATTGAAATCTGAATTTCATACCGTTTTGGTGTATCATGAAATATTATTCCACTTTTATTCCACTTTTTGTATTTTCATCAGAACATTGGAAGTTGCTAAAAACCAAACACTCAACTCATAGGCCACGCAAAAAGAGACAGTGAAACAGATTTGGCCCGAGGGCTGTAGTTTGCCAACCCTTGTTCTAAGCCATAGCTGAGATGGGTGTCATTCATCGCATTCCTTCTCCATTCTGGCTCCTTATTTAATCGCCACTGAAGTCTCAGTAGGTTTGTAGGATTACCCTTGTTTTCAGAATGTAGAGAAGTTGCCTTTCAAGGAGCTTTGGTGACTTGCCATGGACTCTGCAGCCAATAAGTAGGCTACAGGGGTCCCATGTCCCTCTGCTCCATGCCACAGCTCCCAGCCTCTTCACATCTTCCTGAGCCCTTTCCCTGAAGGACCTCCTCCTGGTCAGATCTGTATTTATTCCTAAGCTTGGCTTAGTTCCCTTCCAAGGGAAAAGCTGCCTACCTGAGGATAGGAGTGTTCCCATGGCTCTCCACATACTGCCTTACACTGTGGCCAGCCCATCTTAGCCACTCAGAAAAACATGCAGAGTGTTTGTTGCTTTCCTGTCAGTTCAATACTTCAAGCCTCAAAGGGTCTTCAGTGCTTCAATCCAGAAACCCTAGCATGTTTTTCTGGAAATACCTGTCTTTCTCTGAAGTAACCCCTGAATGCTGCCTCTTCTTTATATCTTCTTCCTCCATGTCCTGCCCGGTAATTCATCCAATCAGACACACCTGTTCTCAGTCTCTTCTTCCAGTAATTCAACCAATCCAACACCCTTGCTCTCAGTCTCTGATCTCCCCAGTAATTCAACCAATCCTACACATTTGCTTCCAGTCTCTGATCTCCCTTTTACAGTTCTGCAAGGAGAGGCCATGGCTTAACCATTATCCCTGCTTCATGAAGCCCCTCAGGATCAGGTTCTGACTCCCCCAACCCATTTCCTTTTCCCACTTTCTCTCACACTCAACCTTCTACCCCAGCCTCACCAAGCCTAGTGCTGTTCCTTGAACAGCCAAATCACATCCCAACCTGGGACTCCACCCCTTCCTTCCCTCCCTCCCTCACCTACCTGCTTCATTCCTTCCTTTCCGTAGCTTCATGGCAAAGTTCCCTTACTAAGAAAACTCTCTGAGCAACCCTGACCATCATTTTCTTCCCTGCTTTTCCGTTTCAACTTTGCTTTATTCTTTCTTCCAAGGTCTTACTTTTGGGCCTACACCACGTACACATTTGTCTGTAGGCTTCATCTGTGCCACCTGAAGATGATGGGAGCTCAGCCAGGGCAAAGACTTGGTCTGATCAGCTCAGAGATGGATCCTCATCCCCTAGAACAGGGTCCCCCAGCAAACACACAGCCGTTTTGACTGAGCTAAGAAACCCAGACCCCAAGGAACTTTAGGCAAACTATATCTTTAAGTGTCCTGTCCCTAAAACGTCTTCTCCTTGTATCCCAGAAGGCCTCCTTTCCTGACTCTAGAGGGGAGTGATTGGAAACTCCTAAAGGTGCTGTACAAAACATCTTTATTCTTCCCTCCCCATCCTCCTCTGCTCTGAACAACATCTCCAGAGCCTGCTGGCACTTGAGCTGCTTTTGAGGCCTTGTAAACTTTCTTTAACTTGGGAGGCCCAGAGTCCTGCTAAAAACCAACAGTACAATTACAGGGCTTTTAAACTGCCAGGTTCCTTTGCTCTCATTCTCCCTGGGGGCCCCTCAAAAGCAAGATTGTGTTAGACCAAGGAGGGAGGAAGTAATAACACTCTCCACTAGAGAGGATGGTGTTTCTAGACAATGCAGCAGCCTATCGCAAGGGGTGACTGGAGGGCTAATCTAGGCTCTCACGATAATGGGATGGGTCTATACTCAAAGTCAGAAGCTTAAACTGATTGGTGTGATTGGAGGGCTCTGCCAGACCAGGAAGAGTTGAATATGGGTCATAGAGGCTCTGCCTTCAGAGTTAAGTACATTTCCTTAGCAGAGAAGCCTGAAGTTGGCCCTACCTGATCCTCCAGCTGCATCCCCAAGGATGCCACCTGGGGCCCTGAACACATGTCTGTCCATTAGGCACCTGTTGTGTCACAAAGACTTCATTGGTTTGTGTGTCTGTAGCTTCTTGGGGCTCAGTGACTGCTTTTCAGATCCCTGGAGTGAGTACTTAATATTTACTGGATAAAGAAATTGCAGAGAGGTGAGAGGTCTGCAGTGCATAGAAAAAGGATTTCCCAACAAGCCAACTTTGTATGAACTGATAGGAAAATCAGCAAGGGAAGAGCTCGCCTCATCTTAGTTCAAAGCTACCAATCACATAGATCCACAAGGTCAAATGTCAACAGAGGACTGTTCTGATCTCTGTTCGCCCCCTTAGACTGACACATTTTTACCATGAAAAGTTTAGCCACCTGGAAGCAGAGATCAGCAGCTGATCCTCTCTGAAAGTAGACGGTATGGCTCTTCTGATGCAACTACCAAAGTCACAAACACAAGAGGTGGATATCCAGACCCCTGTGGGACAGTATCTTTCACACTCTCACAGGATTGCTGGAAGCAGAACACTGTGATCCTGGTGGTGTAAGATACTATTCCCAACAAATATCTATTCACCTCAGATAAGGGAATGATGACAAATCAAAGTATAGATACCACCCAAGTCCAACTTGGTGAACTGATGAGTTTTATTGGAGTTACTTACAAGAATATAGATGAGGGGTCACTTACAGTAGTAGAAAGACTCCAAGACAGCTGAAGCACCAAAGCCCATCAAAGCATAGGGGGCAGCTCACAAAGCTGGAAACCCAGACCACACTTCACATCCTAAAGGCAGCTCAACAGGTCAGAAAATACCCTTCTGGAAAGGGTCCTTCTACAAGTTCAGCTGCTCACTGCTTCTCGCAGACTGCTGGGCATATTTGAGAGTGAATCTCAGCAGGATTTACTGTTTATATACTCTGGGGAAGGGAGGGGCCTAGTGAATTTAGTCAGTTTCAGGAACTTCCTGAAGCTGTTTTGAGTTGTTTACTTCTCATCTTAAAGAGCTTCCCTCCAACATTTCATCTCCCATTAGAACATCCTGCTGTTTGACCACCCTGTAAATATCCTGCCTTAAGAAGCTTCCCTCCAAGATGGAAGGTTTAAAGGAACTGCTGCACAATACCTGAGGAAAGAGATCCTTCATCCTTCATTCTTCAGAGGGATCCCGCCCTCCCTCTACAGGCACCAGGCACAAGTGACTCCTAGGGCATGAGAGACTACATAGAAGTTTTTGTGTGTGTTCCCCTAACTGGGAAAATGACATCCTTTGAAGAATGGCTCAGAGCCCCTCCACAACTGCCATACTCTGAGACGACTGAGCAACCCAACCCCCACACTCAAAATGCATGCTCCCTCCACAATGAGGATGGGCTAATCCAAACCAAGGTTTTGCACTACTAAAACCCTCAGGGAATACTCACACCCATCCAATGCACTGGCTGTGACTCCAGATAAAGAAACCTAATCTCAAACTAACCCAGGCCATCTGCCTAGCAGGTGGATACCCGGAGCCCAAAGCTTCTGACCCAAAATTGGTATGCTCAGCTTCCCCATGGCTGGAGGTATGGTGGCTATCTTGCCTGCAGAGAATGGCTATGGACTAGATACTGCCCTCCATGGAATTTGCTGGTAGCTAAGAGATGGCCAAAGGAGGAGGAGTGTGGGCTGGGAGTCCAATCCCAATAGATGGTGTTTTAATCACCCCCTCTGCCAAGCCAAGAGGAAGATTTTGCTGATATGCTTCTCCCCAAATCTGGCCAGGAACCAGAGGAGCAAAGAGAGCTCACCAACCTAAAGTGCTGTATGAAAGCTCATTAATAGACCTCCTGGCAAGGGCACAGTGTGTACCATTCATAAATCTGTGGCCTGTGGGGGAAAGAGGTCTGGGACAGCCTATGGAGAGACTTGGAGGGGAGTCTGAGGCTGCCAAGTCTCTGGACACTCTTGGAGTTCCTCTTCAAGCTTGGGGACATGGACACCTGCACCACTCCGAGTGGGGGACTGTTACCAGCCTGGAGTCCTGGAGCCTCAAACCCTGAGGTGGATTTGTCTTCTCATTTGCAATTCCATTCTCCCAAGGTGTCCAGTACTGTAAACATGAGATTCAGCCTCCCTGTTAGAAGGCCAAGGAACTAACACAGGTTGAGTAACTGTTGGAGCCACTTGCCCTAAATGTTCTACTCCAGTGAGTCCCTCAATAACCTGATAAATCCTATCATGGTCATAATTTTGCAGATGGGAAACACTGAGCTTCCTGAAACTAAAATCATTTCACACAGAGATCTAGTAAACCCAGGCTGGATTGTTCCATGCCTTCTGGAACATGGCAGGACACATTTTTTTAAAGTAGAGATACAATTCAAACTTGGGTTTCCAGGCTTCCCAAACCTCTATGCTATTTCACAACTTCTCCCTCCTCGATAGTGCTTCTCAACAGAGGTCATTCTGCTTGCCAGAAGACAGTTAACATTATCATTTGTCACAACTGGAGAGGAAGGGGTGCTTCTGTCATCCAGTGGGCCTAGGTTGGCATCCTGCTAACCATCCCACAATACATAGGGTGAACCTACAACACAATATTATCTGGCTAAGATACCAATGGGACTAAAGTTGGAAAACTGTGACCCTGAGCCACAAAAGACTGAACTGACTTGTGTTCTGACCTCTTTTGGGGTCTCAGGTTAAGGTAAGCCAGGAAGCTCAGGCTAGCAATCTCCTGACTGTTGTGTGGAACATTGGTATACATGACTGTTCTGTTGTAAACAATAGGAGAGCTGGTAGCCACCCAACTTTAGGAGTCAAGAGAGTCAACAAAATTAAGGTCTCTTACACAAGACTTCTGTGCTTTACCTGGTGTTGTATTAGTCAGCTCTGTACCACTGTGTCAAAATATCTGAGACATTCACCTGACAAGAAGGAAAGGTTCGTTTTGACCCATGCATTCAGAGGTTTCAATCCATAGTTGCTCTAGGCCTGTGGCAGCACAGATCATCAGGGCAGAAAAGGCTGCTCACCTACTTGCAGCCAATAAGCAGAAACAGAGAGAAAAGGACTGGGGTGCTAATCACCCTTTCCACAGTGCATCCCTATGGACCCAACTCCTCTCTAGTAGGCTCAACATCTTTAAGACATGGTAGGGCACATCTTTAAACTCAGGAGGCAGTGGCAGGTGGGTCTCTGTGAGTTCAAAGCCAGCCTGGTCTACAGAGCAAGTTCCAGGACAGCCAAGGCTACACAGAGAAACCCTGTCTTGAAAAACCAAAAACCAAACAAACAAGACTCCACTATCTCCTAATACTGCCACAAAGCCTTCACCTGTGGCTTTGGGGTATATTTAAGATCTAAACCATAATAATTGTAGTGAGTAGTTTTAGACGTTTGTAGATGTAATTAAATCTATAATCTCATTTTGAATAAAGAATACCAGGGTTGGCTGGACTCAGTGGGTCCAAAGGTCTTAACAGTAGAGTTGAAGTCTCTCTGCAAAGGTGGGGGATCCCATGTGTAGACAGCACCTTCACTCCAAGCTGAGACGTGCAACCTGCCCTTGGGACTTCAGCCTTGCCTTACCAGGCCCACAACCACAAAGCCAGTTCCTATCATCTCTTCATAGGTGTCATCTCTGTCCTGCAGTCTCATTAACCATGCTTGCTACAGTTAAACCCCTATCTCCAAGAGGAAAATAAAGTTTTGTGACAATTCCCAAAGTGAGTTGTCCAGCAGAGCCTTGAATTTGAAGAGCATCCCATGGGAAAGTAGTCCAAAAGCCTCTTCTGGCAAGCGCTAACACAAGTAAACTAGGCAGTTCAGCCATAGTCTTCAGCCTAGCTCCTAGGGATGGTATCGGGAGCATGCCCACATGCTCTCACTGTGGACAGAGGGTCCTTACTACATGCCACGCCTCTCATCTCACCCCTGTAAGATACCAGTCTCCACTAAACAAGCTCTCCACTCGCATCAACCCTTGGGGCAGATCCAACACACTGTGACTGGGGCTTCTTAGGTCTAGACCTTTGCTCTCAGTAAGCAGAGATAATAAGGCCCAGCCTCTGGGTGTGCAAGCAAAACCGCATGGTTTATGCAGAGCACCTGGCACACAGTGGGTGTTCACCCCCTGTGCCAAGACCCTCCCTTCTGACGACAAGCTGTGCTAAAACAGGCCTCCAACTATATAAGGAATAAGCAGAGTTTTAAAACCACTCAATATGGGCAGCAGTTGCCAAATGATGCTACGGAGCTCTCCTAGGCCCAAGGCCCACCCTAAATTTAACAAGCCTGTGTTTACAAACCCAAATCCATGCATCTCCGAGGCTCCCACACATATCCCAGCTGTCCGCCTCAAGAATTCTGCGTGGAGAGTCTCTGGCAGAGTCCCCACCAGCTGGTGCCTCTCAGAGTGTTCCTGACACTTGGCCTGAGCCCTGGGCACACTATTCACATGTATGAGAGGGAATCGGGAGAGCCTTCTCCTACCTGAAGACCACTAACACTCTGAGTTGGAGGATTCTGACCAGGACTGAGGCAAAGGCACACACAGAAGACTCTAGGAGCTAAGACACACCTCTGTGGAGCCTGGCTTTTTCTGTCTCTCTATCCTTTACTCATTCTCTGTGTGCACCAGGCTCACACACGCGCACATCGCACCTTCCTACAACTCAACTGTCCTGTCCAATGGCACTGAACACACCCCAGAAACCAGAAAGGCACAGAAGCCTCTAGATTGGACAAAGAACAGACTGATGCTCTGCACCATGTGCAGCTTGCAATATAGCCTGCCCTTGGACCTTATTGCCCCTTCCTTCTGGGCTGCTTCTTCAAAGGAGCGACATTTGAATCACCAGACAGCTTGTTAATTACAGACTGCTGGTCCCACCCACCCACCCCACCCCAGAGATGCTGATTAGGCAAATCTGGAGCAAGGGGAACTGGTATATCTAAGGAGTTCCCAGGTGAAGCTGAGGTCACCAGACCAGGGGCTGCACTAAAGTTATTTTGGGGGGGGTTGGAATTGCTTTACAGATTGCATAAGTTAAACCCACTGACTCCAAGCAATCCTTAATCAGAATCTCTCTCTCACTCTCTCTCTCTCTCTCTCTCTCTCTCTCTCTCTCTCTCTCTCTCTCTCTCTGTGTGTGTGTGTGTGTGTGTGTTGGGGGTGGGGCAGATGCTGATAGTGGTGAGCCCCAAGAAACTGAAAGCCAGGCTGACAGCTGCAGGAAGTGACAGTTGACAGCCTGAGAGCGCAGAAAGAGACAGCAAACTATAAAAAGCAGACATAAGAGCTCAAGAAGCAAAACGGGCCGAAGTCATCTCTGTGGAATACGGTTACTATATTCTTCCAGATACATCCTGAGGAAACACTGTCTCCAAGCACCATGTAGTCATGAGATTCTGAGAGAAGACCCTATTGTGTGAAGGAAACTATGCTTAGGCTTCTTCAAGGGCAGGGAAACATAAAATTAATATTCTAAAAATTGCCATCTAATTCATTGGTAATAAAAATCATCACGGGGTTTGATGGGTTATAAACCTGACAATATGGAAAACTTTCCTCCATGGACTAATTCATTTGTTTCCTGGGCTCTTTTTTTTTTTTTTTTTTTTTTTTGTGTGTGTGTGTGTGTGTGTGTGTGTGTGTGTGTGTGTGTGTGCACCTGCACATATGTATATCCCTGCATCTATACACAGGTGTGTATTTGATATAGGCACATTCAGTAGAGTGTTGGGCAGAGGGATGTCATGAGTAATAGAGGCCATGCTTAGCAAGCACCAGGTCCTGGGTTCAATTCCCAGCATCAAATTACTGAATTTATTAATGTAATCAATATAATTCAGCACTGCCCATACCGCAGCCTCTTCTTCATCATTCTTCCTTGACCCTGTAGATAAGGCTAGGTCCCATCCGAAGCTCTCATTTGTATTGCTAACTCTGTATTTCTCACCACACTGTGGTGGAATGAAGTCATAATTGCCTCTTCCCAAGTGTTTCCATTCCTAATAGGACAGAACATAGTAGGGGCTTGGTGAATGGGTGTTGTTTGAAAGCATATCCTAAAACCTTGCAGCTTCTAAGTCCTCACCCCCCTCACCCCTACATACACACACACACACACACACACACACACACACACACACACACACACACACAGACGCCTTTATGAAGAAAATATAGGTCAAGGAGTTTGCGTACATGCCTGGAGGCAGGCCCACTTTCTGGAAGCAGCTTTAACTGTGCTTATTTCTACTAGCAAGGGAGCGTGGGGGTCCTCCACAGAGAGTGCTCTCTCTTGCAGTTCCTAGTTTTAATCAGAACTACATATTCTGGGTGAGGTGGCAATGAGGAAGAGGCTGCAAACTCAATTAGATCACCCCCTCTCGGAGTCCCCCACCCTTTGGCTGTTCCTAAAGAAGACAGCTTCTATCCCTCTGCCCCTCTTTATACTCCCCAATATGCATCCTATCCCAACCCCCTCTTTCCGTACCAAACATCCTGAGAAAGCCCCTGTTCATGGGACAGAGCTCTGAGCTCTCCATCCAGCAGACAGAAATAAGAGAAAGCCATGTTTTGCATAATCTATAACACACCCACCTGTAAACCAAGAGCATTAACGGGAATTGGCCCAAATTTCTCTACTGAGGAACCCCCATGGGCTAGTAAAGGAAGTGAGGGAAGCAAAGAGGATGGGATATCACTGACAAAACTGATTCTGTTAAGTACACGGAGGATGCAAACACATGGAAAGGCTTAGCTGACACCCTCCTCAGACTGAGAGCCCCATCTTCCTTCTCTGAACTCCATGGCAGTTGGGGCATACTCCATAAGAACTGAGAACTCTCTCTCTCTCTCTCTCTCTCTCTCTCTCTCTCTCTCTCTCTCTCTCTCTCTCTCTCCTCCCTTTGCCTCCTTCTCTCCAGCCCTTTCTCCCTCCCTCTCATCTTCTCACCCTCTTTCCCTCCTTCCCTCTTTCTCTCACTCTCTCTGAAAGAGGGTCTCATTAAGTAGTCTGGTTGTCCTTCACTTCACATTCCTCTCCTCAGTCTCTGGAGTACAGAATCTAACTTGGGAAGTTACTACTGTCTCCCCTGTTGGTCACTGGTATTCCAAAGGCACCATTCTAAGATATGACTTTCTCTCAACCTAAGTCAGGGTATACTGTCAAATCTCACTGACTTTCAATGACAAAAATGAAAAATGAAATTTTCACCCATGCTTCATGTCTGCTGTGAGTTAGCATCAGCCTCTGCTCCAGGATCTAGGCTGAAGGAGCACCCCCACCATGGATGCAGCTGCAGTGCTGGAGGAAGGAAGGTGTGATGCACATGGGCTAGCCTTTACGGTTTCTTTTCCCTGGAGCCAGTCATGGCCATGCTGAGGTTCCAGAGGGTGGGAATCCAGAATCCCCCCGAGGAAGGAAACCAAAGAGGACACAAAATGTGAGTGGATGTGACCCACTGTAGCTGGCTTCTCAGTCTTCCATCATCCTATCATCCTTCCATTACTTAACGACAGGAAGGGATTCTGAGAAGTGTGGCAGTTGGCAGTTTCATTGTTGTTGGGTCAAAACAGTGTACATAGAGAAATCTATCCAGCTTTTTCATGTGCTCAAGATTCACATAAATGCAGGATGAATGAGGCTGCTGCGGGTGTTCCTTCCATGGTAATTGTTTTGAAGTAAACTACTTCTATATAGGAGGACATTGTGGTGATACACTTTAGTGAACTAAATACATAAACCAATAGCACAGCATCATTATCAATATTTATGTTCTGTACACAATTCCATGTTACACTTTTATAAGACTAGAAGCGTAATAGACTATTCACCATCATCCCAGGTCCACACTATGGCATTAAGATGGCTACAACAAAATTAATTGATAGGAATCCTTCAGCTCCATTATACTATTGTTATGTTATACTAATGTTACATAACCATTATATGTGGCCCATTGTTGACCAAAATGCCACCATGCCTCTCGTGACTGTTCATTTTATATGTCATCACCAACACATCCATACCACAATCACTCACAGTACCATCAGTCCCCATCACTACCAGCACATTCACCAGCCTCATCTCAACCATACCATCATCCTCGGTGCCTGCAAACCTCCATGAAGAAGACAGCTTGTCTGGGGCAGAAGTCACCTGCTAACACTTCTCCAAGGAGCACAATATCAGGGGAAGGGAGACTGAGGCAAAGAAAAAAGAACAAAAAAAAGAACGAGTCGTTTAACAAAAAGGGTGTGCTTCGTAACAAATGTAACCAATGGTTTGGTCTTATGGAGCCTCTTTAGACTTTTTAGTAGCTCAAATATAGGGAGGAATGGGAAGGATTTGGTGCTGGGTCTTTCCTCTGTCTCTACATCTGCTCTGTGCTCTTCTGAGATGTGCAACCTGGCCTCACCATGCAACCTCTAACATTACAGAATCTAGGAGTCCAAGGCATCGGTTGGCATGGCGCCCAGTCTCCCTGGTTATACATACTACCTGCTAGAATCTTCCATCTGTAGTGGTGCCGACAGCAGCAACAGCAATCTGGATTTACTGCTGTGGGAGCAACAGTGCAAGTTCTTGCTAAGGCTGCTCAACTGGAGAGCAAGGCACATGGCAAAGGCCCAGGGAGAGGAAGATATGGCCACATAGACTGAGCTGACACACAATCTGGATGCAGCATTAGTCACATCTATGCATGTTCATCTGTAATATATGTATCTCATATTGGAACAAAACACTTGCAACTCCCCCACCCCAAGGATGAAGAAACTATTCACGGCGTGCTAAGTGTCATTCTCCTGCAAAGACCTTTAGAAAGGTTTGCAAAGGAAGCTTCCTTCATCAATACTTCTGCTCCTAGCCAGAGCATTTATCATCACCCTCACACAGCATTCATTATGACTGGTGTGTGTTGCTTCTCTGGTAGTTGGATCTAGACCTTCATCAACAAGAGTCCAACCCCTTGGTTCCCTGGTCATGTAGAGCTTTGGACACATGAACACCAAAACATAGATCTGGGGCATCCTTTTGATTCCTAACATACTATTATCTGTCCTCATTATGGTGATAAAACCTGGCTCCTTGTGGTATTCAGAGTCAGTCAAGTCCTACACAGTAATTACTTTCTCTTCCTACTGGTTTCACTTGCATCAAGACCCCAAAGTTTCCGAATTATAGTTGCAGTTTCTAGTTAATGCAACCCCTACTGAGCTAGGGGTTCAAAGTCTCTGGGACTGTGAGCTGACAGAACCTGGATAGTAGGTGAAAGTCCATGTTTTTCCACTCTTGTGGTGATATCACCTGCTCATGTTGACAGTTCTTTTTCTGAAGCTACCAAGTTGTTCATAGGGGTTTTTTCTCCATTTTTCTATTCATATCATGAATTTAATTGAAGGATTTCCAAGGTAATTCTAAATTCTTGAAATAATCCTCTTTGGCTTTGATATTCTTTATATATCAATAGACTTATTTGCTACTATTTTTTATCAGGATTTGATATGTTTTATTATTGTACTCTATACTTGAGGGATATATAGGTAATTTCTTTTAATGTCTTTGTTCTTGTTGTTTATGAATAAATTGGTAAGCATTCCTTCTTCCTCTCCTGTCTGAAAAAAATTTTAACTTGTCACATTTTGGAACACTGTCATCAATAGTCTTGCTCAGGTAAAGATTCTGTGTACCACATTACCAAACACCAGTGTCCACTGGTGCAAATCTGTTGTGAGGTAACAACTACTTTCTGATTCAACTGAAAAGTATTCCATAAGAGGGAATTCATGACTGGGACTCTAAAGTCTATCCAAAGCCCGTGACTGGGGTGTTCATAGGCCCTATGATCAAGCTACTTGTTTTGCTAAGTGAGAATGATTCGGTCATCAAATTGCCTTCTAAATCATTATGTTTATGCCTATATGTCAGTATTGTTGTCACTTTGGTTTGGTCAGAGAGGTTTCTTTTTGAGGTGGGCAGCAGTAATGGCAGAGATTCATAATTGACCAACATGAGAATAAGTAACTGTTGAATGCTCGACCGTAAATGGAACCACTGTCGCCCACTCCTAGGCTCAGGAAATATGATGGCAAAGGGGAAGAAAGAATGGAAAAGCCAGAGGAAGGAAGGCACTGATGCTGAGTTCTGGGCATCAGATGGCTGATGCACCCTTGAACTCAAAGTAGTTGTGATCACTTGCACAAGATTGGGCCCACATACACCCTGTCATGCCAACACTCCTTTCTGAACATTTATGTGCAGTAAACCATTGATAGAGATGGAGAGACATTTCTCCAGCGGTATAGCCACAGTAAGATGTTCATGCTTCTGTAAATAACTATATTCAACTCATTGGGCCACCAAATGACCAATGGAAGGGGGGGCTAACAGGGAAAGGAAGGAGGTCAATGGGAGTGGAAGAAAAGAGAAGATAAGGAGTGAATATGGTTGAAATATATTATATAGGCAATGAATTACCCTAGTGAAGCCTTTTATCATGTATAATTAATATGTTAAGAAAATTTTAAAGATAAATTTATCACATTTGTTTCTTAACTACTTGTTGGAGATCATTGAACTGGCTTGTGACAGCTTCTGTGTTTACACAGATGTTTATTGTTTGTGGTGCTTTTCATTTTCCCTAACAATTCAATTTTCCAGCAGAGTGTCAATTCCCATCAGCCAAAAGAAGTACCCAGAGCTTCCACACGGTGCCAGTTTACTGGTAATGAATCCTCTGTTCTAGTATGTGAAAATGTCTTTTGCTTTCATGCTTGAAGGGTGCATTCACTGCATGTCAAGTTCTGGATTAACTATCTCAGTTAGCACATCACAGATGTTTCCCCTCTGTCTTCTGGCCTCCATGGTAACTGAGAAGTCATTGGGAGTTTGAATCGCTGTCACCATGGTAGAAATTTAGCATTTTCTATGGCTGCTGTCAAGATGTTCTCTTTATCTTTGGTTTTTCAAGTGTTCAGCCATGAAGAGCCTACTCTGTGTGTGTGTGTGTGTGTGTGTGTGTGTGTGTGTGTGTGTGTGTGTGTGTGTGTGTTTCATTGGGTCTGTTTACCAGTTTTCTAAAATTTGTGCATTTCTATCCCCACAAAATGAGAATTTTCAGCTATCACATTTGGAACACTATCTTTCTTTTATTTTCTCCTGGGACTACAGGTTTAGGGCTGTTGGATGTTATCACAAATGTCCTCATACTCATTCTTTTTTATATTCAATCATTTCTCTCTACTTAACTATAGAATTTCTATCCATCTGTCTTCCTCAAGTTCACTGATACTCTCTCTGTCATCTCCATTTTATATCTCCTATTTCGTTGATTTCTCTTGATGTTACTATTTCCTCTGCACCACTAACTTTAGGTTAAGTTTATCTTGGGGGAGGTGATCCTTATGGTATAAGTCACTGGTTTTCAGCCTTTCTTGTCTGAGCATTTTGGATCATAATGGTTCACCTTCAGCCCACAAATTTTTGCATGCTATGTTGTCACTTTGGTTTAGATCAAAGTACTTTTTAATTTCCCTTATGATGTCTTCAATGACCTATGAGTAATTTAGAGGTACATAGTTTCAATTCTAAAAATTTGGGGATTTTCCAAGAATCTTGCTGTTATTGATTTCTAATTTAATTTCACTGTGCTCTGAGAACAATCTCTGTAATTCCAGTCTTTTCAAGTTCATCAAGATGAATCTTGTGGCCAAGTATACATTCGAGGACACGGAGAAGATTTTCTCATGCTGATGTTTTCCTTGCTGGTTCTATGAATTCCTGGGAGCTGGTGTTGTTGTCCACGGTGAAAGATGTAGCCTTTTCTTCTCCTTGCTTTAGTTCTATCAATTTTTGTTTTGTGTATGTCAGCTTGTTATTAGGTGCACCTGCAGTTGGAGTTGTTATATTTTATATTCTTAACAAACTGGCCTTTTATTATTATAAAGTGACCTTTTATCTCTGAAGTAGTCATTAACATTTCTTATACTAATATCCATATCAGTCTTCTAATACTAAGTCTTTATAATTTGTTTAGTTTTCAATCCACAAATGTTTTCAGATTTAAAGTGGACTTACTGCAGATAGTATATAGTTGGGTTGTCTTCCTTTCTGTCCTGGAGATCCCTGTCTTTTCATTGAAGTGTTTATTCCAGGGATATTTAAAATATCCACTAGTGGTTGCCACATGTGGTAATGCATGCCTTTAATGCCAGCACTCAGAAGGCAGAGGCAGGCAGATCTCTGAGTTTGAGGCCAACCTGGTTTACAGAGCAAGTTTCAGGACAGCCAAGGCTAGACGGAGAAAGCCTATCTCAGGAACAAAAGAGAAAAGAAAAGAAAGAATCCACTAATGTGGATTTTACTTCATCATCTTGCTATTCTTAATTGCTTATCCATTTTTTCTTTCTCTTTTCTTCCTTCTCCTACTGTCTTTTGAACTAGTCAATGTTTTAAAAAATTCATTTTTTCACCCCCACTGACACCTAAGCCATCCTCCTTGGCATTACTTTTGGCAGCTTTCTGATTACAATATACACACTAAAATTATCACAATCTATTTTGAATATGTTTTGTATCTATTAATTTCTGTCTGTGTATTTTCTTCTAAATACATATAACTAGCATATTCACTTTAAAGAATTATCTTTTAAAAGATTTTAATATCATAACTTTATATTTCCCACATTGTCAGCATCTCAGTATGCTTCATTCTGCCCTGTAGACCTGAGTTTCTACATGGCATCAGTGTCCTTGAACCTCGGGAATATCCTTTAGCATTTTACATAGTTGAGGTCTCCTGGCCTTAATCTGTCTGGTATCTTTATTTTATACATCAGCCCAGTCTCTTCTAGAACTTTCTTAACAATTCATCTGTTAACTTTATCATTATTCCTTTGTATGCTTCTTTTTATTTTTTTATTTACTTTTGAAACTTTCCATGATATGAATTTCTCTCATGAGATCAACCATATATCATTTTCTTTGTATTTATCTTCTTGAACATTTACTTGACTTTTTGATCATCAAATTGCTAATTTTGATAAAATTTGAATATTTTTCACCAGTGTTTGTTCAAATATTTCCCTACCTGATTGAGGCCTTATTCCTTTTTGCTGTGACTCCATTAAAGTACAATCTGAAGTCCTTCTTATTTGGGTTTTTGATAATCCTCTCTACCTCTCCCCTTCAAATAGTGTGTGTGTGTGTGTGTGTGTGTGTGTGTGTGTGTGTGTGTGTGTGTGTGTGTGTGTGTGTGGTGTGTGTGTGTGTGTGTGTGTGTGTGTGAGTGTGTGTGTGTGTGTGTGTAAAATGATCTTATCAGATCATTTCTATCAATCTGAATTATTCTCTCCTTCATGAGATTCATCTTTCCCTGTACATTTTTAATATATTCATTACATTTATCTTAAGGTACTTGTTTGCTAAAATTGGGATCTGGACCACTGTGGAGCTTTCTCTATTGCCTGATTTGTTTCATTTTCCTTTCTTCTTATCTGAATAATATTTTAATTATATTTTATGTGTTGTGAATGAGACCCTCAAGAGACTGATGCTGTTATCTTCCCTCAAAGGATATTGAGTTTTGTTCTTGCAAGCAGATAAAATATCAGAAGATAACCTTGATCATGTGAAGACTTGAAGCATTGTTGAGGAAATCCTTTCTGCTTTCCCCTTAGCCTCTAGCAACATCCTTATGTCCAGACTTTGCCTCTTCTCACACATTATCAGAGAACGTTATGGAGCCTCTTTATCCTACCAGACTCCGAACTCTAAATTGCATATCCACAGCACTGGGAGCCGTGTGAGGTATGCTAAACAGGATCCTCAGAACACCCTTCTGAGGAGCCTTGCCCCTGTCTTCACTTCACAACTCTGGAATTGCTGGGGATTTTTTTTGGGGGGGGGGCTGGGGATTTGAGGGCAGCTTGTGTACAGATTTGGGGGTTCCCTCTGGAATGACTCTTTTCCTGTATATTCACTTCCTCTCAACTTCAGCTATTAGAAGACCTGCACTCCAACCAATGTCCATCAGGAAATCCACATTCCAATGAACTCTATCACATACACTGACAACACTGAGGATGTCTTTGGTAAAAAGAAAAATAAACGTGAATCTCACCTAAGGTGTTATCTTCATTTCATATCTGATTTGGGTCATTCTACTGTGCTTTCAAATGTGTTCAGCATTTTTCCCGAAGATTTCAAAAATATTGTCTGTGGGAGAGTTAGCTTGATATGAAGTTCTCCACCATAACCTGAGGCCAGAAATCCTTTGAAATTGAGATGGGGGTGGGGAGGCAGAAGAGAACATTGGGTGCCTGCACTATCACTCTCCACATTATCTCCTTGAGACAGGGTCTCTCACTGGACCTAGAGCTACTTTGACATCCAGGAAGCTCCAATGATCCTCCTGTCTCTACCTGCTCCAAAGTTGAGGTTACAGGTATGTGGCTTGGCTAGCTTTTTACACAGGATTTGAACTCAGGTCCTCATGCTTGTGCAGCTCCCACTCCTACCCACTGAACCATCTCCTAAACACCTCTTGAAATATTTCATCATACAACTTGAACCACATTCTAGTCGGCAATCCATATACCTCTCACCATTAGAAACCTCTCTCTCCAGATTTTCGTCATTTACTTGGTATGTTGGCCAGTTTTTATGCCAACTTGACACAGGCTAGAGTCATCTCAGAGGAGGGAATCCCAATTAAGGAAATACCTCCATAAGATCCGGCTGTAGGCAAACCTGTTGGGTGTTTTCTTAATTAGTGATTGATGGGAAAGGGGCCAGCCCATTGTGGGTGGAGTCACCCCACCTGGGTTCCATAAGAAAGCACATTAACTAGATGCTTGTCAACCAAAGAATAGAGAAAATGTGGTACATTTACATAATGGAGTACTACTTGGTGGTAAAAAATACAATGACATCCTGAAATTTGCAAGCAAATGGATGGAACTAGAAAAAAACATCCTGAGTGAGGTAACCCAGACCCAGAAAGACAAACATAATATGTACTCATTCTTAAGTGGATATTAGACATAAAGCAAAGGACAACCAGCAGGCAGTCCACAACCCAGAAAACCTAGACAACAAAGAGGACCCTAAGAGAGACACACATGCATCTGCCTGGGAATGGGAAAAAAGACAAGACTTCTGAGTAAATTGGGAGCATGGGGGGACCAGGGGGGGAGGGGAGGGTGCAAGGGGAGAGGGGAGAGGGAAGGGGAGTAGGGAGAAATGTATAGCTCAATAAAAACAAGGTATAAAAAAAGAAAGAAAGGAGCTGGGTGTTGGTCTACAAGAGCTGGTTCCAGGACAGCCTCCAAAGCCACAGAGAAACCCTGTCTCGAAAAACCAAAAAAAAAGAAAGAAAGAAAGAAAGAAAGAAAGAAAGAAAGAAAGAAAGAAAGAAAGAAAGGGAAAGAAAGAAAGAAAGAAAGAAAGAAAGAAAGAAAGAAAGAAAGAAAGAAAGAAAGGAAGGAAGGAAGGAAGGAAGGAAGGAAGCAGGAAGAGGAACAAGCCATGAGGAACAAGGCAGTAAGCAGCACCCCTCCATGGCCTCTTCATCCTCCAGCTGTTGCTTCCAGGTTCCTGCCCTATTCTAGCTTTGTCCCTGACTTCCTTCAATGAACAGTGATAAGATATGGAAGCATAAGCAGAATAAACCCTTTCCTCCCTGGGTTGCTTTTGGTCATAATGTTTTATCACAGCATCAGAAACCCTAACTAAGGCACGTGGTAAGTGTACCAATATCCTTCCAGTAAGGCCAATTTCATTTAAATTAGTGAAGGCAAGCTCTCTTAATTAAGGGCTCTGACTAATGTCTAGGTAGTATGTTGACCTGTGTGCTGCTCAAATCTTGAGTGGCTTCAAAGACCTCTCTGTAACAATTGGCCACATGGCTCTCCATGAAAACACAAAACTCAATAATTTCCACCCTTTTTTTCAGTTTTTAATTAGCCTCTTGGCTTAAAATATTCTGGTTTTATAATGATATTATTTCTGTGCATGGCTAAGTGCATTCCTTCTGGGTAGCAGTAAGTCATCTTACCCACAGGTCTGCACAGTGCTCCATTAACACCTTCACTCTGCCTCCTGATTGGTCAGAATTCTTTCCCTTTGCATCAGTAGTGAAGGTCTAAAGCATCGTCAGCAAACCATCTGCCTTATTCTCCACCTCCGTACATACCATACACATGCACATGCCCACACACAGACACGCACGCCTTCCCTAGACAGTGAAGGCAGCAGTTCCAAACGTTCACACCCTTTCCTCACAGTGACAGGCAGAGAATCTCAATTAGTAGAGGAGAAAAATAGATGGATATTTCAAACAAGGTGTATGGCAGAAAAGGCAGAAATCACAGCGAAGAGTATTGGGAAAGCCAGAAGGCTGATCTGAGGCGTTTCCAGACGTCTTTGTGAGCCTCTGTAGTTAGTGTGAACCTTCGGAGTTAGTGTATCACCCAATTGTCTCCAGAGTTCCAGAGTTCTGCACTTGTTAATAAGGGTGTTAACGATGCTCTTATTTACTCAGTAAACATCAAATCATATGGTTTTCGTGCTCCATTGTATAAGAAGTCTTATGTCCCTTCCAGATGGGTTTCTCCTGGGAGAAAGCAAAAATGAAAACAGGCAAAGTTTCTTCAAAACTGCATTTCTGGATTACTCTTCTGACTACAAGCTGAGGAGGTATGAAAATAAGAACGAGGGGTTTGGGGAGTAGGAAGAGCCAAATCTAGTCTCCATTAAACCACTTGCTGTTTTCATGGCCTTGGGCTAGTCATCTATTAAAAATAATGGCTAAGATACATGGAACAGTAAGAGTTTTGCATTGTTTACTTTAAAACACTTTGATTAATTTCACTTAATGCTTATAATTACCTTCTGAGGTAAACACTAATGTTATTCCTCTATCACAGGTAAGAAAGCCACACTGAAACATTATCTGGGTGCTACAGAAGTAGACAGCAGCCTTCAGCCATGGTTTTCAGTCCTTGGCTTCATAAATGCCTGGCACCAGGGGGAACCTCAGAGTGTTGTCTATAACAAATGACCTCATGGTTGGACCTATCATTTGCCAATATCAATTCTAGTTTTATAACTTACAAGCTCACTTCTTTTAAAAGTTCTAAGAAGTTGCCAATATATAACATTCCTTTTCTGTTGTATAAAGTGTCTATGGATTTTTGTACTTTAAATGCCATACATGTATTATCTCAAATTTCCCATGGATCAAGAATCTAGCCCATCTTAGCCCCTGGATCAGGCTTCATTGAAATATAGGTGGCATCAGCTGTTTCCTCATTGAGAGGCTTGGTTAGGAACAGCCCACTGCCAAGGTCCCCAGCTTATTAGCAGAATTATTTTCCTTGTGACCTTATGGCTGAAATCTCTGTATCCTTGTGGATTTTTGTGGTACTGGGGATTGAACCCAGCATCTTGTCCATGCTAAACGAGAACTCTACCACTGAGCCAATTCCCCAGTGCTAGTCTATTTTAACTACCAAGCCTTTCTACTTCTCACTCCTAGAGAATGCATTTGAGTCCTTAACATGTGACCTTCTCTACAATAAGTCTGGTTGTTTCTTTAAAACCAGCAGAAGGGTACTCACTATTGCTTCTTTCATATTTTAAGGTACAACCTAATTAGACCACACTCACCTAGAATAGCCTTGCTTTTTAATCATCACAGTCAATGTATTAGGGATCATGTTTATGACATCCAATTTCTTTTTCCATATGCTATAGCATAATCCCATGATACCCCATCATAGTCAAAGTTTCTGCCCACGCTTAAAGAGATTGATTAGACAGGGTATGCACAGCAGTGGGACAGGATCTTGGGGATCCTCCTAGAATACCTCCTACCACATATACTATTTTAATCCTTTTTCCCACTTAAACTTGGCAACATGGATTCTGTTGTCTTCAGCAGAACCTGCTGCACAATAGCAAACAGCAGAAGAAGCCAATCTCTGAAGACAGGCAGACACAGGACTAATAGGCTGTGAAGTCTGATGGCATAGAGATTCAGCTATGAATCTATATGTCACTATATGTAGTGACAACATTGTTCCTTAAGTACTGTCTGGATCTACCTGAAGTGCAGAGTTTAGAATGAAGGCTTTAGGGGCCACGGCAGCAGCACTAACAGAATGTTATCAGGGGCTCGAGAAGGGCAAAGACTGTAGTATAGACTGGTGATTTATCACTGCACTGGTAAGCTTCGAGGGTAGAAACAAAAGGTTGGGCTTTCACGTCTTCAGTCCAAGGTAGTCAGAGCACTGAGTTTTATAGCTACACAGAACAATTTTTTTTGAGTTGCTTATCTCTAGCAAGGCTTGTGAAACTAAAAGCCAGAGTGAATCTGGGGATGTTTGTCAAATTACACTGGTGCTCAGACTCAAAGCCTTAGTGTGTCTTTTGAAAGGACAGTTGTTGCAATACAGTAAGACCCCAAGGACTGGAATAATGCTATTGTGGAGCATCTGAGCATCCTAATCCCTAAGCCTACTGAGCTTCTCTTTCCCCTTGTCACAAAATCAGTTCCACCTTAAGCAAAGTCCCTGCAATGACCTTATGTGAGATAAGGGATCTCCCTAGGACCTCTTCCACCTTCACATTTGACTCCAAACCCATAATGAGGGCCAAATCAGAGGGGCCAATTACAAAGCCATACTTGGCAAAGACTAGACTTTCAATGGTCACTTGTATAGTTTGTCGCATAGACATACCTGGCAGAAAAGGAACCATATGGCAAAAAATGCAAGATATTTCCATTTATATTGTCCAAAGTAAGAGGAAGGGATGCTGGTTCCTGGGGAAATGAAATAAGCTCTTTGTATCCTGTGTTTCTTAGTTAGAAGACATATGAAACCCAGATAGCATGCAAGCGACTTTCTGGGGTCTCTGGAAAGTAAGAAGTAGAAATTAGGGGTTAGACCAGAACTCACAACATGTTCTAGGTTTCCTCTGATATTCCCCAGCCTGAATTCCAGAATATTAGAAACCAAAAACCAAATGCCTGACATGGACAGAAAGAAACAAAGGAGGAGCCATCCAGTCCATCATGAAAGATCAAGACGCTCCAAGGATAAAGAGCTGGCTCCAAGGGTAAGAGCACAAGCATAAAAGCCTGAGTTCAAACCTCCAGCACTCCCATAAAACTCCAGGCATGGCTGCATATGGCCATAACACCAGACTTGGAGAGAAGGGGCAGGCAGATCCCCAGGGCTGGCCAGCCATCCTAGCAAAAGTGGTGAGCTTCTGATTTAGTGAGACCCTGCCTCAAGGCAACAAGGCAGAGAGTGGTGGCACAGAAGACCCAACTAGGGCCTCTACATGAACATTCACAGGTGCACACAGCAGCACACTCATGTATCATGCAACACACACACACACACACACACACACACACACACACACACACACACACACACACACACCACAAAAGAAAGGAAAGAAGGTAAGTTGCTCAAGGAAAGTGAGTAATTTCTCCACTTCCGGTTCCTATTAGTCATTTTAAATTATATGGAGAATATTGATGTTTTGGTCTTGGTGGGCAATCAACCCCATTGGGCACAGGCAGTGAGTTCTAATCAGCCTCCCATGGGCTGATCTTCCAATGCTTGTTGGATTTTTAGTCTTTGCTGTTCATGTGGCAGTGCTGCCGGAACCTGGGGCCCTGTGCATGCTAGGCAAGCACTCCACCTGGAGCCACATCACAGTGCTAACCAGATGTATGTCACTGGGTGGACAGTCTGGCAGCTGGGCCACTAGTGGTCTGTTTTGTAGTTTCAGCTCACAGTTTTTGGTCTTTTGTTGAGGGTCCAATCCACACATGTGAAGCTCAGGCCTGAACTTGACATTTAAAGGCAACTTTGTAGGATCAGTTTTCTGCATTCTTTTCTATTTGTGACCTTACATGGACTTTTCAGATTCTTGGTACTTCTTGTTTTGGTCCTCAGAAAGCTGTGACCACATACACTTTGACCTGATGTTACACCGGAAGCTAAGTGACAAAAGAGAAAAGATAGACACAACAGCTATGGAGTCCTCTATTCCTCTTGGAACTATATGGTTCTTCTGATTAGAAGTGGACATTTCTAAGAATATCCACTATCAATGTCCCCAAATCATGGTAATACTAATGTAGAGATATCACTGACAATGGAAATGGCAAAAACTTTAAAGTATTTCTCACAAAGCTTCTTCAGAAGTAAAGATCCACTCAGATGAAAAGATGGAAATCTCAGGCCAAAAGATATGGAAGACATTAAAACAGAGAGATCTGAGAACTGAAAAACACATGCACAGATTTAAAAACTCATTGAACAGCTCAGAATTAAAAGATTCAATGGCAAATCTATTGTTTCTCCCTCAAATGGATCTATATTCTGGTATAATTCCACCCAGGAATCTTTACAGATAAAACAAGCTAATTGTGACATGTGTGTGGACTGCAAGAGCGTAACAGTCAAGGCAATCTAGAAATGAAAACTGAAGCTGCAAGATTGACATCACCTCCTGAGGACTCATTGTGAGGCTACAGCAACTGATACCACGGGATCCTGGGAAACAGCCAGGTCATCGTCAATGCACAGAATGGCGGGACTAGAAATCAAAAACACCTAGAGAGATAACTGGTTATTATCACGGGCACAAAAATGAGACACTAAAGCAAGTCTCTACTTCAACAAATTGTCCTGAGGCAACTTGATGTCTCCATGCAAAGAAAAGTAAATCTTATCCTACACCTTACAGCTTTTTTTTTTTTTTAAGGGGAAAGGTTTGTTTTCGGTTTATTTGTTTCATTTTTGGAATTTTTGTTTGTTTGGTTGCTTTTGAAACTATAATTTAATTACATTTCTTCTCTCTCTTTTCTCCCTCTAAATCTTCCCATATACCCCCCTCTACTTCAAATTCGTGGCCTCTTTTTTTTCACTAATTCACAACTTATTTTTAAAAATTCAAAATGATCAGAAATCTAAATATAAACTTTTGGAAGAAAACACAAGAGTAAAACCTTTGTGACTTGGTTTAAGCAAAGTTTTATTAGACATGACACCAAAAGTTGGGTCTTTAAGGAACATTGACTTCATTTGATTTGTGGACTTGTTCTGTGAAAGGCAAAATGGTCAGGTATAAGCTGGAAGAAGATATACTCAGGCCACACATTTGACAAACATTCTTTATTTGGAACTTTTATAACTCTCAAAAACCCATCCATAAGAAAACAGAAAACCCAATCAAAAAATATACAAAATGCTTGGGCAAAGAGGATATGTGGATCAAAACTAGCACATGAAAAATATAGCATTATCCATTAAGGAGACACAAACTAAAACTAGGTTGTGTTACACGGCTATTAAAATATCTAACAAAGCAGACACCAGAAGAAAAAAAAAAAAAAAAAAAAAGCAGACACCGATAACACCGAGTGCTAAGGAGAATGGTAACAACTGAAACCCTCCGATGTGGGTGAGGGCATTTGTTCATTCTAGAAAGCAGGGTAGCAGCTCTCAGTTAGTTTGCCACACACTTACCATGTGACCTAGCAATCCCACTCCTGATGCCCTTACCCCAGAGAAAGGAAAACTTAACGTTCATACAAACACTTGTCTATGCATGTTTCTAGGAGCTCCGTACATGATTACTGCAGCCCAGAACCAGCCAGAGGTTCTTCAGATGATGAATGTGTACACAGACATGGTCCGTTCATACAATCAAATATTCAGCAGTTAACAAGAAAGTAGTGCTGATACACAGACATAGATGGATCTCAGATGTATCATACTGTCTGAGAGATGCCAGCCAAAAGCTACATTGACATGATTCCATTCACATGACATTGTCAAGAAGGCAAAACAGTGATGGAGAGATTGATGATTAGGGTTAGGAGTAGGATGCCTTCATAATTAGACATTGTACATGGGAGTTTTGGAGGTGGTAGGATTGTTCTGTACATTTATTCTGACAGTGCTTACACAAATCTATATATGTTAAAACATGAAATTACATTTCCCAAAGTCAATTTTACTGTGTGTTCATCTTTGAAATTAAAAGCATCACTGGATGTGGCGGTGATGCATGCCTATGTCCCCAGCACTTGGGAGGGAGTGTTTACAGGGAAAGATGATCAGCAATTCAAAGTGTGCCTCAGCTACACAGTAGGTTTAAGTCCAGCCTGGGATACTTGAGGCCAGCCTAGGATATGTTTATATAAAGAACAAGTGTGGGAATGAAACCTCCTGGATCTGGAGCATGAAGAGAAAAATGTAAGTTTTGATCATCTGCTGACATCTGCCAGAGATTCTAGATTCAAAGCATGTATTCATATACTGCTTGAGTCTAGTCTACTCACTCAATTGGCTGATAGATTGAAAACCAGAGTCTGTCGTTGAAATGAATCTGATATCAAGGGGGAAATTCCAAAGGGTTGAGGCTATTAGCGCTGGTGAGAAATTGTGCTATGTACTCAGCACTGTCCCAGAGATAAGAGGGTACCATGATCTTAAGAAGTGTATAAACTAGAGGGACACAGATCCTTCAGAATCCCCTCTGAAGAGATGTGCTCATGGTCAGCTATAAAAGCAGGAGATGCAGCCATTAAAGCAAGCCTCTTGAAATGATATCTGGAACATGGAGTGGCAAAGTTCTAGGTGCCCACAACCACCAAAGGAAGGGTAGCTCTGGTTCTCATAACAGGCAGCAGGGCCAGCACTGAACAGAATGGCCTGCCTATAGGGATCTTGTAAATAATGAAGCCTCTGCAATTGCAGAATGTGTTGCCCCCTAAGGTTCTACTCAAAGTGCCTGTCGAAAAGAAAAAATGCTAGACTTGATAAGCAGGAGATTGATTTGAGCCACCATTAGAGAGACTCCCTACCTCTCACCCAATTCCCAGACAGTTCACCGAGCCAAGGCTTTCTGATTGAAAAGGAGACTGGGTACCCTTGAAGAACAATTGTGTAACACCGCAGCATGTACTATAAATCTTTCACCTAATGGTAACCAAAAGGACATACAAATGTTTTTCAGGGTAGTTGTACCCTGGTGGGGGCATAGTCAACCCTGGCTTTCAGCTAACACTTGTAACTGCTAAATGCTACAGTCCATTGCTGAGGTAAAGGTTGTGGAAATAAGGGTTAAGTGGAGTTGGCTGTTAATTCCAACTTGGTTATTTTGCCACTTTATGATTATAAAGTTGAAAAAAAGTAATACTCAGCCAGTCAGAATTCCTGCATTAATCCTGTGATCTATTAAGTAAAGACTGTTTTGCAATGAGGGTCAAGCAAGAGCCCTTAGCACTCTTTCCTAACACATGACAAAACACTCATTACGGTATTCCTGGGGGCAGTTCTGGGATTAATGCCACTATCAAAGATTTCAAAGATGGAGGTCCCATTTAATTTTCCCTTGTGGCCTTTGTAAGAAAAAAAAAAAAGACAAATCTTGGACAAATGTAGTAGTACGTTATTATATTTAACAATTCCAATCACAGCTACGATTCTAGGTGTGTTATATTTTCTGGGGAGTAACTAAGCCTGATCCCCAGAAAATAGTACTTCAGCCATGATCTCAAATATATGTTTTTCTCTATCCCCAGGAAGAGAGGGTTCCGGAAAATCCTGTTCGCTTTAACTTCCCATTAGTGAGGGCAGGGAGTGAAGCAACCAATACACATACACATTCACACGTGTGAGACGTGTCAACTTCAGGGCCTGGGCACTGCTTTATCTGAAAGGATTTTCATTATTACACATGATCACAGACCATCACATGAGATCACTACACTCATACATGATGTGATGGTAGCTGGTAAACAGAAAGTACCAAATAGTCTGGTTGCTTCAGAGTGAGTAAGTGCCAAGCAGTGGAAAACAAATGTCATGAAAATTCGGGAAGGTATCACCCCATGACATTTCTGGGGTCCAAAGTTTATAATCCAAAGGGAAGTATGCATGTGAACACTTCCAGATGGAGGCTGTGTTTGCTGATGGTTTTCTTCAACTTTAAAAACAACATAACATGTTTCATCACACTTTGATCTTAATATCATGTCCAGTTATCAACCCCATCAAACTGCCAACTTTCTGTGGGTTATGGAGCAAAGGAAGTTTGGGAGAAGGCCAACATACAATGCAAAACTCTAATGCCAAGCCTCCATTATTGGTAGATCTGTGACTAACAGAAAGCAATATAGCCTGAGGCAAACCCCAATGGGAGAACCACAGTTAACACGTCTAAGGTCTTAAAGCAAAATCATGTCTTTTCTCAGGAGCAAATGTTCTTTTGAGAAACAGCTTTGTCCCGTTGCCAGGCCTGGTAGAGACAGAATATTCAAACCTGATAGGAAAACTGGTGGCATGGAAGTTGAGCTGCCCATCAGGACTGTAGAGCATACTCAGACCTGGGGAACACACATGCTCTAAACAGTGAGAACACAGTGCAGTCTGAAGGAGAATGGACTCCTACCATGTTTCATTATTCAGAAGTCTTATAAAATGGGGGAGGCAGATGCTGAAGTTATGCACTGGTGCAGACACCTCATGAGTTGAGTGAGAAATCACTCTACAAAATGTAAACTCTCTTAGTGACCAGTCCACTCAAGACTTCTCAAACCAACCAGCCATGGTGGCACATGCCTGTAATCCCAGCACTTTGGAGGTAGAGGCAGGAAGTTCAGGAGTTCAAGGTTATCCTTGCCTACATAATGAGTCAACTACTAGACTGGGCTATATGAGGACCTGTCTCATTTAAGTGTGTGTGTGTGTGTGTGTGTGTGTGTGTGTGTGTGTGTGTGTGTGTGTAAAGATTAGTCCTCAAAGCCAAATAAGGATTCTGCCAAGTAAAAAACTGTAATGGATGGAGGGCAGGTAGAAACAGCATTGGCAATGACACAGGAAGCTCTGGCTCTTCTGGAAGCATTAAGCTACATGTGGGATAGTAGCCAACATGCCCTACAGTTGAATCCCCGACTCCTCCAGGCTTATGATCCCATTAGCACTGTCTATTTGCTGAGCTAAACTCAGGTCATGTTTCCTTATGTCTGTGAACTTGACACTCCCCCTACAGTTTCCCACACCTCCATTCTCTTCCTTTGTCAATAAAGAACTAATAAAGCCTGCTGTGTGTGAGAGGCTGACTAGATAAAACCACTGAAATCTGTAAAACACTCCATAAATGTAGTAGATCATTTATACTATGTCAAAGAAACCAGAGATGACCTGAGTCCAGCTCATCCTATTGACAAACAGTAAATAACCCCATGTTTGTGCCACATGATGGTGATCTTGAAGTTGAATGAGCACAAGGGAAGTGAGGTTCAGGCTGAACCCATGGTCTTATGCCCTTCACCACACAGTTGTGACCAATATACTTCATGCCTGGCTACTGATCCACATGTTCTGGGTTACTCCTCTTCCCTGGTCAAGAGTAAAAACTGCAGGCTAGCTGTGGGCACAGGCTGAAATTGCAAATGTATTTGACACAGAATTCCTCCCTGAGAAAATCTGTTCTAAGAAAGTAATTGCATGGGAAAGCAGATTTCTGTAGAAGGAAATATATTGATGCAATTAACAAAGGTTTGAAAACAACTGCCCTGCAACACAGGATTGATTACACAATTACATAGATTATGATATTATTTCTCTAGTGGCATGCCTGAGTAAAATAATACAGATATTATATTTATTATCCAGGATATAATAAATGAGAAGATTATGTACAATGGGATCCTGTTCCTGTCAATCATAGAGATTTATTCATATACACAGGGAAAGTTGGAAAAGATGCAGTTACATAATGCATACATTTAACTTCATTTACTTCAACTCCAGAAGGTAGGGTCTAGGGAGACACAGAGACAGAGACAGAAAGAAACTGTTAGTGAAAGAGATCTGACCTGACCCTCTACTCACTGAGCACATGAAGCAGCTGGAATTTCAGTCCCACTCATTTCCAATTTGCCTTCCAAAATGTGAGATTCCTCCCATGCTCAGTTTGATGCTCATATTTCAGGAAGTGTAGACAACCTGTCCCCTTAATGCAAGTCAACTACTTCTTTCTAAGAATTCAACCAGCAAGACAGTGACCTTGTCCATCCCAGAGGAAAATGGCTGATTTTCTGGGTCGGGAGATGTTGAGTCTGCCCCCACTGTGGCACATCCCTGAAGAATTACCCAGTTAATGATTCCCTGTATGGACTGACCTCAGATCCTAACCCACCCCTGGCCTGAGAGGTTCCTATTGTACTATGATGATTCTGGCTAAGGTTGTTTCTTTTTCCTACCTGCAATCCGTATTTTCTAGTTTCCTAAAATAAACCTGAGCAAAATTACATAAGTATTTTATATTAAATTTTATTTTATTATTTTTATTTAAATTAGAAACAATCTTATTTTACATACCAATCCCAGTTCCCTCTCCTGCCCATCCTCCCATTCCCCCCCACTGAACCCCCATCCCACCCCCCATTCACTCCTCAGGGAGAGTGAGGCCTTCTGTGGGGGATCATCAAAGTCTGTCACATCATTTGGGGCAGGGCCTAGGCCCTCCCCCATATATCTAGGCTGAAATTGCATAAGTATTTTAAGAAATACATTTTATACTTAAATACTTATTTAAGAAATTTTAAGAAATACATTTTAAAGGACAGGTAAGACCCTCTGTTCTATGGGCACTCGGCTGAGTTATCTAGAGAAAGGGGTAGGGATCCCAAATTTAGGGCAGCATTCAATCAGGGTTCTGCAGAACCCTTAGCCTTCCACAGAAGCTGACAAAGATGTTCTGTCCCTTTCTCTGGGTCCTTATCAATGAGAATCTCTGTGGGTGATAGCATTAGGCCAGGCTGGGCAGCACTTGATGACTGCAGGGCTCAGGGTGCCAGGCAGCTCGGGGCCATCTCAGCCCATCGCTCCCAGGCTCCATCAACTCTTGTTAGTCCTCATTACCAGCCGGAGCCCAGACAGGCTGCCTCCATGCTGGGCCCTTGATTTTTCTATTTTGAGAGGGTTACTCGGGCCAAATCGCCAAATCCAGTTATGCCCCTGACGTCTTAGGTTTGCAGCAGTCTGACAGTACCCCCCCCCCAATCTGACCACCCCCAGTCCTCACAAGCTAAGGATGGTTGCACCCTGGTCTCCCAGCAGCACAGAAACACATACGTTTATACATCCAAATGCTAACATGCCCACATACACACACCACAGGCTCACAGGCACTCATGTCAATAATCATCCTCATTGACTGACATGAATTCCACACCCAGGGGTCCTCAATAGTGACTAGAACCCCCACGCCATGTACAATCTGGGAGTCTGCAAAATTTTCATGAACGAGAAATTTCTACCACCAAGTTCCAAAATTTTGTGCCTGTTTGAGATGTTTACATTTAACAAATTATCATTATATGTTTTAAATGCCATATAATTGTGCTATCCACAAAATACTAAAGGGCTTACGAACTATTAATTCTTAGGGCACTGCAGGCGGCATGCTTTGGTAATGCAATGTGCTTAGAGCCGAATGATGAATGCCTTTTCCTCCACGTCTTGTCAGCTTATCTCTTGGACTGCACATGTAACCTCATTTGGGGATAATATCAAGAGCCTACATCTGAAGCCCTCGGTGAGTGTGAGGCCCCGGCCAAATGGCTCCTGTCAACCCCTGAATGTACACACACTGGCAAGCCCTGGGCCACACACTAACACCCACCCCACACACTAGCTGCATGGAAAAATCCAGAGTGCTATGATTTGCTAATAATTCAGTCACCTCATGCTGGATAAGAACAGACCCTCTATGCCATCTGGAGCCACCCTTCTTAGGACAGAGGCTGTTCCTGTAAACCTGGGATGGCTGACCACCGTGCCTTGCCTTTCAGTCATTCCTGACACAGCAGCCTGAACCAGTCCTTAGGGAAGGAAATGTGAAACCCATCACTTCTTCATGTTAGCGTCCTCTGTGACACAACAGCCAGGGACAGGAAAGGAAACATTGCCACCCTCTTACTTTGCTCTTCTCTGGGACAAAAGGCTTTTGTTTCTGCCCACCAGTGCCTACAAAAACGCAATGCATACTTACACACAAGGACTTGCTCACACGCATACACTCATTCACATGTGCCCACACAGATACACGTATAGTGAGCACATGGGCACTGTAAAAGTCTGCTACCTTTAAAGGGAAGTCACAATCTGGAGCCTCCTCTATCACTTATTAGTGGCCACTTGTCCTCTCGGAGCCTTCATTTTACCTAAGTTGAAAACAGAGTCCCCCAAACAGCCTCAGATGTAGTTGGTAGGCTCTGCCTGAGGTACTCATAAAAGTACCTAACAGAGTCCCCGGCATAGCCCCCTTTCTCTGATGCTCTGCAGTACTGACCTGAGGAAATGAGAGCCCACCTGGCTCGGTGGTACAGGCCTGACATCCCAGCCACTAAGGAGGATTGTTAAACTGAGGATCTGCCTGACTGATATAACACAGCCAGCCTGAATAACGCTATGAGACTTTGTCCCAAAATAAAAAATACAAAAAGGGCTGAGGATGCACATTAGTGGGACAGTGCTCACATAGTATGTGTAAGGTCCTGGGTTCAATCCCCAGTACTACAAAAATTAACAGGAAGAAAGAAAGAAAAAAAGGAAGGAAAGAAGGAAGGAAAGCTTTCCTTTTTAAGTAAAAATGACTTAAATTCATCTGCTGTCTTGTAAACTAAAAAAAAATAAATTTCTCTGGTGGGGGGTGTGGCTGTTGGTAAACTTCTTGCCACGCATGCCTGAAATCCTGGATTTGATCCCCAGAACCCTCAGAATTCTAATGCTGGGAAAGAAGACACAGGAGGACAACAGCATTTTGCTGAATTAGTGGACTGCAGGTTCACTGAGACCCTGTCTCAAACTATTAAATAGAGAACAACTGAGAAAGACACCAATGTGGACTTCCAACCTCCATATATAAACACACATGCTCACATACTCAAATACACACATATACTCTCATATATATGCACACACATAAAAACACATATAAATAAATAAATAAAATTTAAATGACCTGAATGCCAAAAGGCCAAATGCCTGAATGTGAAGACAGATGGGTGGAACTAGAAAAATTCTCCCAAAGTGAGGTAACCCAGGCCCAGAAAGACAACCATGGCTATGTACTCACTCATAAGTGGACATTAGCTGTAAAGTAAAGGGTAACCATACTACAATCCATATACCCAGAGAGGTTAAGCAACAAAGAGGGCCCAAAGCAGGACAGGAATGCATGGATTTCCCTGGGAAAGAGAAATAGAAGAGATCTCCTGGGTAGACTAGGGGCCTGTGGGGATAGGAACTAGAGGGATCAGATTAGAGGACAGATGGAGGGGGAGGGCACTGAAAGAGATGGCTGGAAAGGTGGGGCTGCATTTTATAGTCAAGTAGAAACCTGATGCAAGGGAAACTTTCACAGATCAACAAGGATGACCCCAGCTAAGACTCCTAATAAAAGTAGATGCGTAGCCTGAACTGGTCCTCTCCTGTGATATTGGTGACACTCCTATTGTCATCAGGGAGGCTTCACCCAGCAACTGATGAAAACAGGTATAGAGATCCACAGCCAAACATTAGGCCGAGCTTGAGAAATCCTGCTGAAGTGAGGGAAGAAGGATTATAGGAGCCATAGGGGCCAAAAACATCACAAGAAAACCCAAAGAATCAACTAACCTGGCTCATAGGAACTCAGAGTCTGAGCCAACAATCAGGGAAGCCTGCATATGACTGACCTAGGCCCTCTACATACATGTGACAGTTGTGTAGCTTGATCTACTTGTGGGACTCCTAACAATGGGAACAGGGGCTGTCCCTAATGCTTTGGGTGACTCTCAGGAACCTATTCCTCATACTGTATTCCCTTGTCCAGACTTATTACAAGGGGAGGTACTTAGTCTTACCACAACTTGATATGCCATGTTTTGTTGATACCTATGGGAGGTCTGCCCTTTTTTGAACAGAAACAGAGGAGGAGTGGAACGGGGGAAGTGGTAGAGGAAAGAGGAGGGGAGGGGAGGGAGGGAGTGGAAATGCAATTGTCATGTAAAAGTAAATAAAATAAAAGAAATGACCTGAATGTCAAGAAAACTCTATCCCTCTGTTCAGTAGTGGACAAAGAATTGAAATGGGAGTCCAAGATCTTAAATCTTGCTCTAGCTCTTTCAAAATGAGTTGCATGTCATTGGCAAGGCTGGAAAATGCTTAATGGAGATGAAGCAGCAGGATTGGGCCTGGGCAATGTCTTAGATCAGAATGATACAAGACTACTAAAGCTTGTTTAGTGACAATATTCTAATATCTAATGTGTTGGATATTGCTGTGTCATATGTTTATAGACATTGTACTTGAAAATACTTTTTCATTTTGCTGATGATTTTAAATTTATCACATTTATTTGTTTACTTACTTGCTAGCATGTGCATGTGTGTGTATTCATATGCCCAGAATTGCATACTCAGAACCAAGGCTGTGGTGAAGTTTTGAGAAACAACATAGGCACATAGGTAAGCACTGACAGAAAGATCTGGACAACCAGAGACCAGAGAACAACTTCTGGGAGTCAGCTCTCCCCCTCTGTCATGTGGGTCCTGGGAACTAAACTCAGGTCATCATCCTTGGCAGCAGGCACCCTTACACACTGAGCCATCTCACCAGCTGCTGCTGATTTAAAAATGGATTTTAAGTACTTAATTTTCAAACGCAAGTCCTAACACTAATATAGGCAGTCGTCTGCCTAATGATGGTTCATCATTCTGGGTTTGGTGTAAATGCAATAGGATGCTCTCTCACCAGGCTGGTCAGTGGCAACCACAGCTCCCAGTCAACTCTGCAATTCCGAAGAAAATCAGCCATGCTCTGTTATGTGCTGTATAGCTAAGCTGGGATATTCTTGCAGCTGCAGCCAAGTGGGTTCATTGCATTTGGGGCTTCAGAGTCTCAATTTATAATGAACTCATGCGAGTGTAACCACATTGTAAGTGGAGGGGCATCTGAATTTGAACATCTTGTGAAATAAATACTCAAATAGGCTGCTAACACTGTGTTCCGACAAGTGAAATCAGCAGTCTTTTGATCATAATAGGAAACCCAGCCCAAACTGGCTTCAGCAAAAGGAATTTGATAACTGAAATGTCTACAGGTTCCAGGGGGTGGACAAGCTTCAGGACATGCATACCAAAAAGGGATGAAATGCCACCACGAAGAACCTGTAGGCTCAGCCTCCAGCTGTTAATCATCCATGGACTGTCAAGTGTCCTGCACACTCTCTAGGGATGGCCAGAAGACAGTGGCAGCTCTCAGCCTCACACTCTCTCACTTCACAGCCAGGAGGGAGGAGGCTTTTCCCCACACTAGCAGTGAAGTCTGGCAATCTCTCTCCCAGGCTCTGAGTTAAGCTGTGTTAAAGCAGCTGGGGCCCTCAGCCTCAGTTGGCCTCTAAGGTTGGGCTCAGCTTTTTCTGCAATTTGAATATTGAGGGTAGGCAATCAGTGGTTCCCACAAAGCTTAAAAACCTTCTGAAGACTTCCAGGGTCATGCAAGGGGACCAACAGGCAACACTGGAACACACGGAACATGGCTGGGCAGCTAGCAAAGCCACACCTGGGTGAGCCTTGGAGAAGCTAACCCTGAAGACTCTGCATCCTGAGGACCTCATGCTGTTATTGAGCATAGCTCTGATTGTGGTGCCTTTGTGGTCACCACATCCCTCATATTCTATGGGTTTTATGAAAACTCCCAGGGGGTGTCTAGCCCCTCACTGGGCAATGTAACTGGTACTTACAGTAATAGCGAATGGCTTTTTCCAAGCATTGCTGCTGGAGCAGATAAATGACTCAACCACCACCCTTAGAAAGACATGTAGAATTGTTAGTAAGGTTAATTTAAGGTGTTTTTATTGATGGCAGCTGTATGAAGATGAAAGTACTGATGCTGGGTAACAAAACCTTGGATACACCTCTGGGCTGCCACAGAATCCTGCACAATACTCTTAAATGTTTCATTCATGCAATTTATTTTAATCTGAGACTAAACTCAGGAGGATAGAGACTGACATGCATTCCCAATCCTAATGAAACACCCGGTGTCCTATGGTTGCTCCCTAACCATATATTTAGTGAACTCGTGCTTAGAGATCCTGAGTGAGGACAGCCTGTCCAGGAACCCTCAGCATGACTGGCTGATGGGACAGAGATTCTCAGTTGCCTTCTGAGCTCTGCATGGTACCTGGGCACTTCCTGGAGAGTCTCTACAATAGATTTCCTAACCCTGTCCCCAACTCTGAGATTCTGGTTCAAAAGGTCTGCTGCAGGTACCCAGCCGCACTTTGAGAGCACCCACAGGAACCCTGGAGCATCCAAGGAGCCCTGTACTACTCAGAACCAGGCCACCACTCATGATAAAACAACTGCATGCCAAAGGGTGCTCCAGCGGCTGCCGTGTTAACTGAGCATTTCCACGTGCCTTTGCTCAATGGGCTTCATAATGAAAGAAGTAGAATTTTCAGAACTATCTGGTAAGAGATTTATTCAATTACAGTAATTCAATTTTTAAAGGTATTTGTCCCTTCGTGGAGGCAAAGCCATGCTTTTCTAATTAAAAGCTAATTACTGGCTAATACACAGGTCTCCCTGCTCTCGGCACAAGGAAGCCATGGGAGAGAAGGAGTCTGATGACTGTGCTGGAGCCTCAGGTAGAAACGATAGGCCCCTGGAGGGACCGCAGAAGGAAGCCAATGCTGCTGTCTTCATCTGTTCAACGAGCACTTTAAAAGAGAGACTTTGAAATACTTAGGATGACTTAAGTCACTTAAGCCATGCCCTGCCTGAGATCCATCACAAGTTCTGATACAGGTCTAGTACAGGATGGAGCAGAAATCTTCAACTCAGCGAGTCCTGGGCAAACCTCCTTGCTCCAGTCCTGCTCATCTTGTGCTGCCAGGCTTCTGACTAGGGGACCTGTCACACAGACCTTCTGCCTGTGGGCTCTTCCAATGTGGGTTTCTATAAAGCACGAATGGCAACCCCACACGGGGTCCCATGACAGAAAGTGGGGGGACCAGAATCACTTGACAACACACACTGACCAAAAACCAATTCAAAATCAAATGTATATTTGAATCCTAGCTGTTCTGGTGGCACCCCCATGATGCAGTACATGACTTCATTGTAGCCTTGGACCTGGACACACAGCATGTGGTTTTTGCACTGGATTATGCTGTCACACTGCCCTGTTGCAATGAACACTGGCCATCCCAAATATCACAGCTCTTATTGCAGACCATTGCTCTGAATTGCAGTGGGTTTTTTTTTTAATATTTTAGTGTGTGTGTGTGTGTGTGTGTGTGTGTGTACACACATGTGCACACGTGCACAAACACACACACACACACACACACACACACACACACACGTGTATGAATGGAGCTCAGAGGACAATGTACAGAAATGGGTTCATTTTCTGCTATGTGGGTCCCAGGGACTGAACTCAGGCCATCAGACTTGGCAACAAGCATCATTACCCACTGAGCCATCTTGCTGGCTTCTGCAGTGTTTTTAACTGTACAAAGTTGTCTGTTCTTATAGAGATATAATTATTTCATTATGCGAAACCAAGATTTTCCACATTTTCCCACCAAGTATCACGTAAGTATTAAATTAGTATATACTTGGATTATATTGTGTTCAAAGGCTTGACTTCAAAATTGCTGTTTGAGTTGCTGACTTGACCCTCAGAATAAATCATTCTGTGAATTTTGCCTTGGGATTAGAACAGTTTCGTGTAATTTCTAAAACGGCCCCAGAAACATTTTTGCTGTCTTGTACTATGTACTTGAGAAAAGTAGTGTTCTCAGTATTGATAATTATGAACTATGAATCAACTCTGAAAAACAATGAAGAGATTCTCTGACTGCAGTCCCACATATCCATTCAATCAGGATCTGGATTGTTACAGGTTATAAAACTAAACACATCCATCTCATTAATATGCAAATTTGTTTTTGTCTTTGACAAGTGGTAAGATTATATAGATACCAAAGAATTATTTTAAAACAAATATATAATTCATTGTCAGCAAATGTTCCACATGTGGAGATATTTTATAGAACCACATGTATAGAGTTGTAAAAGGGGTCATAAATAGAAAAAGTAAAAGGGGTCATAAATAGAAAAAGTAAAAGGGGTCATAAATAGAAAAGTTAAGAAGTTTGAACTGTGTAACATACCCCCCTGGAAGTCACGGGTTGGTGCCCTAATCCTCAGAGCAATGGTACCTGGAAACATGATCTTTAAACAAAGGGCCTTGATACAACAGCGCTCCCTTGTAAGCAGATGCAATAAATACATATACCCAGAGAAAAGACCATGTGAGGACTTTGCATGGCAGACATCTGCAAGCCAAGAGAGAGGAAAGTCACACCAGAAAGCAGTCCTGCTGGCCCCTTCATCTTGGACACCCAGCCTCCAGAGCTTTGTGGGGAAAAAACTTAGGTAGCTCAAAGCCCCATCAACATGTGTGGCTGTTTCTCCCTCCTGAAAAGCCAGTCCACTCTCCTGCACTGGGCCAGTTAACGCCTGCTCATCTTGCAGGCCTCAGCTGAGATGTCACCCCACCCACAGACCTTCCCCGATAATTCCTCCCTCCCCTGTCCTCTTTCTTTAGAGAACCCACCAATGAAACTGGTTTCAGATTCCAGACGTGGGCCCAGCCAGGTAAGGATGAAATAGATGACACTGGGATAACTTTGGCTCTAACTTGAAAGGGAAAAATGGGTCTCAGAAACAAAACTAAACAAAAATCTTAACCCAGGTGTCATGATATATAAATATAATGCCAGCACTTGCAAGACTGAGGCAGGAGGATTCCGAGCTAGGCTAGCCTGGGCTCTCCAGTGAGCTCCAGACCAACCTGAGAAACATAACAAAATCCTGGTCTTTAAAAAAGAAAAAGTTTGCTCTTAGCTTTGTTATTTACACCAACATAAATCCTGATAGAAGGAACATTTTAAAATATAAAATAAAGCCACAAGTACCAGATGAAACTTTACACTCCTGGAGTACAAAGGGTCTGTAATTCTAGACATTATTATGGTATCATTTGTAAGATTTATTTATTTTATGTATATGAGTGCTCTGTCTTCATGCACACCAGAAGAGGGAATCAGATCCCACTATAGATGGTTGTGAGCCACCATGTGGTTGCTGAGAATCCAACCCAGGTTCTCTGGAAGAGCAGCCAGTGCTCTTAACCTCGAAGCCATCTCTCCAATCCCTATTATGGTATATTTTAATGAAGTATGCTTTAGTAGATTCTCCCAACTCCCCTGTGATCCCTGATTCTACCTTGTGACCTTCACCTCTTCAGTGGATTCATTCAAAGTTGGACAGAGAGGTGGGAGAGCACAGTAGAACATTTGCCTAGTATGTACAAAGCCTAGGGTTTGTTCCCAACACAACACATGCACAAACTATGATACAGATTCAAGCCTACAGTGGAAGAGACTGACTACATTAACCTCAAAAAAAATAAATAAAGCTTGGGGACCAGAGAGATGGTGAAATCTGTAGAATGTCTGCCACACAAATGGGAGTGCCTGAGTTCAATTCCCAGCACCTATCCTACCCAGATGGGATGGACTTCTCTAATCTCAGCCCTAAGGAGGCACAGACAAGAGAATCTCAGCTGAGTAGCCAACACAGCCAAAGTGAAGAGCAATGGGTAATGAAAAAAAAAAAAAAAAACCTTGGGAGAGTTCCCAAGGAACAACACCTAAAGTTAACCTCTGACCTCCGTGCACATGCACATATACATGAACACATATGAAAAGTATCTTTATGAAAAATAATGGGAGTCTTAAGATGATTAATAAACTGAAGCAAATGCTTGCAACACGTCACAGACAAAAGTTAATTTGCATAATATACAAAGAGCTTCTACAAATCAATGAGATCAATAGTCCAATGGGAGAATGTGGGAAAGATAAAACAGTTAACAGTAACTGAAATGAAATGGATTTTTAAACACGTGAAAAAATTTACAAATTCAAATGGGATGCCATTTTTACCTATTATGTTGGCCAAGTTGACAAAGCTTAATAACAGATTGTTGGCAAGATTTTGAAGAAGCTGACACTCTCATTCATATTCACTCTCCGTGCATGTGACCTTTATGGAGGCAATAAACCATAATATTTAAAATGTGCAGACTCTTTAATCCAGTAATTGCAATTCCAGAAAATTATCCTATGGCATGGCTCTGCCTGCACATGCAAGAAATGACATATGCCTAAGAATATTCATAGCGCCATCGTTAAAAATTGAAAAGGGTGGAAACAACCTAAACATCCTTTGCTATCAGGCTGGTTAAATAAACTGCAATATAATCCATATGACTTAGTATTGTGCAGCCTTTTAAATGTAAAAGACACTTCTACGAACTGGCATGGCATATTTTCTAGGATATATTGTTATGTGGAAAAGCAAGTTATTGAAAGGGGTATATACCATGCTAGAATGTGTGTAAAAATAAAAGAATATGCATGCATATACTTATGTGTGCATTGATTAACTTTGGAATGAAACGCCAGGCCTGGTAACCAAGGCTGTCTTCCAGGAAGGGGTGGGGTGGGGGGAGGCTGCTTCTTCCCTGCATAATCCTCTGTAAGGTTGGAATTTTGTATGTACTTGTATCAAAATGAATTTTTGATTAGGAATAAATGAATTAAAAGCCACTTCAAGGGGGAAATACCAAATTGGGAGGTGGGGACAGAAACAAAATGTTACCAGTGACTATGTGGTGTACTGAATGCCTTGACTCTTTTCCCTCCTGTATTTTTCTATATTTAACACAACTTCTTTAATGAGCATGTACTGATTTAAAATGGGGCAAAAGAGTGTTTTGTTTTTTTTTAAAGGCATTGGCAGAGCCAGTAATCAGAATCTCTCATTGGAGCCCCACGTGTTCCCAGCTGGATACAGCATGAAATCTCCAGGCCACAGCTGTCAATTCTGTACCATCCCTGCAAAGACCCTCGGAGCCTCTGTGTGTGGCTTCAGGGAATCAAGCCATCCCTGCTGTTACAGGGGTACCTTTCCAAGCAGGCTGGAGGGTGAGTCCCTTATAGACAGCAGCGTTTCCACTCCAAGAGGAGAGAAAGAAGCACACTGGGCTCACAAGCTTGGAAAAACTACAAAACGGTTAACATTTGAACAGCACTGGAGTTTGCCAGATTCGTCTTATACAACATCTTATTTGATTCTCACAACTTGTGAGATTTGGCTCTGATAACTAGCCCCCGTTAAAGGTAAAGAGACAGACATTCTGAGAAAGGGTGTCGTGTTCACATTGTCAGTTACCTGTCCGAAGGCCAGGTGTTCAGCTCTTTGCTAACCCCAAACATCAGATTCTTCCCACCCAGCAAAGATGCTTCCCTGATCACGCTCGTGGTAAGAATGGGGCGCCTCTGCTTCCTGGGCACACAGCTAAGTCACACCTGGCTGCCTTTCCTAATGTTAAGTGTGGTCACTGAAGGAAGGCCAGCCTTTTAATCTGTGGGTTTGACATCTAGGACCTTACTGCCCTGGGGAAAATTGCCCCTCCAAAGTTAGAAGACCCTGGAGTTAGTAAACAAAGCCCCCCCCCCATGTCTTTCATGGCCAACTAACCAATCCAAAGCCATCCCTTCAAGCACTTGCTTTATTGGGCTCTGAGGGCACAGGGCACCATTTTCCTGTCCCAGTTACCCAAGACTAGGCATTATGCAATGATATGTCCTATATCCCCAAAACCATGCCACTGAAATTTTTCACATTAGCCAATCAGAAGCCTGCCTTCCCTGCCTCGCTCATTCCTTCCTGGGTCAACCATAATACTTTACTGAAGTTTCCCTGCTTCCACCTCCTACTGACTGACCCCAGTTTCCACCAGTGGCCCTATGCTACACAGACACAGCATGTCCTACCTCTTAACTGTCAGTAGTCATGAATGGCAGTCATCTAATGATCTACTGACCTCTCTACGAATAGCCTATATGCGTTAGAAGTCACAAGGTCAAATTTCTAGACAACAGAATAGAAAGATGTCACTTCTAGAACTGGCCCATGGAAGCCTTCCATGTAGATAGCTAGCACATTGTCCCCTCTCTCTCTCTCTCTCTCTCTCTCTCTGTCTCTTCCTGTCTCTCTCTCTCTCTCTCACTCCTGATCTCTCTATCTATCTATCTATCTATCTATCTATCTATCTATCTCTATCTCTATCTCTATCTCCCTTCCTTTCTTGCCCTCTTCCATCCTTCTGTACCTTTCCCTCCTGTCTTCCCTCTCCATTCTTCCCTCTCTTTCCCTCTCCTTCCCTCCAATTCTCTCTCCCTAATGCAGAGCCTCTAGCAGAGTATTTTAAGGTCCTAGAGGAAAGAAGAGCTACAAAGTGGAAGGAGCCTGGGTGTTTGAATTACCACATGGCAGGCCACCTGTCAAACACCCATATCACACACATATCTGAGCAAAAAATAAACTTACATCGTGTTAAGACACTCCAGTCTTGGTGTCTTAACTGCTCTGGCAGTTGAACTATCTCAAGTAATTTGGTTGCCAAAACATGTCTTTGGTTACCTCCCTCCAACACATCCCTAACTGCTGCTAAGACTCACCTCTTCCCTTTTCTCTGTTCTTTCAGAGCCTTAAGGCTCTACAGATCCCGTCAGATTGCCAAAATCCCCTAGGAGAGCATATTATTATGTCAAGTATATTCCCCCAAATTGATTTCCAGAAATGTCTCCTAAGCACCTACCACGTGTTTGAAACAGAACAGGGCATGAGACAAAGTCCCAGACTGAGGGTTGGCTAGGTTCCAACTGTGGAGGTCAGAAGCTTAGCAAGGCCCAGAAAACCCAGGGACAAATCAGTCCTTATCAGTCACTTGCATTGCAAGCTCTTCATTTACTAGTATACAGGTGTTACCATCAAAACAAGAGGAAGAGGAGGATACAATTGGGCTGATGAGGGGGCATGAGAGAATCAGGGAGCATCTTGAGAACCTTGAGCCAGGGCAATAGAGCAGCAGAGCTGTAAAGGCAGGGAGCAAGTGAGAACTCTGAAGACAAGGGACACTCATGTCTCATGTGATTTTACAGTGGACACTCAGGCTAGTTGTCCCATCCCTGAAGCTAACACTTCATTACAGACATCCCAGATGTGTCCAGAAGCTAGCCACTTCCCAGCATTCTCAGCAGGGTAGAAGCATTTGTTTCTGCACCCCCTTTCTCATGCTATGACCCACTGACCTGTACTTCCCTTGTACTTCCATAGCCCTTGGGCACTCACCCATGTGTTCAGCAACCATGAAGTGGGAGATGATAGAGCATATGAGACAGCATCTTGACCAGAAATCACTGAATTGCAAAGAAAAGAAATTCCCTCCCAAGCTAGCTTAATTGTTAGAGTGTTTAATTGAAGGACTATGGGATCCTCAAGGAAGCGTTAAAATCAAGGGAAAGTAACCATGGGGACCAGAAAGACAGTCCAGGTTCTCCCTCCCTCTCTCCCATTTCTGAGTGGTACCTTTGTTCTTGGGCCTCTCTGTAAATGACTTCATCTAGATAATGTGGTTCTAGCTCATCCATCACTTAAACCTTCCATGCTCATCCTGGGGCCAGGCTGACAGACTCAGACTCTTTGAGGCTTCTCTCCTCAAACTCACAACTCGCCAGCTCATCTTCTCTGAGTCCTTACTTCATATCCATGGGCAAATTGATGTGATGGAGGAACTGAATGGATCGTGTCTAATCAGCAGAAACAGAGGTCTGTTCCAGGGACTCCCATTCCCATCTGATGATCAAGTTGTGGGCAGACACAGATGCCTTCACACAGCCACTACAGCCAGGCCCTAGCTCTCTAAAATTTTACTTGCCCTCCAGGAAACCCCTTAACAGGGAAACGGCAGTCAGTCCTATTTCCCAAATAGGGAAATAATGAGTCCACAGGAAAGTGGCCTGAGGCATGTCAGGAACTCACCTGGGTCTCTGTGGAAGTCATCTGCCACATTTCACTCTATCCTGGGTGGTCAAATGCCATCGCCAGAAACTGGAGAGCATATGCTTGGAAAGCAAGGATGATGTGGTCACTGTGCCAAGTTACATGAGGCTGGAATATTGGTAAAAGTGCATTTCCAATATAGACATTAAGCAGGGGAAAGACCTCCATTGCAGCTATGGGATAGCATCACATCCTTCCACCAAGTGGTAATTCTGATTCGACATTCTACCCACTCACAAAATGTCTAGTACAGGGCCTACCAGGTACATGGTAAGTATTCCGTGCCTGCTTTTTTGGAATGAGTTGAATATCTTCAGTGGAGTAGATCCAAATTAACACCATATGCAGCATGTCACATGATTTACTGAGAACTCACGTCCATTCCAGATTTCAAAGACCCTGGAAGAAAAACATCATGAGCCTCATTCCATATGAATGAAAGCTGAAGATTGGTACAGCTAATTGATACAACCTATTGGTGAGTGTTGACATGAATCTGAACCTCAGGACTTCTCAACCTAAATATGGGCTCATTCCTTCCTCTTTATGAATGAGGGCATCAGCACCAGGAAGTGAGAGATATCCTCCTGCCCCAGCCCTGACTGACTCAGTCACAACAGCCATTTTCCACTCCATAAGCTAGCTCTCCGAGACTCCATTCCTACGGATCTAGGCCTGATCCTCTTCCACGGCATGTCACAGAACCCTGGAAGTAGGAATGAACACTAGGCACTGTGGTGCTATATGACATGATAAATCTGTTAGAACTCCCGCCTCTTGGCCCCCTCCATGCCTCTACTGAGTTTGAGGCCATGTCTGAGCTGAGTTCTGAACCTCATTTATGGACAATATAAAATTTAAGGTTTCGTTTCCCCCATGATTCCCCCTGAGCCTGCATTTTTAAAGTAGCATTAACCACTGAAAAACATTCCTGTCCATCTGGTTACTGCCTCTGAGAGAATTGATATGCTTTGGAGCATTTGTTTATTTAATAATTCCAAATTAGATCTAGGATTTTACAGCATTGCTATTAAATATGTGTCATCTATTTTGAACCATATATAAAACTGTTTATAAGAATTGTGTGCACTTCCGAGTATTTATTTAATCTTCTGAATTAACCTTTGGATTTCTGCAAAGTGCCTCATTAAGCATGTCACTTCTTCACTTAACACGCTGCATAAAGATATCTATGAGAATTATATTGTTTTTAGCATTTATCTACTTAACCAAAATTGTGTGTGTTTGAGTGCATTTAATTAATCGAGGATTTTAAATTTTCGAGAAAGGTAAAAATGGTTAATCAAATGTAAGAACTCTGAGAAGCCACAGAGGACCAGCTTATCCAGCTTCAGAGGCGGAATCCCATGAACTCTAATGCTGAATTGAAACCACCATAATAAAGAGAAGCAGAGGGTTGAGGTGGAGAAGAAAGGACTGCAAATGGGCTACTGAGTTGAGATGAAGAGCTATTCCAGATATCAGCCATCAGGAACCTCTAGTGAGCATGACAAGGCAATGGGAGGATACACACAACAAGCCCAGTGTCCCCATGCGCTCACTCTTTCCTCCCTACCCACCATGTCACCGCTGACTCTCCAAAGAACAGATTACCGGTTTTCTTTTTCACTGATCAGTTACAAGCCTCAGGGAAAAGCTTTTGACAGAACTTCAGCGAACCCCCAAAGAATGATACACTCTGTGAAGAATTTTATCATTGGACTCATTAAAAGTTTCATTAGAGAAGTCTCAGATTAACTGTTCCCAATGAAACGGATGGGGAAATGATTTCAGTTGTAGCAGGTAAGATCTGTTGGAATGGAGTGGGTTTCAACTGGGAATGGCTCAGTTCCCACCAGTCCCTATCCTTTGGGTCCTCTGTGGGACATCCTGATCCACACCACAGGTACAGACTGGGTTTGGAAAGAAGGCAGTTTGGCATGGTGAACAGAGTGTGGGGTTATACAGCATAGTGCACTTGATGCCCCAGAGTCCTGACATTTTAGCTTCCCCAAGTGTGTGTGTGTGTGTGTGTGTGTGTGTGTGTGTGTGTGTGTGTGTGCTCGAGTGTCCTGAACTCTTCCTCTTCTCCTAGAAAACACCATCACGTTTGGATGTAAGGTAGGCCTTGATGCAATCCAGAGACTTCTGTGACTGGAGGTGTGTCTGTGAGTGCCCATGGCATTATCAAGCACATTCTTAGCATTTTCCCTACCATGGCACTTAGGAAGGACATGACGAACTCAAGTTCAGCATTGTCTAAATAACAGCAGATCTTACCAAAAACCTTTACATTGTGTCTTCAGGAAAACAGACCGGGGGGGGGGGCTACAAAATAAGGGCTAGCTCATAGAATCATTTCCTTTGTTCTGCATGGTGTGTTTTTTTTAATACTTGAAAATTTCTGTTACCTTAAAAATGGAATGATTTCACACTAAATGAACAAGACCTGGGCCTATGGACAAGTTGGACAAAAGCACGCAAGATAGTCAAACTTTCCCATCATAACAATGAGAAAATACCAGTTGATCTAAAAACTCAAGCCTCTGGAGAATTAAGAATGCAGCGAAATCTCAAGGAGCTAAATTCTAAAGATGGAGACAGGTCTTCCATAAGTCAGTAGGGACCAGAGGCCATTTTCACTCTTCCTTATTATCTGTGTGGTTTCAGAGAAGGCAGCCTTCAGTGTTAGGAGCATTTTACTGAATTAAGGAAAATCATGATTACCTGGAATGGCATATTGAATTTTAGTGCAGAGAGGACAGTCATGACTGAACTTTCTCCCACATAGGACTTTCACTGAGAATACAGCAGTGTGCAGACTTGAGCGAGAAAACAGAACAAGAACCCTCCCACGTAATGAAAATATGGAGCCAGGAAAGGAAATCATACTGATAGCATATAATCATTAGGTTCCAATGGAGAAGTTGGGTACCACTCAAGACATCTAAAACCCACGGCAAGACTATTTCATTTTCTACTGAAATTAAAAAAAAACATTACCTGCTTTAATTTCTACTGCTTTCATCTAAATGACTATGATTCAAAATTCTAATAAATGTAAAGAAGAAGGGCATCAAGAGAGAAATAGTCAATAGAAACAGACCTATAGGTGGCCTGGATAATAGAATTAACAGGCAAGGACTTTGAAACAGCAATAACAAGTATGATAGGAAATTACTGAAAAGTATAAAGGTAAAAGGTAAAAAGAGAACTGCATTTGAGAGTTGAAAACTTTAGAGAATGATCCGATAGAAATTTTACACCTAAGGGAAAAAAAAACTCTGAAATGAATAAACAATTTTGAAATGAATTGAACAGAGTGGAAGACAGGATTGGTAAACTCAAAGCCATGTCAATAATAAAAACAGCAGAAGTGAAGGCAGAAAATAAGAAGGAAGATGAGGAGGTGGAAGAAAAAGAGTGGGAGGAGGAAAAAGAAAGGTAGAATGTGTCATTAATTATTTGAATATGGAAACAAGCTCAAACTGTACTATTTTCGAGAAACACACTTTAAATGTAAAGACGCAATTTGAAAATAAACAGATGAAAAAAGATAGTCCATCTTTGGGAGCTCTCCCCACATAGAGGTATACTCTCTCAGCCTAGACACACTGGGAAGGGCCTAGGCCCTGCTCCAAATGATATGACAGACTTTGAAGATCCCCATGAGAGGCCTCCCCCTCCCTGGGGAGCAGAAAGGGGTTGGGATAGAGGGTCGGTGTGGGGCAGGGGAGGAGGGGAGGGAGAGGGATCTGGGATTGACATGTAAAAGAACCTTGTTTCTAACTTAAATTAAAAAAAGAAAAAAGATAGTTCATAAAATCAGTGATCTTGTCTCTTTATCAGGCAAATTCATCAGAAGGCCTTCACCAACATGAACATGTGTGCATCTAAGACAGAGCTTCAGAGGATACAAATAATGCAATGTAAGCTAGAGGACACACAAACAAATCCACAAACACGCCTACTATTTTGATATATTTCTCAATAATGGATGGAACAACTAACCAAAAGTCATGAAGTAGACAATGGGACATGGCAAGCATCAACAGCTACAGATTTGCTTACTTTCATCTGTTTGAGATTTGTCCAGAGAAAACAATATTCAACATCTCTGGATTATAATTTTTTCAAAATTTAGATAAAAGGGGGCTGGGATTGCAGCTAAATGGAGTGGTTGGTTATCTGGTATGTTGCAATGCCCAAGTTCAATCTCCAGTGCCAAAAATAATTCTACCCAAAATTATAAGAAAAAGTCACCGAAATAGCCCAAATACTTGGGACAGAAAACAAAACTGACAAGTCTAAAAAGACTAAAATCATACACCGTGTTCTCTGACCACAATAGATTAAAGTAGAAACCACTAATAAAATAAAATGTAAACAGTGTGTGTGCGTGCGTGTGTGTGTGTGTGTGTGTGTGTGTGTGTGTGTGTGTGTGTGATGAATATGTAATTTAAACTAATATGGGTCAGAAAGATGGTTCAGCAGGTAAAGATACTTGCCACTAGCCTGAAGGCCTGAGTTAGATCCCCAGATCCACATGATAGAAGGTGAGAACCAACTATCACAAATAAATAAATAAATAAATATTAAACAATAATAGTGATGATGATGAATTACCTCAAGGAAGACAAGACGTTGAAAGAGAAGTTGGTTTTGGTTGTTTGGTTGGTTGTTTTTGTCTTCTCTTTTTCTCTTGCAATGCTACTGATTGGCCCAGGGCCTCTCACCTACTAGACAATGAATCTACGACTAAGTAACTTCTCTGCCCCAGAAAAAAAAAAAAAAAAAACTTTATAAAAGAAGATGCTGACTAGCCAATAAGTATATGTAAAGATGATCAAAGCTGTCATTCATCAGGGAAACACAAATCGGCATTGACGTACCACTACACAGCCGCTAGAATAGCCGAAAGTGCCAATGAGAAGGGGAACCACCAGAAGTCACATATACTGTGGAAGTGTAAATTGACGTAATCTTTAAGGAAAATGATTGGTTACATACACCAATCTCTTTGTCCACTCACATATATGAGTATGTCTAAGATAAACTGAATGCATGTGTGTACAAAAAGAGGCCCTTGAGGGTTCATGGTAGCTTTATTCATGATAGCCCACAAGGAGAAACAATACAAACATGTGCTCCTCAGCAAGAGCATGCACAGACAAATGTGAGCATTTGGTCATATTCAGCAACAGAAAGGAGTGGCCCAGTGGTGCGTGTAACATGAATAAAGCCTGAGTCTTGAGAGGCCGGGACAGGAATATTGTGAGTTCAAAGCCAGCCTGGGTTATATAGTGAGACCCTGTCTCAAAACAAAATAAAAAACAACAATGTACACACCTTAGAACGTGTCTGAGAAGGTAGTTACAAAAGAAGACCACCTGTATAGTTGTCACAGGAACTCCAAGACCAAAGGAAGTTCATCTCTGTCTTTTCAAGTCAATAATTATCCCTGGTGGGGGGCAGGAAAACCCAGTGACCAGGAGGCAGCAAGGCAGGGAGGGGGGATCATTTCTCAGTGTGGAAATTGACCAGATCCTTATATGGATGATATACACAGAACGTATACATATGTGAGAATTCACTACAATTGTGTTTTATTTGGTGCCAACTATGCCTCAAAATTAAATCCCCATAAATATGTGGTTTCTTTTGAAAATATAAGACTGTTGACACAGAGCCCATGTTTCCATGCGACCACAGGTGGCTAGTGAAACACGTGTGCCACTTCACCACAAACCTCACCACACTATTATCACCTCCAACCCATCCCACCCATGTCTACCACCTGCCTGACTGCTCCGTATTGCCAGAATCCAACTACCATAGCGTATCGCTCAAGTTGTGAGCCCTGAGCAAGCACAATAGCAGCCACCAACCCAGCCTGCCAGCAGGCCAACTGATATGACTTGAATTGTTTTTTCTTGCTGGCATTTGAAAATAGGATGACTTCCTTCATAAGGAGCCAACAAGTCAATGGGGCAAGAAGCCTCAAAAGAGCTATTCTAAATAAAATTCTGAATAATCAGGACTGCTCAAGCAGCTAATTGGAGAAATAAAAGAAATATGATATTCCAAGCCAGTGAGGCTGGTCATATTGATTGCATTTTTAATCATTTGAATAAAACATATACAAACTCTATTCTAAAGGAGACAGACATGCCCCTATTATGCCAGTTCAGACTCCAGATACAATGTCTGGCCTTTGTCATATAGCCATCTAAGGGACTGTAAGGGGAGGGGGGCCTTACAACTGGGCTGACAGTAATAATCCAAGCATTATCCCCATTAATCAGAGCTACTAGATAGACTGACCTGACATCTTTGGGGACACAGACCTATGATATCCAAATCATTCATCTACTGGTCCATCACAGCCTTAACCAATCAGAAGTAACATTGGCTAAATCACTGAAGCAGGGGCTCATTGCTGTAGTGGATGGATCACTGAGAGATGAAGATGCTCACTGGAGGAGGGGCAAGGCTAATAGAGTAAGGGAGGGGCTTTTGAGAAAGTGACCACTTACCCACCAGTGTGGACACCTATAGTTTTATTTTCAGTGCTTGCCATCAAACCCGGGGCCTCGTGTATGCAAGGAGAGTGCTTTCCCTCTGAGCTACATCTGAACCATGTGATACTTGTTAAAGAGCAGTCTCCTACCTGTGGGTAGCAGGCTTGAGCTTTACTGGAACCAACCAACTGGGAGCAAATAGTGTGCACCTCTTCTCAGCTCTCTAGTTAATGGGACTTCAGAGCCAAACCTGGTGGGAGTATTTGCACCATGGAAATCAGCATGAGATGATTTCAACAACACTTACCACCCATCCACCACCTCCAACTGCTTATTTACCAGCATGGCACAGGTGCGGACTATCAGCTACATCCACACTCATATACAAGATGGATAGGACCCTGGCAATAGCTAATCTTCTAATGAAGATTCCTCTTTAAACACAGACACTTAAGGGCTCTGGGTGTGGTTCGGTGCTGAAGTGTTTGCATAGCACCTGTGAGTCTATGGGCTCAATCTCCAGCACTACAAAAATGAATGAATGAATGAATGAATGAATGAATGATAAAGCAAGCACACAGGGACTGGCAAGATGGCTCAGTAAGTAAAGGTGCTTGCTTCCAAGTTTGACAACCAGGGACCCTTGTGGTATAAGGAAAACACTGACCGACTTCCCCCCATTGTCCTCTGACCTCCACACATGCACTGCTGAACATGTACGAATAGATAAATAAATTTTAAATTTAAATAAACACACTTACTCCACATAATAACCCGGAAAAGATGGGGCTTGTCGACGGTCATACAGAGACAGGTGGGCTAGAGCCAAAACTCCATGTGCTTTGTGCCTGCACAGCATTACCCTGAATCTCTTAGTCCCCATTACAAAGCTTCAGGAGACTCTGTCATCTGTCAGTCCTAAATTCACAATCCAAATTCCCAGCCCCTTTTTGGGGTGCAGAGAAGAGCCAGGGTTCCATTGCTCAAAATTCTTTAGAAGGATGGAAAATCTGATCATTATCTCATCTGGAGAAAAACTCCCCTCTCAGTACTCCAACACTAGAAGTGTGTCTAATGATGCTTTCTAAAATGCAGTTGGGTTTTCACTACAAAAACAGGTCTGTGGCCCATCGGCAGCATTATTGGTAATGAATGGTTTCCCACACCCCTGCTCTCTCCTACAGCTGTTCTTCCGCCCACCTTTCTGATACTGTAGACACAAACTGTCCTGGCCTTTCCAAGCCCCTTGGAAAATGCTGGCCTGGCCTAAGGGATGAGGAGAATGTCCATCCATGGCCCCAGCCTGTGTGGGGGCCAGAGGGGTTTCTGGGAGGTCCTGGCTAAGTGGCATCAAGGACCAGATGGCTAAGGAGATTACTACGATTTCGTTTCCATATAATCCATAAACTTGGATGAGTTAATGTTTCTTCAAATGCATTATCTTGTAATCCCAGGAAAAGCTGTGCAGAGCCAAGAGCCTGGTTCTCTGGCCTCCACAGGCCTGGCATGCTGGGTAATCCCCTGCTCTACCCAATAGGTCTTACAAAGGCCAAGGAACTTGGCCAGCAGGGGAGGAGATGCTGGCCAAGGGATAGGCCTGGCTCCTAGGAGGCTAGTATTTGAGGGCAATTGGAGGCCCATAGGCTCCCAGCAAACACCAGGAAACCCATGCTAGAACCAAGCAGACCCCACAGAGCATCATAGTAAAAGTCCAGAGTGGGAATGAAGACATTAGTCTCTTGCTTTTGCCCCCATGATCAGATCTTGTCAAGTGGCTGACATTCTCTGGGCCTAGATATTACTCCTAGATATAACAAGAGGGCTAGGAACAGGTGACTCAAAGAGCCCACTTTGCTTCACTCTCTGCTTCGTGTGAAGTCAAGGTCAGCACTGCCTCCCTGTCACATGCTGGGAGCTGTGACAAATAGAATCACACAAACCCACTCCATGCTAGGTTACCCCACTATGCTAACTGCTTCCAGGACCCTGGGTGTTCTACTTGAGCCTGGCATCCTGGCACATGAGGACTGGACTTAAGACCCAGTTCTGCCAATGACAAGCTAGCAAGCCACCTCACTCCCTGACCCTGCTCTCCCCTTGTCTGTCATTTAGAGATGTTTCTTCAAGCCTGCTTTCCTCTGGCTTCTTGTAAGTATCAGAGAAATTTGAGACACTGGACTACAGGGCGAATCTAGCAAGCCATCCAGGGAAAAATACGTGAAATTGAACCAAGTACATAGCAACCTGCTTGGATGCTGGTATCCATTCCCTTCTCCCCAGTTTTTCCTACCCTTTCACATTTTAGCCCTCCTGAGTTCCCGCTCCCTCTTAGTGATCTCAGCTTAATCCTGTCAGCTCCTTCTAATGCATTAAGCTAATGCATTAACGATTTGGTTGGTGACTTCTTCCTTGCAATACAGTTGCCTGTTTGCAGTGGCCATCAGTGTCTCAACTCAGTTTGTAATAGGCAGATGGCCACCTGGTGGTAATAACATGCTAGAAAGCATTGGAGAAGAGAGAAACCAATGAGCTTTCTGACCCACAGCCCAGCTTTTGGCCTGGAGTACCTGGGCGACGTATACATTTGTGTGTGGCACCTCCCTGTGGATATGACGTGTACTACATAGACCCACCAGATCCCCGATGCTCAGGAACCAACAGCTGCCCCGACCACGATGTAATTCCAACTTTCTTCCACTGCCAATGAGGAAAACAAGGCCCACATGCTGGCATAAAACTTGTTCAAGATTAAACAGTTCCCTTGGCATTTTGAAAACAGTAATAAATGACTGGCAACAATACCTCATAATTTTGAGAATGAGAAAGCCAAAGCAAAGTGTGCTTTGCCCAAGGACATGTCAGAGCTGTGAATTTAGATTTACATTCAGTGACCAGTTCTCACACAATAAATCTTTATGGAGAGAGAAAGATGACCCTGTTCTTTCCCAGGGAGCCAGGTAGTGATGATCCACTTGCTTTTGAAACCACATCTAGCTAACTGATGCAAAACTCTGGTCCTATGCAATGCCCCTCTAAGTTTCCTCCAAGGACACTGTCCATTCTCCAAATGGACTCTATCCAAGGAGATCGGGACTGTCATGAGGCTTGTCTCCGTTCCTTGTATCCACCTAGAGATGGCAGAAGAGGTCCCTGAGCTATATCCCAGAAAAACTCTGGACCAGTAGAGGGTGCGGAATGGTGCACTGGACTCATGCACTCAGCAAATATTGAATAGTATGAACCAGGGTTCAGTTCAATAAAGATCTGGCCACAGCTGGAGGGAAGGCTGTGGGCTAGGGATAAGAATGTTCCCCTGTTGTTTCTGAGTATAACTGTAGTGGAATCAAAATTAGCATATGTCAGAGACATGTGTATGCCAGTGTTGATTACCAACTATCCGCAACAGCCAAAATGTGGGATCAGCCTAGGTGCCCATTCACATATGGACATAGATAGTGTAATATGTGTACATAATAGGGCACTATTCAGCTGCAAAGAACAATACCATATCATTTATGGGGAAATGGGTGTTAAGTGAAATAAGCCAGACTCAAAAAATAAGTATCATTGGGGCTGGAGAGATAGCTCAGAGGTTAAGAGCACTGGCTGCTCTTCCAGAGGTCCTGAGTTTAATTCCCAGCCACCACATGAGATCTGATGCCTTCTTCTAGCATGCAGATGTATATGCAGGCAGAACCCTATATATGTAATAAAAATAAATAAATAAAATTTTAAAAAATAAGCATCACATGTGTTCTTTCATATGTGGACTCTAGAGAAAAAAATAATTGATATTCCCCTAAAATTGAAGAGAGATTACTAGGAAAGAAGAGAAGGATGAGGAGGTAGTAATATGATCAAAGCACATTGCTCTTTTTTGGGGGGGGGTTCGAGACAGGGTTTCTCTGTGGCTTTGGAGGCTGTCCTAGAACTAGCTCTTGTACACCAGGCTGCTCTTGAACTCACTGAGATCCACCTGCCTCTGCCTCCCGAGTGCTGGGATTAAAGGTGTGTGCCACCAACGCCCGTCGGATCAAAGCACATTGCATGCGTGTGTAAGTGTCACAATGAAATCCATTGTTATCATGGGGTTGGCTCAACATCAACCAGGATGCAGTTAGGAAAATGCAGCCCGTGTCAGGTAGTTCGAATGAGAGCTTTCAATATGGGGAATGAGTTACAAAGCTGTCAGGAGGGCTGAAAAATGAAACGGGGTGTGGAGAGGCACTTCAGAGGGTAGCAAGAGGAAAGCCACCACCACCCCTAGGTCTGGGGACAGTGGAAGATAAAGTGATGCTGCCTGGAGTGTGTCATCCTGCAGGAACATGAATCACAAAGAAGGCTTCCCAACTGAATTTGGTACCACAGAGACGCTGAGCAGGCAACATTAGCACAGAGTGGAAAGACTACTTAGCTTTTCTTCCCTTTAACCTCTTGCCATTACAGGCTAGATCCAGTGAGAATCCAGTCAGCAAGAAAGCTTGAGAAAGGTATTTGCAGGGGTTATCACACATTCTTCCAAACACACACACACACACACACACACACAGGATCTGAGAGCAACAGGCAAAGGACCTGAGATGTGTGAGGTGACTATTCATGAGTGTAAATGTGACCCGAATGCTCAAGAATGTGCTCATGCATTAATGGATTGATTTCTAGGTATGTATGAAGCGATGTGTGCTCACGAACGCAGCGAGTATAAATTTATCAGAGGTACAGATGTATCAGATCGATCTCAGAGGTTCGTATCGTATGTGGTAGCAAACGTGTCCCAAGGCTTGGGTGTGATGTGAACATTCAAGGGTATGTGTATGTGTGGCAAGAATATTGATAGCGTTTGGTGTGCATGTTTGTGTGTGCTGTGAATGTCCAAAGGGGAGAATGTGATGTGAATGATCAAAGACATATGACGTGATGTTTCAGAGAAAGAGGGGGAGGGGAAGATAGGAGGGAGGAGAGAGAGAGAGAGAGAGAGAGAGAGAGAGAGAGAGAGAGAGAGAGAGAGGGAGAGAGAGGGAGGGAGGGAGGGAGCATTTGCATGAGAGATTTTAGAGAAAAGTAGGATGGGAGAAAGCAGAGTACAGAAATGTTCTCTGTGCAGCATGTGGTAAAGAAATGTGTCCGTGGGTCTTCTTTGACAGGCATTCATGCTAAGCTGGTTTTGTCCACTTATGCACACAAGTTGGCTAAGAGGGTGGTTAAGATCCTCTCAGATCCTGGAAAGCTTGTACAAGAGGTATGGCTGCAAGAAACAAAACTTGTGTTCGCATCATCCAAATGAGTGTCACCTTCAGTGTTGCCACCTGAAGAAGCTACATTCTTATTGCTGCATCCATGGCCTGGGTAATTTTTAGACCTCTTTTCAGAACCAACCTAAATACCAAATTACCGCCAATCACACTCAAAAATCCCAATCTTGTCAGCCAAAGTCAAATAAATTGACCCAACTTAGTCACTTAGCCCCACTGTTGGCTGAAGACCTTCCCCACAGAGCAAAATGGGCTACTTTGTTACCTTTGGGATATGTGGATCAAGACATAAGCTTCTAGCAGGGTGTAACACAGGGGTAGAGCACTTGCCTACCATGTGTGAGGCCATGGGTTCGAATCCAGCATGAACACAGAAAAATCACTACTTGATAATTAGTTGGAATATGCACTGGGAGCTATAAGAACACTGGGAACCCAGAAATACTACAGAATCCATAGCCATGCCATTCCAACAGTTGTTTTTTTTATTAATTCAAGCTATTAGACAAGACAAATAATGCTATAAGCACCTCTGCCCTTTCAAGGACTCCTGCCCCTGCTCTGGAGTGAGCCTGAAGCAGGCGAGACAAGTCCTCATGATACACAGAGTGGTTCTGATTCTTCTTAAAGAGCTCACTAATGTCACACTACAGCCAAGTGTGGGTGCACACCTGTAATTCCAGCACTTGGGAAGCAGGGGCAGAAAGATCAGGCGTACAAGGTCATTACTCTCTACATAGTGATTTGGAGGCCAGCCTGAGCTACATGAGACATGAAGATACCTGAAAGAGCAAAGAGTCAGGTGTTGGTGGCACAAGCCTTTAATCCCAGCACTCAGGAGGTAGAGGAAGGTAGATCTCTGTGAGTTCAAGGCCAGCCTGGTCTGCAGAGTGAGTTCCAGGACAGCCAGGGCTACACAGAGAAACTCTGTCTCAAAAAACTAAAAGAAAACGAAAAAGAGCAGGCAGAACCAGAATCCCATTCTTCCTATGTGTGGTGATACAAAACTGTAGTCAGTTGACCCTGACTGATAGATACAGGGATCCTAGTATTCTGCGTGTCACAGACCACAGACAGAACCAGTTGATTAAACTTGGGTTTGATCAGATAAAGCATGATTGGGCCCATCATCTGAGCACACACTGGCCATGTTGGACTTATAAGACGCCTAAGATGTATTTCCATAGTTAATTTGACAAAATGTCTATTGTGACTTAGATTCCAATCAATATGTCAGATGTGACTCTACAAGAGATCAAGAAATGTATCCCTTTGCCTTCAGACAGTTGTTGTTGAGCTGTTTGGGACAGATAAGAACCAAAGACACAAAGATGGATTGATTGTCCACCTGCTGCCCTCACACCCCACAGAACTCTGCCCCAGTGTCTGCAGATGGCTTTGTGTCCATTTCTTATCTGTCCTCTCCTGGCTCCCTCCTCCTTATTCTCAGGCTCTCACTAGGAGGCCTTCCCTGAGCCAGATGGGGGTGGGAGCCAGGCCACACTCCCTTTTGCTTGTTGATGGGTCTGTTTCCTGCCCCTCAGAACTGAACCATCTCAAGGATGTTAGCCAGTATTTTAATCACCATTTTATCCCCAGCATTTGGCAGTGAAACCATATCCTCTGCAAATATTTATTGAAGGATCACAGGAATGTTTCAAGAAATCATTCTCATGTGTGAAGGGTTTCCCATGTACTCCTTCTCAGCATTCCCACTGCTCTGTCTTAAGCTTACTCACTCAGATGAAGAGCCGGCCTCCTGTGTCTCTTATCATTCTCTTCTCCAAGTTTGAGAATCTCAGCCACTTAAGCCTCGCAGTTCTCTCCTCCAAATCCTCGGACTCTCAGCCTATCCAGGACTCAACCAACCTGCAGTGGGTTGGTCCTTAATTACTGTCTCATGAATTCTGACTTAACAGGACATGTCCAGGCAGCAGGGGATATGGGTGGTTTCACAGTCATATAGCTCTGCATTCAAATGCTGCCTCCCATATGTTGCCTAGGGAACCTTCACAAAGTCTCTTTGCCTCCCTAAATGCATCTACTGATCTACAAATGGCAAGAATAAAACTTTCCACACAGGGCTAACATGAAAGAGGCAGGTGGTATGGACAAGCAGAACTGTTCTGAGCTACACAAAGTAGCCCCAGTACATAAGAGTCTGGGTCTACTCTGCTTCTGAAGGATACAGCATCCATCTGTGACATGCCCAAAGATGTTCACAAGCACCCAGAATATGTCCTGAGTGATATGTCAGCTTCCAGTTGCCCCTTGCCCAGAAGTAAAGACACCGAGGACTCTGCTCAGCAAGAAGCTGCTGGAAAGGCCAGGTATGGTGACAGTCTCCAGGGACAGCCTCAGCACCCAGGAAAAAAGTACATATCACATCCACAAACTTGTGTCACCTCTGGTACTTACATGCATGACTCCACCCACCAACAAAGAAGCTGGGAACTACTTCTCCACCTGGCTTCTCAGTCACAGGTGCTTTCCACTCATCTGCCCCAGACTTCATCATCTGGAAATGTTTTCCCAAGCACCTATTACCAGTGTGTTCATTCAGCCTATCACCCATTATCCACAAAGGCCACTTGTAGAGCAAAGTCTAATTGGTGTTAATAAAAACCCAGAGTCAGATATGAGGATTAATGCTGAAAGGTCAGAGAAGGACCAACCACCAAAGTACTATATTCTCAGACCAAAAAGGGCTGAGCTCCTAGCTTCTCCTGCTTTATATTCCTCTCTCCGCCCAGCCATATCACTTCCTTCTCCGCCTCCCTGGTGCTGAGATTAAAGGCATGCGATCCCAAATACTGAGATCAAAGGTGTGAACTGTTTCTCTTTTAGACTGGTTAAATCTCGTGTAGCCCAGTGTACCCTTGAACTCCTGATCTTCCTGCTTCCCCCTCCCAAGTGCCAGGATTAAAGGTGTGTGCCACCAGTGCTTGGCCTCTGTGATTAACTAGCTCTACCTTCTAATCTTCAGGCAAACTTTATTTGCTAGAGCACAAACAAAATATCACCACAGCCACTAGTTCAAGGAGTCCATCCACTAGGGTGGTTTTCCCCTTACTGAGCCAAAGGAGAACTTAAGGGGAAGGCTCGCCATAGTGGTTTGAATGAAAATGGCCCCCTTAGGCTCATAGGGAATCATACTATTAGGAGATGTGGCCTTGTTGGAGGAAGTGTATCACTGGAGGTAGGCTTTGAGGTCTCAGATGCTCAAGTCAGGCCCCATGTGTCTGTCTCTGCCTGCTGATCTGAATGTAGAACTGCCTGCTCCTTCTCCGGCACCATGTCTGCCTGGGTGTCACCATGCTTCCTGCCACGATGATACCAACTAAACCTCTGAACTATAAGCCACCCAATTAAATGTTTTCCTTTATAAAAGTCGACATGGCCATGGTGTCTCTTCACAGCAATAGAAACCCTAAGACACTCTCCCTCTCCTAAATAAGCCCCTTCTTCAGAGACTGAAGCAGAGGATCCAGTTTCAGTGACTAGTGGTGTATGTCTGTCTATGCTGCCAAAGCCTTCAAACGTCCTTGTTGATAGCGTTTCAGAATGGGATAGCTAAGTATGCATACATGCATACAGCATCTATTTCTCTATTTCTGTACTAGTCATGCCCTCCTAGCCTCCTGGGGAGCAACCAGTCTGACCCCTTAACTGAGGCAGCCATGGATGAGGTACAGAATGAGCCCGTGCAGCACCCACAGTGGATGCTTCCAGTGGAAGCATTGGTCAGCGTTTCCCTCCCTGGCCCCATTTTATGCACTATAGTCCCAAGACAAGTGAAAGTGACTGGCCATCACCCATGCTTCTAGAAAGGGTGGGGGCTATGACTAACCTGAGGTTTCAGGCTAATGGGTTTTATCTCACCTTGTATGCCTGGAGCTCAGCTATCTGGGAATGCTTAATAATTGGATTCCTGACCTTTCAGCTGGCATGTTTCCCCTTCATAGGATAATAGAATGGGTCTCCAGGTCTGCTCTGCTTTTAGTGCCCCCATAAGCCTGGGTCTAAGAGAAATTCTGGATTCCCTGGCCCAAGTTGGGGCAAGGCTAACATATTCTAACAGTCCGATGTAATTATAGGGCTGATCCACCCTATACTGTTTTGAGTGGAACCCAGTAATGTACAAATTACCTATGTCCCTTTCCAAACAGGTCAGAAATGCTTGGTTATCACAATACACACCCTCTGAAAGGTGAGAGGAGTTCTAAGAGATTCGGACCACACAGCTGATTTCAGGAGCATTTGAGAGCCTATGGAGGGAAGGACATTCTGAGTGTTTACTTCAAGCCACGCATTGTGCTAAAGGGCTTTCAATAAATTATCACATCACCTGGTTGAGAAGCAATATCATCTTGGTTTTACAGGCAAGATAGTTAAGGCAGATTAAGAACTAGCTATTTGCACAGATGAGCTTCAGGACCAGCCCCAAACATCTAGCAAGAAATCCTGGATCATGTTCTGATGATATACATGCTATTTACCACTAGAGGCATGACTGTAGGCTGAGCATGTGGCCATGTGAAATGCTTGCCTAACATGCACAAAGCCCTAGGCTGGATCCCCAGTACCACAAGACAAACAAACATAGAAACAATGTAACAAGCTCTTCCTAATATATAGGAAAATAACCCTGGAGGTTCAGCCTTCTGGATTAGAGCCCCTCATCTAACAGCAGGCAGAGCAGTTCACAGATACCACACATTCCTAAATCTAGAAAGTGTACCCTGACCCTATGGCTATGCCCATTCTCAGACACCACTAGCTGCTCCTGAAGAGCCGGCCTTCCCCAGGGGACATCAGTTATCAGAGAAGCCATCAGGAGGCAAAGGGCAAGGAAAAGCAACCGGATTAAGAACCTGATCTTGATCAGAAAAAGTAAATTCCCTGACCCTGTGCAAGAAGAGCAGGCACTATCTTGTGTGGAAAAAGGTCACACTTCACAAGCTCACTAAGAAGGACTGGGCAGTTTCCCCAGAAGTTTGTGTGAAAGGAGACCAGGAAGAGTGACTGGTCTGTGACTGTCTGACACTGCCTATGAGTTGCCTGCACTCTGTACTCTGTAGCAAGCATTTACTTGGGCTTTGTATGCCACCTTCTGGGGATAAGTGATGCTGCCAAACACCACACTCATCAGCCAAATCCCCAACCCCAGAGGCAAGGCATCATTCTCCCTGGGTACCGCCAGCTACCACGACTCTGATGATGTCATGATCTGGCCATGATTCTTCCATTGGTAGGCTGGAGAGAAGTCAGACTTTATTTCAAATGACTAGTGCTAAACAGGTAAGAAGTGATTAATCCCCATCTAAATATAAAACTTCAAAAATGGAGAGAGAGAAAGAAGATCTGTCCTTCCCATCAAATGGAAAAGTAAAAGTAAAATGGAAAACAGCTAACAAGCTATAAAACTAGGCTTTTCATGAGCCTAGAAAGTTTCTCAGAACTTGGAATTTAGACCAATTCATTTCCTCTGTTCTTAAGTCACTAGAACATAATGATTTAACTGGATATAGAGCAAAGCCAGTTGTCCCCCAAGCAAAATCCAACACAATAACAAACACATTTAATTCACAGAATTTCATTTGGTGCTTGACGGTCCCTGTAAATGGGCATCAGCATTGTTTCTGAGGTCCTAGCACTTGACTTGTGTGTGCATCGTCCACAGGCAGCTGCTGCATCCATCAGAAGTCCAGAAGAAATCTCCTGACCTGAGCCAGGTACTTGGGCTGCAGATAGTCACCTAGCTCTTCCTTACTGGCCCACACATGATGGGACTTCTTCCCAGTCTGAGGGACATCTCCTGTGAGCAGCAGAGCTTTGAAGAAGAAGACTTTGACCCCAATGTCACTCTCTGTCCGAATTGCCTTGGGGAGTTTGAACTTATAGTGCCCACAAGGTGCATTCCCTAGGAACTTGGCTTCCATGCTGTTTTCTGAAGAGAAAAGAAAAAAATGGAAGGTTAGGGTACAGCCATCTGCCTCTTCACCCAAATCACAGGAGTCTCAGAAAAGCCACTTCTAACAGAGCTAAAGTTGATTCCCATGAGTATGGCAGTCCTGAAAAGAGTTCTGTCCATCCCCCAGATGGTCTAAATGCTTTCTAGTCCAGGTGCCAGGCTGCCTGTGTGGGCCTACAAGTCCACAGTGCAGTTAACATTATCTAGGAGTCACAGCAGCTGACTTCTGCACTCAGCCTTGTCACCCACTGCTGAAACAGGACAGAGAAACTTGGTATCTGTAGAGCCAAGCTCATCACCTCTGAAAAGTCTCCAATTTGACATTTAGGGACTGGGAATGACAGAGCTTCCTGAAGTAAAGTTTGGTTTTTCTTCAAGATATTTAGATAGCTTAGACCCCAGGCAACAAAACAGTGGTCTCGCTGCCTCAACATCTCAAGTATTGGGATCAGAGGCATGCATCACCACACCCAAGGCAGATCTGACTTCTACAGTATGCAATCAAGGAGGAGTTAATAGCCCAAATCTAGCATTTCAAAGACAGCAAAATAGAGGATTACTAAACAGCACCTGAAGAACAGTTAGCTAAACAGAAAAACAGAGTTGGAGCCCAACCTCAGTACTCACACTACAACTGATACTGTAGTCACTGTGGTCCTGAGACTAAACGGAAACTTCACATTTTCATAAAAGGTTTGCTCACTTTGGATAATGCTTTCATGAACAGTTTGTATTTTTTGAATTATGATGTATTTTCAAATTTTTCACTAAAAAAGCAATATTGGAATTTTGCATATCAAGAGGGGCCGAACTTCTAAACAAATACATACACATACACACACACACACACACACACACACACACACACACACACACACATCATTTGCTCACATAAAACTCAAATCTTGGGGCTAGAGAGATGGCTCAGCAGTTAAGAGCACTGACTGTTCTTCCAGAGGTCCTGAGTTCAATTCCCAGCAACTACATGGTGGCTCACAACCACCTTGAATGAAATCTGGTGCTCTTAGCTGGCATCAGGTAGAAGACTGTATACATAATAAATAAATAAAATCTTAAAAAAAAAACCTCAAATATTTCAGAGAAAAAAAAAAACACATGTGCACACACATACACACACACACACACACACACACACAAAACCTGCAAGGACAAAATTATAAAATTGAGTAGGGTGTATTAGTGACACTAATGTTCCCAAAGCAATCAGCTCCTGGGAAGTAGAGGCAAGAAAATCAGTAGTTTGAGGTCTTCAGCTATGCAGTAGGTTCAAGGCCAGCCTGGACTACATAAGATCCTGTCTCAAAGAACAAAAAGACTCAAAAATATTTTCAGCACACCCAACAAAGGAATAATATCTTAAGACACCAAGAAGCACTTGGAAGCCAGGCATTGTGGCACATGCCTCTCATCTTCAGCACTGTGGAGGTGTAGCAAAGAGGACTGCAAATTCAAGGCCAAAGTAGACTATTTAGTGAGTTCAACGTCAACCTGGGCCACACAGTAAGATCCTATCTCAAAAGAAATGGAATACAGGACTTGGGAGATGACTCAATGGGGGCAGGTATTTGCCACCAAGCCTGAAGACCTGAGTAAGATCAATGGGGCCCATGTAGTGGATAGAACCAACCTGAACAAGTTGTTTTCTGACCTCACACTCGTGCCATGCATAGCATGTACATGACCATACACACACACTCACACTCACACACACACACACACACACACACACACACCCCTTAAAAATTTTTAATGAAAAATAGTTATGTTCCTGACTATGTACAGAAAATTTCTAAAATAATGCAAGGGAAAAAATTGTCAGTGAGCATTACTATGTCTGACAAGGAAAAAATACTTCTCATACCACACTTACTAGATACTGACAATTATTAAACATATGCATGAATTGGTGTTCCAAGCTAAACAAAACATTACTAGCACCAGATGAACTTACATACAATGTTCGTTCACATGCTACACTAAGTGTCTGAGTAGGTATCTGGGAAAGGGGACTATATTGGTATATTTCTTTATACTTTCCCCAACTCTCCAAACTTAACTGAATACAGCATATTATTTTTCTATAATCTGGAAAACACAGATTAAAATATTATCAAGTTAGAAAATAAAATCATTTCACTGCAAACAAGAACAAGGAATCTGGGGCTGGCTCAGTGTTTAAGAGCACAACTGTCAATTCCTATGTGATGGCTGAGAGACTGAGAGAATAAAGCCCACACATTCCACTGTATCTTGTTGCCTCTCTTGCTGGCTAAAGCAGCCCCTAGTGAGAAAGGATCAAGAGACATACAAACTTTTGACATTTTCTAGGAGCACTTATCCTGATGGCAGAGCCAATCAAGTGGCTAGGTGCCTATCCTATTACCAAATCTACTTATCCAACAGCAGCAAGTGTCTACGACATGCCAGGTACTGCTGAGAACTCATGAAGAGGAAGAGTCTGATCTGGCCTTCAAGGAACTCAAAATTCTAACTAGAACGAAATGTGTAAATAAACCAGTATGGTACAAAGGCATGAGTGAAAGAACATATTCTCCTCTACAATATAAGCAGCCATGGAGTAGGCACTGGTACCCACTGCCAGATATGCCTGGAAAACAGCAGGCACAGAAAATGTTTGCTGCATGAACTGCTTGTACAAGCAAGAGCTTGAGGAGCTCTTGATCTGGAGCTAGAATCTTCTTAAAGGAAGAATGCATGGCCCACAGCAGAGATGCATGAAAAACCACTAATCCATGAAACACAAGGCTCTACTGGGTTAGAACTTGGATTAGAGATTAACACACTAAGAGCTGCTGAGATTGGGACCAAGATAAGAAGAATTTATAGGCTACGTGTGGGTACTCGAATATCTATGGAAAACACTTAAGAATTCTTTGCAAAGAAGTGACAAGGGATTTTATTCAGAAACCACATGTCAGTAGCATTGGAGAATATAAAACAAAAGTGAGGAGTTATAGTTACTCAACCATGCTAATTATGCTCTTTAGGTAATATCTGGCAATGTGTAGAGACTTTTTTGTTGTTTTGGTTGTGACACTGGGGGTATGGCTGGGAATAGGAATGAAATATTGCTACTGGCAACTAGTAAGTAGAGGCCAAAGATGCTAAACACCTTACAGTACACAGAAGAGCCTCTAACAAAGCATTAGCTGGCCCCAAACACTAATAGTACCATAGTCTAGTGAAAAGTGAAGGACATCACCGCTAAAACTGTGAAAATAAAGACAAGATGATTTTGGAACAGACCAGGTAAGACCCAAAGATACATACATCAGAATGAGGTCAATGGCAATGTGAAGTTTCTAGTTGAATCAGTGAATATATCATGGCACCAAAAAGCAGAGTTGGAAATATAGGTCAGTGGTAGAGTGCTCACCTACCAATTACAAAGTCATAATCTCAATCTCTAGTACTGAAAAACAAAATTTTATATTTCCTAAGTGTAAGAATTCTGATTACTTGGCCTGTACAGCCCAATAGAACAAATCATGTTGCCGGAGGTGTGGGTGAGCCAGTCCTGAAGTTGTGAGCATGGGAGAGCTGTCCCCATTACTCATCTGTCATGTGATGGCATGGGTGGGAAAATGCACCTCATCAATGCCTGAGGCAGGTGGGAGAGCCAGCCCTGAGGTCAAAAGGGTAGGAGAGCTGTCACTGCCCCACACCAGCTGCAACACTCGGGAGAGCAGGCCTTGCACCTCGAGTGAGCAACACAATAAAGCCAACCCCATTGGGAGATGTGTGGATGAGCCAGCCTCAATATTGTGAGCATGGAAGAGCTGTCCCCATTACTTACCTGTCATGTGATGCCATGGGCAGGAGAGACACATTCCCTATTAATGCCAGAGGCAGGTGAAAAGCTGGTCCTGAGGTCATAAGAGTGGAAGAACTAGCCCTGCCCCTCAGCAGCTGCAGCACTAGGGAGAGTGGTCCCTACACCTCCACTGGGCAACACAGTAGAGCTGACCCTGAAGGTGTAAGTGGGAGATCTGACCCTAAAGGCATAAAAGCAGGAGAACTTGCCCCACCCCTTGCACATAGCTTCAAGGGGTGATTTCACCAGAGCAAAGCAGAACTCATCCCAGTACTGAGGACAAGGGGGAGCTGGCAGGCTGACCAATCCTGCAACTACCCAGACCCAGAGTTGTGTGTTGGCTCCCCCAACAGTGATATGCTGGAACATATAAAGGGACCAGTTCTGCAGACCCAAAGCTTCAGGATCTCCACAACACAGGGCAACAGCAGGATAACCAAGGAGATCCAGTGAGGGCCCAGCTTCAATAGTGTAGAAACCAGAGGCCTCAAACCAGACCAATGACTCTTTGAAATGAACACTTACAAGTAAAGATAAATGGAGAAAAGCATTTACTGCATGACTCACTGTGTCACACTACAGCTTCCATGAGATTTTTTTTTTCCTTCTCTTCTTAATTATTTTTTTCTCTTTAATGTAATTTAATTGGGGAGAGGTTGCAAGGGCAGAGGGTGGATATGAAGGGACAGGGAAAGGAATAGGATGGAGATGTATGACATGAGAAACACAAATAATAAATAAAAGGAGGAAAAATCCTGATTAATGTAACTGTAACTAAGTGGTTAAGGCAAAGAACTAGAAATCTGTTCCCCAGCACAAGAATGAACTTGCCAACTATGGATTGAGTATTGTGGCTCAAACATATAATCCCAACATTCTGGAGCTGAAGGCAACAGGACCAGAAGGTCAAGGTCATCAACAAGTACATCTAAAGCAAGTTCAAGTTCAAGCTATAAAGAAAGAAAAAGAAGAGGGAAGAGGAGGAGTAGAAGGAAGGGAGAGGGGAGGGAAAAGCTAAGACTGGTGTTTAATGTACTAAAATCTCAATATATTAAGATAAAGCACTCACTGGTTCTAAGGGAAATCCTTGACAGAATTTTCTTTGTGTGGCTTATTGGTTTTCTTTTTTTTTCTTTTATCTTTTTTTCTTTTGGGGGGGGGATGACAGGGTATGTAATTCTGGCTGTCCTTGAACTCACAGAGATTCCCACTTCTGCTTCCTAAGTGCTGGGAATTTTACTCATCCATGTCCATTAAACTTCTCACTCTCCTTATGCCCAATCTCAGTCAACCTGAAATGAATCTGGAGGGTTCAGAAGTTAAAGAAGTTACCTGAGAGTGTGGCCAGGATTCGCTCAGCTGTCCCTCGAAGGGTCTCCCCAGGCTGCCACTGTACTTGAGGGAGCATCCAAAGTTCCTGATCCCCAAGCTTCTCTCTGACTAGGAGGACAAGGTTCCTGTCTAGTTTACGATTCAGCGAGGTTCGGTCATTTTTTTTATCAGCTTCTACAAACAGGATGATTAGAAGAGAGAGAAACATAAAAAATAAAAAAGACTGTGATCTACCAAAACCAAGGATTTTGAGTTTTAGAACCTTCCTTTGGGGACAGCCCTGTCCTCTAAGAATTTATAGCCAAAGTAGAACCCTAACTTAAACTGAAAGGTAAGGACTGGAACCAGAGCTCAACTTCTCTCAAGAGCACAGTAACTTGCAGCCTTTGGAAAAGAAGCAATACCTGCAACAATCCAAACATAAGAACAGAATACAGTTCAGAGGTAGGGCACTTCCCTTGTAAGCATGAGACTCTGGGTTCCGTCCTCAGGAACACATGCACAAAGTTCAAAACAAACAAACAAAGAACCCTGCCTCATTGGATTTAACACTGTTACTGAGATATAATTAACCTCTTCTGTCTCTGTCCTTTAGTCATTATCCTTGAAACAAAGACAACAGGAACCAGCCCCAGCTTTTGAAGTGACTTCTAATAAAACAGGCATTAGAGAGAAAAGACTTAATTCCTCCCAGTCTGTGATCCAGAGTAGAGGTAAAATTCAAACAATAAATTGTAAGCTTTAACAGAAAGAGAAACACTTTACCCCCTCCTCCAAAAACAGCTTAAGTCTTTTAAAAATGGTGTTAGGGGGATATAAGGAATAGGAAGAAAAAAAATATGTTATTTTCCTGAAAACTGTTTCTTGAAGTTACTTGTTATTAAATTGCAAAGCGGGAGTGAGGCAACTGTCCTTCATTTGGAAACCAGAATAGCCCACTTTCCCTTGGGGTTGGCCTAGGAGGTCACAAACCTGTTACTCGAGCTCCAGGTTTGAATTGTAGGAATGCCTGCTCCCATATATCTTCTAAGTCCTGTACAAGTGTAACGCCCTGCTCATCTTGGCCATCATCATAAAGGTCAGCTTTCTTCTTCGCCAGTTGCTTAGCTTCCTCCAGAGCACGAAGCTCGTGATCTGAATACAGACTTCTCTCTGTCTCCACCTGGGGAATTTAAAAGGAAAAGGAGAAGAAAAAACAAAGCTACCGCACCCTAGACAGTCTAAGAAGCACATCACTTAATATACTTCAAAATACAATCAAAACACTATACGGATGCAAAGAAGAAGAAAAAAGGCCCACTAGACTGTAAACTTGAGTGAAATCTGCCAAAATGTCAGAATGTGATTAAAGATCAAAACTGCCAGAAAGAGAAGAGGGGTGGCAAGGCACTGTGGACCCTTTCCCACTCTAGGTCTACTGGTTTCTAATCAGCATCTCTTCAAGCACTTTGAAAACCTTACAGCATCCCTTCTACCTAGACTATCTCCCCTCACACTATTTCTCCCAGATATGTATTAATCCTTCTGACTTCAACTTAAATACCACTTTCTCAGAAAGCCATCCTGGACAGTTGTCATGAAAATCAAACCCATGTGACTCCATGTAAAACTCTTCTCGTATTCTGTGTTTTCTTTTATAGCACTTACCTAAGTCTGTACTTAGCCATATAACTGGTTACTGACTGCACCCCTAATTCCAGGGCAGGAAACTCTCTGGGAACCAGAGTTATGTTTATCCCACAACTGTATATCTATCACTTTACAAACGATACACAGTGTGAACTATGAATACATGCAAGTTGGGAAAAAAAAAAAAAAGGAGAGAGACTACTGGTCAAGGGGATTAATGAATTGAGCAAAAAAGTACCAAAACGAGTTTACATTAGTATTCCCAGGACATAAGTCCCTCGGAGTCTAGGGACAGGTAAGATCTTTCATCACCATGTGCAGAGACTTAACACCCTGACAGAAACTACATTTGGGTTTTTGCCCATATTTCCTCACTTGCCCTTGACAGAAATTGCTCCCTGAGGTAAAAAAAAAAAAAGCAAACTTTACCATATGCATCTTAAGGATATGCCCACTGCCTCCAAGACTTTCTTCCTAACACTCATCACATCCCAAAGACTTTCCTGTAATCTGTCAGCTCCTAAATTACAGGAAGTGAGTGATTCCTGTTCCCCACCGGATCCCTACCGTGTTGAACGTGCAAGAAGGAAATTATCCACACAGAGTGGCCAAGCGAAAACAAGCCAATTCAACTAAACTCTGTTGAACACCTGCTATATACTAACCCAACCCATTAAAGTAACTTCCATCTTGCAGAGGTCACTAAAGATCGAGAGGTGAAATGATCTGCTCGAGGTCACACAGAGTCACCGTGAAATCAAGGCCCACTTGGCACTGCTGCTTCCCGCCACCGCACCTCGCAGCCCGCGCCTGCCTTACCTTCTGTAGTAGATCCGCCATCTCTTGCTGCAATGGGGTGAGCGGCTTGGTGATCAGCGGTGGCCGCTGCAGACACAAGGCGCCCCACAAGCGCCATGGAGACCGGCTGCCCGACGGCGCTGCCTCAAGGGACAGGCCACGAGAACGCGGGCTACCTGCCCAGAGACTGTCGAGACGCCGCCAGCCTCTAGTCGCCCCTAACAGAGTACGCCCCACGGGCGCCGCCATCTTTCTGCCTTCCCACAAGGTACCGCGGCTCCCGGCGGGGCCCTCAGCCAACCCCACGTTCCCATGAGGCAACGCGGGCGGGCGAGGGGGCAGGGTTACCTATTAGAACGAACCATTGCCATTGGGAGAGGGTGGTAAAATTCTCGTATTAGACCATTAAAAAGGAAGAGACTCCCATATAGATGGTTTTATAGAGCATTTAAACTTGAACAGAAATACTTAAAATACCATTTAAGAGCAGTCAGGTGATTTCCCTTCTGTGTGCTCCCCCCACAGATGCTCATGGTGCTGACTCTAGCGAGGCCCGGCTCCACCGACGGCAGCTGAATTGAGTCAATTTCAGTCATGCAGGTTGTAAGAAACACGGGAGCGTGGCTCCTGCGATCTTGGTCTGGACCTGGGTTGACCAGGTAAGGATTGCCCTTTGGAGCCCACGGCCACTCTCGAGCCTGCCCGCCTGCCTTCCACTCCTATGTGCCACTTGAACCCCTAAAGGAACCTTAAGCCAGTCCCTCACCGAGCTGTCCTTTGCAGGCTTGTGGCCATTGCTCCGGCTCAGACTATCCACACCGGAGTCCCGAGGTTAGAAGACGCGGCTGCCAAGCAGGAAGTTGAAAAGCAAGCGGCTCCGAGCCGCTTCAGGTGAGGACTCAGTGGGTCCAAGGACATTTGCATCCTGTGGCTTCTGCCCGTCACCCTCCAGAGTCATAGAAAAAGTGAATTCCTGACTATCATTTGCCATCTGTGGGAGTTTATGCAAACCAGTCTTTGAACTTCCATGCCCTCAAAGTGAAGATAATGCTTAGAGGGGTTGTGGGTGAAGTAGCTGTTGAGTTAGCAAGTGTTGGCCTTCCAGCAGGCATATATAAGTACCAGTTTTCTTTCCTTGTGAGATTGATAGGCTTTATGTCCGACTAGCAACTTTCTCTTTCACCAACACAAATTGACTTGAGAAACTACACTAACTGCACTTCTTAGAGTTGATCAAAGGTCCAGCATGAGTTTTGTGCCTAGCCCTGGGAAGTGGCATCATGCATCCCACTAGTATAATTATTTCATATGCAGGCTGTATATACATTCACCCAATTTCACATCTGTTATTGGAAATCTACCTGTTGCTACCTGTTGTGTACCATAGGTACTGGAAATGCAAAAAGTTTATTCCTCCCCTGAAGTAGTTCACACTTCCATGGAAGACATAGATGCAAATGTTTTAACCATAATCTGATGAGAAAAATAGAATTAAGAATGTTGGACATTTAGAAGAGTAAGGCATTCCTGGGGAAGTCAGGCAAGACTTAAGGTACCCTGGAGTGCGTAAGTGTACTGAATAGGAATTCAGCTGGGTAAGATCAGAGAGGCATCATTACAGGCTAAAGCAACAGGCTGGAAAGGCAGGCTGTCAGAGAGAACATGGTATGTGATGCCTCTAGAAGGATGTGGTTGGTGAAGGGCTTCCCTGTGGCCCAGGAGCCGCTGAGCAATGCTAGGCACTATTAGGATTGTCAGACTTACATCCCTGTTCCAAAAGTAAAGGCCCTATCCAAGCAGGCAACCAAGCGTTGATGTGCTGTGCAGCCCAGGGTTAGCCTCGGATTTATAATCCTCTTAACTTGGCCTCATGAGTGCCTGGATTACAAGCATATACCCCAGTCCCTGCCATCTTGCTTACTCTTCAGAGAGTCTTTGTCCATTGCACTGATATTAAGTTATAGGGAGCAAGGATGGAAGCAAGAAGACTTGAAAGCAGTTACAATGCAATAAAATTAGTCTAGGTAAAAATGATGGTATCTGTACCCAGGTGGAATTTGGTCCATTTTGCTGGAATAGCTGTTGGTTTGGGTGTTTTGTTTTGTTTTGAGACAAGGTCTTGCTGTGTAACCTAGGTTGACCTGGAATGTGCTGCAGTTCCCCCTGCCTTAGTCTCCGGAATGCTTGGGACTACAGACATTCGCCAACAACCAGCTAAGGGTCTGTTAATGTAAAATGTGAGAAAAAGAGGGGTAAGAAGGCTCAGATCTGGGCACTAAACAACAACTGAAAATATGAAATTGTTATATAAGAAGATGGCAGAGGCTAATGGAGGTTAGATCTGTGTGGTTAAGTTTGAGATGCCTTTTACTTGCTTTAAAATGGCTTTGTGCAACTGTATATAATAAAAGAAAAAAATCTAAGCCATCTTGCATCAGAGTAGAGGTGTAATATAGACAAAGATTTGAGGAAGGAAGAACCAGCGAAAAAGAGCTTCCCAAGACAGATAGGAAGAAAGCCAGACAAGATTTTCTTCTTAGTGTGGTACAAAGTAAGGAATTCAGCTGTGTTCAACACTGCAGAAAAGATGGGTTGACAGAAAGATAACATGATTGCTCATTGGATTTAACAGTGTGGAGTGGGTTGGTGACCTTGACCACAGCTTTTCTGATGGAGAGGTCAGAAATAACTTCTAATTGGAGTGGCTTGGTTTCAAAGCGAATAAACAAGTATTGTCATTCCTATAAGGAGGCTTTGCTGGAAGGAAGAATAGAGAAGCTCTTGGGAACTTGGGGTTTAAAAGGTTTATTTTTTGTTCTTCTTGTTTTGATTTATGCTTATTGCCATGACAATATGTTTTGCTCCTGGGAACCAAGGGAGCACTGATTCTGAAGTGGGAACACTGAAGGAACAGTGTCCTTGCAGGGCTAATATGCGACTGGAACATTGTGACAGAGTCCTTTAAGGCCAGGGGCCCAGGTGTTTGGTGGTGGAGGCTGGAAGAAAGTCTAATTGATTCTATTTCTCTGTAGAGGTCATCATCTGGCTCCGAGGAAACAGGAGGGGGCTGGATGTTTACGCAGACAAAATGAAAGGGTTTAGAAGAGGCATCCTGAGAATGGAAGGGTAATTGAACTGAGAATGGTTGTCAGGCGTCCTGAGAGCCTGCTTGAGCCGGCTGGAATGTCATTAAAATGAAGCAGTGGTTCTTGGTAGGGACTTTTAGCAGTGCCTAAAACCTCTAGTGGTTATAAACTAGGAGATAGAACCTAGTGAATTAAAGCCAGGGATGCTACCAAGCTCCCCGCTGTTCACTGGACAGTCTCCTACAGCAGTATTTTATCCCAGAGGGCAGTCAAAAGTCCTGGTATAGAGACCAGTCAGCCATGCAGTGTTTGTCCAGAGAGGTGGATTAAATAAGGGCTGGGAGTTTGCCAGGAGAAAGTGATGAAGAGGAGAACTGACAGTAGACTTTAGTCCAGGTAAAGTGCCTAAGGTATGTGGAATGACAGAGATCTGATGGGCTCATCAGAGTGCTGGCCCTGAAGGTATTGAGACAGACAAGGGGGTGGTAGCCAGGGATGCTTGAAGTCAAGGTTATATGATGCATGTGCTGTCAATGATAATGGCTGGCTGTGACCCCAAAAGTACATAGCCAAGGGAGGACAGAGGACAGATGATGATTGAAGGAGACAAGGTTAGAAATTAAAGTGCAGAACTTTTGGAGCTCTTGCTGAAATCAACAGTTATATAGAAGTAGTGCCAGATGGGGGGCTGGAAAGATGGCTCAGTGGTTCAGAACACCATTTGGTCTTCCAGAGAGAGATCCTGAGTTCAATTCCCAACATCCACATGGTGGTTCACAACTATCTGTAGTGACACCGGGTGCCCTCTTCTGGCCTGCAGGCATACATGCAGACAGAACACTATATACATAATAAATAAATAAATCTTTAAAAAGGGAGAAGTAGTAGTAGTAGTGCCAGAGGACACAGCCCCAACTATGGATTTTGCAGTTTATTGCCATTTTTAAACAACTTTTTTGAAATTAAAAACAATTATATCATCATCATCATCCCCCCCCCCATTTACTCCTTCTAATCCCTCCCTTATATCCCCATTTTCCCAAATTTACGGCCTTTTGTTGTTGTTGTTGTTGTTTGGGGAGATATTTCTCATAAATAAAACCTGATCTTCAGTCGGTGTAATGTGACTTCAGGGCTGACCACTGGGTATTGGATTACCCATCAGGATGCTTTATTTCTTCCTCTCTCAGCATTCTTTAGTTGCTTGTATTTGCATTTTTAAAGATTATGCCATTAGTCCAGGCATGGTGGTGTACACCTTTGATCCCAGTACAGTAAAGGCAGAGGAAGGCAGATCTCTGTGGTTGAGGACAGCCTGCTCTACATCATAAATCAGGCCAGCCAGGGATCTGGAGAGATGGCTCAGAGGTTAAGAGCACTAACTGTTCTTCCAGAGGTCCTAAGTTCAATTCCCAGCAACCACATGGTGGCTCACAACCATCTATAATGAGATCTGATGCCCTCTTCTGGTGTGTAGACATACATGCAGACAGAATTCTGTATACATAATTAATAAATAAATAAATAAATAAAATCTTAAAAAAAAAAATTCCCAATTTGGGAATGAACTGCCTCACCAGACTAGTTCCAGAAAGCTCTGTCTCTGTATTGTAGGGCCTTCCTCAGATGAGCCATTGTGCATTATACCTTCTACCTGGGCCAATCTTGCTTTGTTTTGTTTTGTGACTGTGTATCCCAGAATGACCAAGAACTCTGTCATCATAGCTGGTTTTAAACTCATGGTGACGGACTCTCCTGGCTGGGATTACGGGTATGCACTACCATGCCCAACTGAAGTTTAGAGGGCTGAACTTGGCGATGCCCTAGATTAAATGGCTCAAGCTCCTGGTTTCAAAATCTTGCTTTATAAAGGGGATTGTATCAGTTTTACTCAGACTTAGATTTGTATTTGCTCACTTCCAAGTCAACATAGGGGGGGGAAAAAAGAGTGGGGAAATGATCATTGAAACAGTAATGTCATTTACAGGACTAAGACACTTTTCCTCTTAGTACAGAAACTGGTAAGCCAGCCACCTACAGAGGCTGCACGTCATCGCTAAAATCAGGCCCACAGGAGAGAATGCTCTGTGCTGAGCTTTCAAAAATATCCCTAGAGAAGCAGATGGGGCCGGGGGTGCTTGAATGGTATCGTATTTTCTAAAACGGATTTCAGCATAGTAGAAACACGGCGTGGGTGTGTGGGTACAAATCTGAGTCTGATTTAGGTGTGTAGGCATAATGCAACAGCAGGTTTACTCCCGTCTGAAATGCTGAATGACAGTTACATGTGTGTTCTAATTTTTTTAAAGAACGAAGCTCAGACTCAAGACCAGTCTCCTCCGTGTAAGTCCTGACCTCCATGGCTGGCCCTGTGTCTGTTTGCCCTTGACTTTTCCACCCGAAAATGAAGACTGTGGCCCCAGGGAAACTCAACAAGCAAATTAGACTAAAACTAAAAGATCCTGGGTGTCCAGAAGGTGTGGGAAAGAATGGTGTGGAGAGCCTTCTTAGTTTTCATTCTGGTTCGTCTTAGGGTTTTTATTGCTGTGAAGCGACAAGTCTTACAAGGAACTCTTTGAAGGAAAACATTTAATTGAAGGGACTTACTTATAGTTTCAGAGACTCTGTCTATTGTCATCATGGTGAGGAACATGGTGACATGCAAACAGATGTGCTGGAGGAATAGCTGAGAAGCCTATATCTTGCAGGCAGCAGGAAGTCGACTAAGACAATAGGCAGTATTCTGAGCCTAGGAAACCTCAAAGCCCACCCCTACACTTCCTCCAACTAGGCCATACCCACTCTAACAAAGCCACACCTAATAGTGCCACTCCCTATGAGATTATGGTCGCCAGTTATATTCAAACTACCACAGGTTTTTGTCTGTTGTTTGATTTGGTGTATGGGGTGGGTGTTTGGGAGGTTTGAGGCCTTTGCAGGGGCCTTGCAGGAACAGAGTATTATAGTATATCCTAAGCTGTGTGTATCCCTGGTTAGCCCAGGTGGTTTCCATCCTGCCCTTAAGCAAGTATGTATTTCTTTTCATTTAAAGAACAGTTGGGAAATTAAACCAAATATTTCTTTTGATTGCAGCATTTACCCTCCAGCTCCTGGACAGGAAAGCTCTCTGCGGTGGGCGGGGATGAGATTTGAGGAGGTCCCAGTTGCACACATTAAAGCAACCCACAACAAGTAAGAAAGGGGGTGCATGCGTGCGTGCGTGAGTGAGTGCCCTGTAAGCTGTTTCTGCTTTAGTCATTCTTGGAGTAGAAGTCGGGGTGTCAGATACTAGCTTCATCTTGTTTGGGGAAACAACCTTCTTTCTTTATAATGTTTACTTAAGTTTCATAAAAATATCAAATTAATTTAGTACATTGTAATTTTAAGGTTTTTCTGCCTTCCTCCTTGGGATTCCTATACAGGCGTTAGAAGGACTGTATTATTAGGAAATGGTTCTGTTGTGAGAAAAACAATCTACAAATACATAATTACTGGTAAACTTATCAGAATATAAACTTCCAGACAAGTGCAAGCCCTTTAGCCTTCTTACCTATGGTCCTGTGCACTGCCCCTTCTCTTGCAGGACTAAGTGTAATGGTGAATGACAGCAACTCAACTAGAGCCCTTGTGTGCTGTACACACAAGTGTCAAGCGGGTTCCCAGCTACAAAAGCATAGGGCATTGGTGACAACTTTGCAGGCCACGTCCCACTTGGAAGTATAATCTATGTTTGGTCCCAGCCTGCCTGCCACACAGTTGGAGTACGGCACCAGAGGTGCTACAGGGTCCCCAGCAGTGTCTCCCTTCTCCTCTTGAGCTTAATGCAGACATAACCTCTATGCTTTCTTTTTGTTATTGTGTCTGTGGCCTTTTCAATCCACCCTGCATCAGAATGTTTCTGTCCAGTGTAGGAAATATGAGAAGCCCTTGGAGAGGATAACAGCCATAATGAGGCCACCAGCAGGTGCCAGGGCTAACCCAGCAGGTGTCCTGTACAGCATCTCCTTCAGTTCCCCCCCTTCCAGGAGCACCCAGAAAGCTCTGCAGAAAGTGGGGTGATGATAACCAAGGGGGAGACAGGAAGCACACCTTAGGATTTTCTTAAAAGTCATTCTTAATTACAATTTACCCCTATAGAGCAAATTAGAAAAAAAGTTTCACTTATTTAAAATAATTTTTGATCCCAAAACAGAGTGTCTGTAATAATATTGTCATGACAAATGATTTTGTGGGTTTTTTTTTTAATGCGTTTTTATCTTTTAGAGATAGACACTGAAATGATAGATCTTAGATTCATTTCAAAACAGTCCATTGATGCTGGATTGGGGACAGCGTTTAGAGGTGACACTGTATTGCATGTGAGTTGGTTATTGTTGGAGCAGAGCGAGGTGACAGGTCTCTGGGCATTCATTCATATACTTTTTTAAAAAAGATTTATTTAATTATAATTTATACACTGTTCTGTCTGCATGTATGCCTGCAGGCCAGAAAAGGGCTCCAGATTGCATTACAGGTGGTTGTGAGCCATTGTATGGTTGCTGGGAGTTGAACTCAGGACCTCTGAAAGACCAGCTAGTGTTCTGAACCACTGAGCCATCTCTCGAGCTGTCATATACTTTTTAAAACTACTTTATTATATTTTTACTTATTTGTTGGGAGTGGAGCATAACCACGTGGAGATCAGAGAACAATTTGCACAAATTAGTTCTCTCCTGTCGCCATGTGGGTACATCTGTAACCATTAAGCCATCCCTCACGTACAGTTCTTTTCATTGTTATAGTGGAAAATACTTGGGGCTTTCCAATGTTGTCTTTTTTTTTTTTTAACAATTGCCTAATGAGAAACATCTAGGTTTTATAAAACTCCAGACAAGGATGTTAACCTCAAACATAAATAACCTCTGCCTCAGGGAAAGCTTAAGGTGGAAGTGTGTCCTTATTGTCAGTCTTCCTTTAACATAGGGGAGGGAGCTAGTGTCCTCCTTTTCTTTCTCATTTGGGCTCCTAAGGATTGTAGCAAGCTCCCTCCCTTCCCTGAGCAGAGCTATATGCCTCTTTTTCCAAGCACACAGATCCAGGTAGTATCTGCCGCTAACGTGCCCCTGGCCCGCGCCTCCTGTGGCACAGAAGGCTTTCGCAATGCTAAGAAGGGCACCGGCATCGCAGCACAGACAGCGGGCATAGCAGCAGCGGCAGTAAGTACCCGACAACATTGTTGTGTGTTCCCTGTGGCTAATGGTGGAGAGTTCTCATTAAACCAGATTCGGAAGCAGGGAGGTCTTTGAGTGAGTTGTGGGTATTTTCCGGGACCCATAATGAATGTGTTTATAATCTGGACACATGCTTAACTCTAAAGATGCTAAATCCCACTTTAGAAGAGGGTATTCAGGCTCAGCCTCCTACCTCTCTGCAGTTGGAGAAAAATCAGGCAATATCTAGAAGTGTCCACTAGGTGGCAGTGCAGTTCTGTCTGTCACGTTAGTTCCTTGGCCCCGTGTTTGCCAGACTCTACGGGTGTCCCTCTCCACTACCACCATCAGTGCTTTGCTTCTTTCTATGCCTTCTGCCTCCGTGTTTACTTCTGTTGTTGCCATTCCCCCACGTCTCCTGGAGACCATAACCAAAAATTGGGATGCTGCCGTCCTGTCTCAGGGCCACTGACCACTTGTTTCTCTCTAGAAAGCCACAGGAAAGGGAGTGACCCACATCAGAGTTGTAGTGAAAGGCATGGGACCAGGACGCTGGGTAAGTAACTAGAGTTCTCCACAGCGTGTGTGCACGTTCTTTAGAGCCAGAGAGTTTAATGTCCCCTCAGTGAATGCCCCTTAGTTCCTTCAATCAGCTAAGACCCTCAGAATGAGCCTACATCATGTAATTTATCTCAGCTTCTTGAGTGCCTGCTCTGTACCAGCCCTGGGAATGGAAAAGTAGTACCATCACAGACATCCTCAGCACAGACTAGTGAATGCAATGGAGATTTGTAGACCGAGGCACTGGGGCCGTCAGGGGGACCTACGACACTGGAAACACTGGGGCTAGGAGGCGACATCTCTCCGACTTTACAAGAATGAGGCATTGGGGTATGAGTGTGTGTATCCGAGAAAAGAAGATGCTCATGTAAGGCTGCTGGAGAGCAGGGGTCAAGCCTCTGCTGAGATGGTAAAGCACAAGGTGGAGGCAGCAGGGGCTAGAATTGTAGATTACCAGCCAGTGACCTGCCCTCCCTCTTGGACCCCTATCCGGAGATGCTGGGTCATCATCATTTTGGAAACCATACCATTCGCCTGTTTCTGATCCTTCCAGTCTGCCATCAAAGGACTAACCATGGGCGGTCTGGAAGTGATCTCAGTCACAGACAACACCCCTGTCCCACACAACGGCTGCCGGCCCCGGAAGGCTCGAAGGCTGTGATGGAAAGGAAGCCTGCACTTGAACCTGACCTAAAGTCTGGACTCCAGATGGATCCTGCAGAGCGCCCACTGTGGGAGCTGCTAGAGCTGGCAGCACTCAAGCCCTCTGTAGGGAACATTGCTTCTGCTTGCACCTGGAGCTGGAAGTGCCCTTGAGGCTCGCCTCTCTTGGACCCGAGGGAGTGGGAGCTGCCAACACAGCTGTGGCTCTGCTCTGAAAATAAAAGACTATTCTATGTAGTAGCTGTCAGTTTTTGTTCCCAGTGTTAGACTTCTGAAAGATTGTAAGTGTGAGTGTAACCCTTGGTGGAAGGGGCTACAGTGTAAAAAGGGCCGCAGTCCACTGTGCCCCTTCTTTTCACACTGCCTTTATAGCCTCTTAACCAAGGTACCCAGATCTTGTCACAACCAACAACTGAGCATTTAGCCCAGGTGAGTGAGAGGTCGTGTCCCGTCCCGCCCCCCATCCATCCGTCCCCACCCCCCACCCCAGGTCTGTTAGATTTCACAGGTGGTGGGCATGCTTGAGTTTAGCCCTAGCAGTATTGGGGGGAGATTTCCTGGGAGTGTCCATCCTCTGTACTTCATGGACCTTGGCAGTCCCCAAACCCAAGAGGAAGTTCTCTCAAAAGCAGGCTGGTAGAGTTGCATAAAACAAGGTTTGCCAGAAAGAAACACAGATAGTGGGGGTCCTGGGAACTGTGCTGATGTAAAACCTAGATGGTGCAGACAGATTGGCACAGCTCAGAACCCCCAGGCTGCCATCCAGCCTGTCATGTACCAGTGCCAGGGACCAGGGTTCTAGAAACAGCAGCACCCCAGGGAGACACCTCTTCCTCAGCCCCTGTGCTGAGAGAGAGCGTCACAGAAATATAAAAGGAAATGCCCACAGCAGTGCCACTCCTCCCAGAAGAGGCTGCAGCCCAGCTGGTGAGACCCACAGGTGCCCCTTGGGTGGGCAAAAGGGACTGTGTTGAAGCTGGAAAAAAAGGACAAGGCTACCAATGTAGAGAAAATTAAGGAAAAATGTCTCCCTACTCCTAATCCTTAGCAGGACCTGTGAGGAGTGTCCTGAGACCAGTGACTGAAGCCTGCTGGAAGATTCTTGTGTTGAAGCCACTGTGGGAGGGAGCACCAGCATTTTAATATAAACTATCCAAACAATACATTAGAAAGGAGTTTGTTCTTTAGAGAAGTCCACTGTATAGCTCAGAATGGCCTTGAACATTCTGAGTACTTGGTTTACAGAATCACCATGCCTCCCTGGCATAGACCTAGCCTCAGGGGCCAGCCATGGGTGGAACATGTTTTCCAAAGCTTCACTAGGAAATGAATTGGCTTTATTATGACCAACTGTCCAGTAGCTAACACCCTCTTCTTTTTCTTGTATTATCTCAGTCTTTGGACTCGGCTTCTCAAAGGCTGTTGTGTACCCCTGGCAGAAACCAAGGCCTCCTCCATGGAGGCTGGCCTGTCCAGGCATCTTTTGCTTCCTCAGATACTGGGCTGTTGCCACTGGCCCTTCTCAGCATCACTGTCTGCCCAGTTCACTGAGCTGGGAACTGTCATGTGGAGAAGAGGCATAAGCTGTGTTGACCTCCACCCAGCAGACCTTCTATTACAGCATGTAGAGGGCTTACAGCTTTACTCCTAAAGCTAGTGCCACAGGACTGGTGATGGAAGGGATGCCTTTCCTCTCCTGTACACACAAAAAGAATGCATTCCCCCTTTCTGCACAGAGTGTTTTCATTTCTCAGCCAAGATCCAGTCACTGCCAAAGGAAGCCTGTTCCAACAGTATGTGCGTGGATGCCAGCAGACTATCCCTCTGGCTTTCCAGAAACCATCTGCCCCCAACCTGACTGACATGCACAATTGAAAGAAGAAAAGAGAAAAAGAAACAGAAAAAAGTGTAAGAAAATGTGTATCTTTCCCCCTCCAGTCTCTCTCTCTCTCTCTCTCTCTCTCTCTCTCTCTCTCTCTCTCTCTCTCTCTTCTTTCTTTGTTTTGCTTTTTTGAGACAGGATCTCACACATGCACACAGAGAGAGAGTGAGTGAGAGTGAGTGAGTGAGTGAGTGAGTGAGTGAGTGAGTGAGTGAGTGAGTCCAGGCTGGCTTTGAACTTGCTGTGTAGCTAAAGACAGCACTGAATTCCCAAGTACTGGTTACTGATGCCACCATGCCCTGTCTTTGTTTTCTCTTTTCTTGTTATGTGCTATTTAAAAAAATTTAATACTGTCAGCCCAAAGTGATGAGTGGTGTTCTAGTTGGCTTTCTGTTACTGTGATAAACACCATGAACAAAACAGTCTGGGGATGGAATGTAAAAAATAATTGAAACCAGTCTGGGTTTCAGAAACGGATTTGTTTTATCTTACAGGTTACAGTACATCAGTGAGGGAAGTCAGGGCAGGAACTCAAGCAGGGTAGGAACCTGAAGAAATGCTGCTTACTGGCTTTCTCCCAGGTTCTTATACAGCTCAGGCCCATCTGCCTAAGAATGCTACTTTCGGAAGAGGTCTAGGCCCTCCTATATCAATTAGTAGTCAAGAAAATGTCTAGACAGGCTTGACCACAGGCCAACTTCATGGGGGAAATTTCTCATTGCAGTTCCCTCATCCCAAGAATGTCAAGTTGACAACTAATATTATCTATCACTAGTGAACACCTGTCTCAGAGTTATTATTGCTGTGAAGAGACACCATGACCATGGCAACTTTAATAAAGGAAACGTTTCATTAGGGTGTCTCACAGTTTCAGAGGTTCCGTCCATTATCATGGCAGGGATCATGGTGTCATGGTGACAGGCAGATGTGGCAGATGGAGGAATAGCTGAGAGTGCTACATTTGCAGGCAACAGGAATCCGACTGACTGTCACACTGAGGGAGGCTTGAGGAAAAAAAGACATCAAAGCCCACCCTCACAGTGACATACTTCCTCCAACAAGGCCACACCTCCTATTACTGTCACTCCCTTTGAGGGCCATTTTCTTTCAAACCATAACACCCAATTTCCTTTTACCAAAAGCCAAAACTGCCCACTCACCCAAACTGAGCTGTGATGGGTTCTTCTACAGACATGGAGGCTAGACATGGGGAGCACAGAGGTCTGGTGTGGACACTGCTCTCCTAGGAGTGAGTCTGAGGCTAGACGGACATGTAGCAAAATTATGAAGGTGTTCATTACAGGAGGTATAAATGTTACCAGTGTTTATGAGAGTGGTACCTTTAAGAGGACAGAAGCGAAGTGTTAAGGAAGAGGTAGCACTGGAGACAGGGTCAGATGGGTTAGTGCCTGTCACTTGAAATTTGATTCACAGCCAAGGCAGGAGTGAGAGGTCATCAGTTTACTGTTACAACTTATTTGTTATGGAGGCTCATGGAATTGAGACTGGAGAGGGAGGCATGGAGGTCAAGGCTTACCAAGAGAAGGAAAACATGGGGTGAAAAAACCTGATAGTTACACCAAGGATAAAGACAAGCTCAACTAATGTGATAGAGAAAGGCTGTGGCCAAGAAAGAACTTGAGTGTCAGGTCTTACAGAAAACTCTTACAGGATGTAAATGTGGTGGCTAAGTTTTTTGGTTTTTGTTTTTGTTTTTGTTTTTTTGCTGCGACAAAACACAATGACCAAGTGTAGTGATATACTATTTATTTTTTATTAAAGCTTGACTGAGGATTCAGGAAAGCAAAGTCAGCCTCAAGTTAGTAGAGATCAGGCAGCAATGGCACACACCTTTAATCAGGGTTAAGAGATAGACGATCGCTCTGAGTTCAAGGCCATGCAGATCTACACAAGAGTGGATTCATCGAAAAGAGAATTATAGTTCACACCTTTAATCTCAGGAATCATGAGAGGTATATAAGTCAGTATCAGGAGTCAGTATGAGGCATTCGTTCTCCAGCCACACTGAGGAGAGTTTACAGTCTGAGGCCTGGTGAGAGCTCTGGAGATAGGATCATCCCTTTCAGCCTGAGGTAGAGGTGAGAAGCTAGTGGCCAGCTGCTTTGCTTTTCTGATATTCAGCTTGAAGCTTGAACCCCAATATCAGTCTCTGGGTCATTTATTAATTCATGTTACAACCAAGGCAGCTTATCAATGAAAGTATTCAATTAGGCTTACAGTTTCAGAGAGTTAAAGAGTCCATGATGGGGAAACAAAGGCATAGCTTCGGGAAGAGCTCACATCCTGATCTGGAAGTAGCAGGAAGAGAAGACAGTGGGAAGCCTCAAAGTCCATCCCCATCACAAACCCCTAACAAGGCCACACCTCCCAATCCTTCCCAAACAGTTCCACCAATTCTGCAAGTATTCTGCAAGTTCTGCCAAGTATTCAAACATAAGAGCTCGTGAGGGGCATTCTCATTTATATTATCATACATGGTGTCTCAGTAGAGTTGAACTAAGTCACTGGGGTTTAAATAAAGCAGTTATGAGATGCGAATCAAGAAAACTATGGCTTTAGATTTAAGTGGAGCAAGGAGCAAGAGACATGAGCAGGTCTCATCAAGTAGTGGTTTTAGCTGTTGTTTTCTTCATCCATTTCTCAATTCTGAAGACATCCTTGTCCAACACACCCTTTTCTACTGTCATTTGTTTGAGATCAGTCTGGTTCCTGCAAAATGATTCCTTTGTTCCAGGGTTTAACCTTGCCCTCTTGGATAACTGCCCTCCTCAGGGGTGTAGGAGCTGTCCTGTGAGGATTTAATCTTCCTGTGACCCAAGGTGGCTTGTGAGCCCAAGTGAAGAGTCAATGCTTTTTAGCAAAAGCACTTTCTACATTCCTCATCCAGTGGGGATGAGACTGCCCAGGGAAAAGTACAGAACTCAGAAAGAAGATGGCCTGGTCTATAAACACTGTAGGGGAGCCAGTGAGAGGGTGGGGATAAAGTGATGAGAGATAGGGGAGCTCGCCTCTCAGGGGCCCCTATATCCTGTGTAGAATGCTGGCTGCCTAGAGGTCAACTAGCTGCTGGGTGGGGTGAGCTCTCTAGAAGCCTGGAAGGTCAAGATAGAGCAGAGGAAGGAGGAAGTGAAGACATGAGCCAGATGCTGAGTTTGGTAAGAGATGTCTGCTGTCATGGGATCTGTGAGGGTCCAGCACTTTTCTCTCTGAAGTGGTGGACTATGGGGCTTGGTGCACAGAGAGGTCATGATGCTTAGAGGTAAGAAGCAGATCTCAGCAAGGTGGCAGAAGACAGGGCTTCCAGGGCAGACAGTCGTGTGAGACCCTGGGGGCAGGTGTGCCCATTGTAAGCCAGGAACAGCCACTCTGATGGGAGCAGCATGGACAAATCAGACACAAAATGTCCTTGGAATCAGTACACAGGGACTGTTCCTTGTTCTTTCTAAGATTTCATATGATTGTCCGGAAACAAAAGAGGGCGCCTTCTTCCCCAGCTCTCACCAAGGCAGCACAAATAGCTAGAGCTGCTTCAGAGGGAGGGAGGACTGGCTGTGTCTGGCACAGTATTTTACATGGGGCCTTTGGCTTCATAATTGCTTGTAGGAACACTCCATCCAGTAGGCAGTTCTATCCCCTGAACTCTGCCAGATGGCAACATTCTGTATCTGCTCTGCCAGCACAAAAGCAGATAGCCCCACATGGCTCTTAAATGTGGCCAGTGTGGTTAAAGAAATACATTTTAAATTTCATTAGTCAGAATTAATTGAAATGTAGATAGCTATGTGCAGCTGATGCCACTGTATTGGGACAGTGTGACCTTGGGTATCCTTTCAGTGTACCCACTATGCAAAGACGTCATTAAGGCCTGTGAGTCAGGGCAAAGAGTGGGACTTAAGTGGTCATCAGTAGGGAGCTAGTAAAAGAAATTGCAGAACATCCACCGGGTATGTTAGCCAGGAAACAAGCCAAGATGTGTGGCTAAGTGACAAATGGAGAGGTGGGTGGTGGAATGACGTGTGTGTGGTATGGTTGCAAGTTTTGGTAGGAAAAGAAGAGCACGTGGTGCATACAATGTGTGTGCATTGACATGTGACAAGAACACAGAGGCAATGAGTGTAAGAAAGACTTACCTTTCTGCCTTCCTCACATTTAGACTCAGGTGCCCTGAAGTGCTACTTATTCAGATTAATTATTAAACCAATAAAATAATAGAAATAAAGACCTGGTTTTACCCTATATATGCAATGTATAGATAAACACACATACTGTACGCGCATACAAACATACATGCACTGCAGTTAGCTGGGCAGTGTGTAAATTACCTG